>NW_028262290.1:123992264-124295294 GCF_047370975.1 Nipponia nippon | reverse complement strand
CACCACATACATACGATTCCTAATAAGTCTGACTAGAGGATAAAGATAACTGTCTTGGCCTTCTCCTAGACTTCTGCAGATGACACCTCCAGCCATTTGAAACTATGTGAGAACCATAAGATGTCTGAACGACATTTCCTGTTGCAAAGAAGTTGCATAAAAGGATGGAGACATCTTTTCATTTAACACCTTGCAAGTCCACTGCCTAGACAAATCTGCCTACCTGGTACATCAGCTCTAGGGTCTTCCCAGACATAATAGTATTTGGCTTCTCTTCCATCCTACCGTTCTTCAATCTGATACTGTAGCATGAGCCAACATTTTCAGATTCAGGGTGACTTTGACTGGCTTTCATGCTTATAACTCTCTCTAATTCTTATATCCTAAACCCACGACTTCTTTTTCTGTTTTCAAACTCATATTTGGGCAAAAGTCACTCTGACTTAATCTTACTGGAGATTTATGAAAGGGTTTTGTGAATTGGTTCAATAAAGTTCAAATAGCTTTACAGTAGCTATTGTCTATTCCATAAAACTGCTCTGAACATAAACTATGGCATTATACTGGAATTAGCTAGCCTGCCAGATGACTTCAGTTCTGAGTACATTGATTGACATGTCATTTTGCCCTTAAAATAATAATAGGATTCTGGAAAGAGACTTCAACTTATAACATCAAAGAATTACTCTATTCACCTCATTAGTCTTCAACCTTTCAAATACAATTGCAGAATACAATAAAGATTATTTTAGTACTAGATGATCATCTATCTGAAAATATTATTTTCATGGCTATTCAGTATATTAATTATTTGCTATTGCCTTCGCTTACGTTAGTAAATTCAAAGCTGAGGAAAAGACTATATTACATGGTAAATTAATCAAAGCAACCAGATTTCGTATCAACTCATACCTCTTCCAGTTGCCCTCAGTCTGAGAATGGATAGCATGAGAAGTCTTTTGATTTTTTTTTTTTTCTTTATTCACCAGATTTTACTGAGTGAAGTAGCAGACAAGAGGAATCATGATAATCTGCCATGGTTTTGGTCAGGAGGTACCCATTTTACTTTCCAGGACCTAACGAATTCTGCCAGCCCTGGCTTGTCCTTTCCCTTCTCCTAGGAATTATATTAAAGCACGACATTGCCCCTCTTCTTTTTGAGCTGCTCCATGGTATTGTGTCCTCACGTGGAGCGCTGTAACTGATGATCTATGTAATGTTTTTCTAAGGAGTCCCAATGCTTTTGTTGTGTTACATAAATACCAAAATGCTTTTGGCCCCTGCATAACTGTTTTACCTTCTTACGCCTTTCCCTCTCTTCTCCTCTCCCTGAAACCCTGTGTTTATCTTGTGTTAGCGTCATTATTGTCCTTTGTATTAGTTGAAAAAGATTAAAATCTTGGAAATACAAAACAGAATCACATGCCTTTACCATGGATCTCCTCTGCATTCACCTCTGTTCTCCTTGGTATGATTTTGGTTTTTAAATAATTTCAAATCTCTCAATTTTCTCAGCTCTATCTTTTCCACATCTGTAACAAACCTGTTTCTTTTTATAATATAAGCAACCAAAAATATAGACAGTGGTTAAAATTAATTTTCATTCCATTGTGTTGGAATAATTTCCTTTGGGTTACGGTAGTCAAAATGTGCTCACAGACTGCACTGGTATAAAATCTGAGTTTTTTGCTGCCTTTCGTGTTGCTCACTAATGGCAATAGAGCTACTCCTGGATTATGCTAGACTAAAAGGAAGCAGCACTTATCATAATACCTCTTTACAAAGAAAAAATCTTAACTTTCAGCTTTTTCTTAATTCATATTCTCTCCCTATTTCATTATTTTGTTATGTTTAATTGGCTGACTCACTTACCTACACAATTCTATTAGTCTGACCAGGGCGTTTTGAGTTTTCTTTTTCCCCACTTCTATGTACTGTTCCTCCTTTTCACTTCCATCACTCCTGGCCTCCCATTATTTTAAAGTCATTAAAATTTTCATTTCTTTTCTTCCCATCAGCCAGAACTAGTGAGCAATACTTAATCACAACATGCTCTAGCAGTCAAATCAGCTTCTGTGGCACTGAGTCCAGTCACATTTATCCACACCATGAGATTTTATAACTAGGTTTTATCCTGCCAGACCCAAATTTCCTTAAGTCTGATCATCTTCCTCACAATGAAGTGAGCCAATGGCAGAGTAGCCATGGATTACCAAGGATGTGGCTCTCGTTAATTTTGTGGTGACGCTCTAGAAGTAATTCTCAAATTCCCAGAAACTCACATTGCTCTTCTTCCTCTATCTCTGAATATTGATTCTGCAGGAGAAAAGCCACAAAAATGATGACTAGCACTGCCAGCTCTATCATGACTAATACAGCACACTGGGCAGGTAGCAGTCCTAAATGCAGGCTTTATTAGAAAAATCTCAATTATATCCGGCAGGTATCATTGTGCCCAAGAGGCAGGCCTTTCCCATGACCTAGTGCTATATATCCAGGAAACTGCCTCTGTGGTACACTAAATGGTTAGGAAATCCCCACTGCACTCGAGTTATACAATAATCTTATGGCAGGCACTTGTGCTTCATTTTTCTATACAGTAGTGACAAGATTATAACTATGCGGTTCAGGTTTTATTTAATCACTGATGTAATTTCTTTTAACAGAATGGCATGTTTTATTTGGAAAACCCTGAACAATATAAAATGATGTTTTTCTTAGCAAGGTGATTGCTAGTGACAGACTGGCAGGAGCAGGACTGTATTCTGTGGCTTAGTACTGCTCTGGCAAAATGAATGGGATGATGCTGATTTTTACCAGCTGAAGATTGGTCCCACCACTTGCTTCTGCTGTGTGGCAGGAGTAGAGGCAAAGTGTGAAGTTCTGTGGTCGTCATGGCATAAGTTGAGGTGTGTCACAAGCACAGCTGCCTCAATGTCAAGCATTGCTACTGGTTTAGCACCTCTCCAGCTGGGTCCTCGAGAGTTAATCTGGTGATCCATTGCAAGTGGGCCTCTCCACAGGCAAACCTGGGCTTGGAGGAAGGGAGAGGCTTGCTCCTTGTGTCAAGCCTGGCTTGAGCTGACTCAGCTTTCCCAGGATACTCCAGCCAGCATGGCAGCAGATCACTCTCGATCTTGTGAGCTAGTGTGTAGGTCTCCCCACATCTGGACTTCAGCAGGTTACCACAGAATCCTGTGGGTTAGTCTCTCATTTCTTGAAAATACATTCATACACTAAGCTTTCTGTGTTAAGCTGTGTTACTTTGGCTGTTGCTATCCTAAACCAGGCGCAAGAACAGAATGGTGCAGGCGTTGAGGCTGAAATACTACAAAATCCAGAGAACTTTGTGTATTTTTGAATACACATGCGTGTATCAAATTAAATTTATTATTGATGCACCTGAAGCATGCATCAAATTAAATTTACTCAAAAGTCGACAAACTTGTCCTAGATCAAAAGTTATGAAATGGAACTGCATATTTTCCAATGCATGCAATAGCCTTGATTTGCAACTCCTCATACAAAATCATTTTTATTTGATTTCCTGTAGTCTGGGTCTGTCATAAGGAAAAGTACAAATATCCTATTGGGCTTATTCTCTCTTCTTTGAGTTGTATCTGCAATCAAATAAGTAAGCAAGCAACCACCCACAGCAAAAGCAACAACAAATGGTTCAGACTTCTCCAAACTTCTTGCCTAATAACTGTGAATGTAGAAGTACATTTCAACAAGATTTCAGCAGTTTTCTGAATAGCATTCACTGCTAACCTCCATAATTAGGGTCTGTTCACTGACGGTGGTATTTTCAGCATGGTTTAGGCTCCCAGAATGAGAAAATCCCACCTTTAAGAGTTTTCAGGCTCATCAACTGGAAGAGAAAAAGCTAAGGCTTTGCATGAAGAAGTACAAAAGCTGCAATGAGAGTGGAGAGAAGCTCTCTCTTCCATGGGCTTTGTTAATTAACGCATAGTGGACACTGCAGCTAAAACAAGTCTTCAAGCAAAAATTGAAAGTGATAAGAGGGAGCTTATTTTGTGAATCCAGATAAGAAAGGCTGCCAGGAGGTCTGTGTGGGATGAAGGAGAACAAAATGAACACAGCATTGAACACAACATTGATACTGATTTGGGTTTTGTTCTTCAGTCTTACCTCTACTTTTTTTTTTTTTTAAGAAGGATATAAATAATCTGCCATGAAATGCAAAATAAGTGATTCTAGCATAACAGTCCCCTAAAGCTTGCTCCAACCCCCCCTTCTTAGTCACTAAAAGTGTATGAAAAATGCAAATCACTGAACTCAAAAACTTACAGCTTCAGTAACTGAGGTAACGGGTTTTTGTTTATAAGAATAGCATAGCACTCTGCAGTATAAACCTTCAATTAATCTTTTGGTGCAACCTACGATGATAGACTGCTTGGCATTATCAGATTGTGTTTTAGCTGTACCATAAACACAGTAAGTTAAAAGTGCTTCAGGCAGCCAAAATGACACGTTTGAAATTTTGCGTTGTTTTTTTTATTCTTCATTCAATTGTGCTAATGGGGGGAAAAGGTGAGGGGGAGAGAAGATCAGAGGAAACCCACGCAGGTTTTAAAATAGATTTTGAAAGGCAATGTACTTTATTTATGTATTTTACTGTGTTTTTTTCTCTGTGTACACATCTAATCCCTTCAGTCCCTGCCTCTTTACGTGGGTGTAGGTACAGATCTTTACCTAAGGCAGGCGAAATGGGTGGCAGTGGGAGTGGTGCGGTGCTGTTCTAGATAACAGATTAGATGTAAAAGCTCAGTTTTGGCTGCCTAAGTTTTGGTGCTTACCCTAGATTCAGGTTAGGTGCGTAGGATGTGTCTTTGGGTCAGGGAGAAACCAGGCTGCATCCCTGTTTGCTCAGGCAAGACCAGGGCATGCACCACCCTCTCTTCCCCTGTTTCCTGGCATATTGATGCATGGGTTGGAAACCTATATAAGTCACCGAACAGGTCTTCTCATCTGGATAGTGAGGATGACCAGGCACACCATACACTGCCCAATGTCTCTGCCTTTGAGATGCAGCCATGCATGGCTTAGGTTTCCTTAATAATCCGCATAGGTGTCTGCAGAGCTTAACTGTACTCTGGGCAAGCCAATGTCTTTGCTTTGACTATGAAGGAAGCTAGGACCAAATATATTTCCAACATAGACTATTCAAGCAAATGTCTAAAGTTAGGTGGGAAGAAACTACTGAAAAGCTCTGTCTTTTGAAAAAGAATATGTATACAGAATATGATCTAAAACATACCTTTCTTTGTCCTTTTCCTAGTGCGCAGCCTGAGGCTGAATCCTGCTAACATTGCATGGGTGTTTGGCATAAGAATGCACTCAGTGCATCTCAAACACGATGGGGTTATTCCTTTGTCCTGTTTTTACTAGTCTGTCAAGAAACAGAAGTGTGTTTCTTCAGCTTATTTGTATATCCTGTATCTTCTCAGCCAGAATTTCCATTCCCACCTTCTTCAACAGCTTTTATTGCTCTGTGTTATTCTCTGTCTTTAGTCTTCCTACTGTTATTCACCAGATACACAGGCACATATGCATTTTCTGTGTGCTGCAATGCAAACTACTGCTTTACCCTAACAGAACTATTTCCATACAAGAGGACAAGGGTTCTTCAAACTTTATTTTATTCTGAAAAACCCTGAAGGCCCTGAAGAACGTGTGCTATATGTTTTTCATTCCACTACTTCAAAACAGTACTGGTAATGAAATGTCCTCTAGAGATGGCTTTAGAGAGACAAGTAGTCAGTGTTGCAATACAACGATGGCAGTGCCTGTGGCACTTTGAGCCTGTTATTACTACTGTGTTAAGTTCTGGAAGATGACAAGAGAAACAGAGTGGTTATGGGCTTTTTGACCAGTATTGTCGGAGGGTAGTGGTTGTGATTTCCGCAATGTGAGCTTCTCTCAAGCTATTCTGTGAATAGTACCTTGGAGGAAGTGCTGTCATTACCCTAGAGAAAATGAACTAACAGAGCCACAACCAGCTTCCTTGGAGCGCTATTTCTGGCAAACAACGTTCTTCCATTCGATAGCTCTCACATTGCTGGAAGACCCAGCAGGCATTGAAGTGCTGAGGCATGTTATGTTTTCAGGCACCTGTGAAGATAAATTGGTTGTGAACTTTGTTTTTTAAGGTAAGTGCCCCCAGGTCAGGAGATGAAAAATTAGTCCTCTGGTTTGTTAGATGTTTTCAGTGCAGCTAAAACAGATTTTAAAAACTGCTGAAGTGTCTTCCAGTGAAAAACAAATCTGCATAGAAAAACCATTTCCAGATTAGCTCTAAGATTCCATTTGTGTGGGTTTTTTTCCCCAAATTGATGCAGTGTGCTCCAAGGCTTTTCATTTTACTTTTAGTATTTCTGTGGAGGATAAACTCTAGTCTTGCATGTGTGATTTCAGGAAGGTTTTATTTTCTTTCAGCGTTTTGTGTCTCTCTTAAGCTGGACTAATCAAAGGTATAGATTCACTGCTTACTTTCTGCCTGAGTAGCACCAGACAGAATAGTACATACACCTACCGCCTGCAGTCATGATTGCAGCTAGATGTATGCCCCCCTCCCTCTTTTCTCTCTCATAAGTGATAATTCTTTTCTCCCACCCTTTATCTTATCTCCTCAGATTATTAACACTGTGGGGCAACAATATTTATTTGCTTTGTGTTTTTGCTGCACCTGGAATAATAGGATGCTGATCTGTCTCATAGTTTCTGGGAACAATTGAACCACAATAAGCTACGTGTATTGCGAGGAAAGGATGTGATTCCAGCTAGCAGGAAAACTACCAGATAGACATTATTTTGACCATTCAAGGAATGGAAAGAAAAGTATTGTGTTGTTCAAAAGGCTTTATCTTTCTTTCATATTGGTTTTTTTGCTATTATGAGTTGTTGAAGTGCTGCCTAAAGCAGCTTCTAGATTTCTAATATAATGACCATGTCGTTAAAGGTCTTTTTATAAGCCCCTGGCTATGTTCTCATTCTCTTATTTCCATTCATTTTTTCTCCTCTTTCTGTTCCCTTCCCCAGTGTGAGTGGCACTGATGGAGCTACCAGGACACTCCTGCCCCTAATAACCTAACCCGTCAGATAACCATCAGAGAGCTTATTAGACTTCTAGCTATCGAGTCCCCTTGTGCTGTCTGTGTTTGGTGCTGTGGCATATACAGACTGTTCTATTTTAAAAATTCTCTTTGTTCTCTGAAAAATATCACTGAATAACAGGCAGAGTTCTTCTGGGTTTCTCCTCCAAGGGTTTCGTTCATAAATCCTACTGTTATCATGCAGAAAGGGCTGACAAGTGATAGCCTGGGATAGCTCCTGCATCCACAGTCCTCAGCAAGCTGGAAAGTGGTTGCCTTTTCACTGTTTGATCCTCTTTGTCCCCCTGAATATGAGAAAGAGAGAAAATGTTAACAAAATCATTTTGCCCTCGCCATCTCACTGGTTAGAGGGAGAAGGTGGAACTGGCAGTGGGGTGGGTGCCTCTCTCCCTGTACACTCCTTCATGCTGCCCTGGCTACGTGGCAGGGAGAAGACAGTAAAGTAGTGGGAGAGCCGAACTGGCTCGCGATCTTCTCCTTCACATGTATGCTCACACCCTTTTCCTATGACAAGTGGATATCCCTATTGATAAATTACATTTGCCCTACCTATAAAGTGTTCCCACAGCATTGCCAGCAGTGGAAGACCAATTCACTGCTGAATGGGCGCTATCAATCCCATATCATATGCAGTCTTTTAAGTTTCAGCAGAAAATGCGACACTTCAGAAGAAAAAATGAGTTCTTTTGCTGCTACTCAGCCAGGGATAGATGAAAGCCATAAGAAGAGGATCAGTGAAGTTGGCATTTAATGACATTAGGTTCCTTTGAAAAGAACTGAGGTGTGCAGTCTCACAGGTCTTTGAATTTTACAGAAAATCCTTGCTGTGGTGTCAGGTGTCGGCCACATACTTCAGTATTGTTGTTTATAATTTTTTCCACATGTTCAATCTGTGTACATAGTTTCATGAGGTTTTTATATGAATATTTGCATTTTTAACTTGAGATCACTGAAAAGGAGATGCAGTGAAGCAGCAATGGATACTGTCGTGTATATTTTCTTCCTTTTCTGTGAGGAAAAATAGTAAATGTGATATTTAAAAACATCCAGAGGTCTTGAATGTCACTTTTGCAAGAATCATTGAATCCTGCAGATGAAGTCTTTGATCTCTGAGAGGCTCCTTCAAGTAAGCTTTAATGAATGTGTTACCCAACTGTCCTTCAAGGAAGGCCATGATTATTACTTTTGTTGTGCAACATTTCACAAACTGAAATGATGAGATCCTTCACCAAGAATGTTTGTTCTGTTAGGCTTCTGGCTCTGATCTGTAATGAAGTAGCATCTTCTGCATTGCAGGAATAGTAGTTAGTTTGTTAAATGTTGTTTCGGGATGATCAGCCTATACAGATGGGTTCCCTTTAGGTATGACAGATTTGCCTGAAAATTAGAAAATGTGGCAGCTTACCAGTCAGCCTGGCTGAATTGCTGAATCTCCAATCTGTGGGATGTGCTGACATGCAAAAGCCATGATTTTGGAAATGCTCAAACATAAACTGCCCAATGACCTTTTTCCCCCTGGTAGTTTCTGGGTGGAATGAGGTGGGTATCGGCAGGAAACCCGTGGTGCTCACCCTTGGCAGAAGCACAGGAGACCTGTGAAGCTTTCCTAAAGCAAATGCGTTGCTTCCAGTCAGGCTTTCAGGGCTTCCAGATGAGGTAGCCCCTGAGCAACGCAGAGCTGCCACAGAGCCTGGGGAAACCCATGAAATCCACAGTCCATGTGATTCCTGTACCAAGCCTTGAGCTAATAGGCAGTAAGAAAACCTGCCCACCAGTGTCAAAATTCATCAAAACTGAGTGGTTCTCTAGAAACCTTCTGGTTTTAGGGAATAGCTTACAAATAAACATACAAAATTATGCTTTATGAGGCAGTTTCTGGTTAGCTCTACTCATAACCATAGGCCTTAATTCTTGACACTGCCTTTCTAGAGATGGAATTCTCTATAGCTATCTTCTCAGTCCATTAGCTTTAGTTCTGGCTGATGCTCAGCATGCCTATGACAAAAAAATATTTTCTCACATGGTTTACACTAACCTTAACAAGAGCTTTTAGTTATATTTTCTAAATAAAAAAAAAAAAAAAAGAAAAAGGTTTGGTGGGTTTTGTTGTTTTGTTGGTTTTTTTTTTTTTTAAGTTTTCCATTGATTATTTAGTATAACATATTTAGTCCTTTCCAAAATGCTTTAAAAATGTGTTTTAAAGCATCTTCAACTTCAGGGCAAACCAGGGAATGCAAAAACCAGGCTACTTATGATATTTATGCTTCAGTTTGTCGCCAGCCAGATGGATTGGTGGCTTGCAGGTGAGAGAGATTAGAAGAGAAGCAATGAATCACAGGGGCAGCCCCCCTCCAAAACTCAAATGAATAGTTTTCTTAACAGCCATCTATTCAGGGCCTCAGCCTGCAGCACCTACTCTGCACAGCTTACTTCATCTTACTTGCTCATAAGGAACAAAGCACTTGGCTTAGCAGATCTGTCAGCAGTGCTGCACTGCTCACAGCTAACCTCCATTTTCTTCCAAATAGAAATAAATCCTAAAAGAGAGCAACAAAATGTTCTCACACATCATATGGCAAATGATGGCCCAAAGTCAGGGTGTGATATTTACTTTCCAGAAGGGAAACGCGTATGTGTGCACACCCATGCACAGAGAAGAAAAATTTATTATATTATTTGTCTTTCCTTAGTAATTAAAGTTTAAAAACTCTAATCCTGATTTGGCACCTCCTGCACCTCTGTGTAGCCCATCCCCTGCAAAGATTTCACCAGTGTCAGGAACAGACACTGCTGTCCACGTCTTATGCTCAACTGAGGCTTTAATGCTACAATCAATAGAAAAGCAAGATTTCATCCTAAAAATTGCATTTGGATTATAATCCTGATTTTAAAAACAGCTGTCTCTGTCACAGCCATGACATCTTGATGTGTGTTACCCGTCTGGGAACTCTCAGAGAGTCTGCCTTCTTACGTCTTCGTGTGCGTATGTGGTGGCCTTACGCATGTTAGTGGGGAGACAGCGTGGGACCGGCAGCCCAGCTTTGGTGCCACCGCAGGAGCGGAGCAGAGAGCTCCTCAACTCTGCCTCCCACTGTGGGGTCCTCATGCAGGAATGCCTTGTGGTCAGATGGCTCACTTTAAATGTCAAGGAGATGTCAGCAAGATAATTTCCTCTTAAGAAAAAAAACCTCTCAGCATGATATTTTCCTATAGGAAATGCCAGCGAGAATTATAGGACTTTAAAAAAAGAAAAAAAGAGGGGTGGCAGAGGAGAAAAAAAAAAATATTAAAAGTTTCATGAGGCTTTTGGTCACAGACCAGCCTCTCTAGAGGGTGAGAAAGTATGAGGTTGCAGGAATTGGAGTGTCCTGTAGGGAGCTGCTACTTGGGGGTTACTCTGCCCAGGTCTGGATCTCACTGTTAGACACCAATTGAATGGCAATGCACACAAAGTCTTTACTTGTATGATCCTGCTTTTGCTCTGCCCACTCATTTCCTGGAGCCTACCCTGTTGTTCTGACACCTGTTTTGATGATCCTGGACCACACTCCCATCCATTTTACCGTTTGAACTGATGTCTTTTTGACTTTTTTCAGTTCCTCATCTTGACCTGTCTTGATTGTGGCCTTTGTCACTTGCTTCCACCTGATAGCCAATGCAGCCTACAAAAGAGCTTTATTGCCTTGTCTCAGTCAAAATTGAGAGAATCTTTCTCTAGTTTTTCAGTAATCAGGGTTTCTTGTGCCTTTCCCTGTCACAGCAACTGCTAGTTACTGGTGATAAGGCAATGGAGCAGATGGAGCACTGGGCTTTGATCAGTTAAGCAATGCCTTCGTTCTTGTTTTGTGTGGCTCATAACTGCTGTAATACTTAAAGTCAGATAGAAATAAACAAATCATAGCTAATAAACCCATAATAGAGTTGTGTTATTTAACTAGAAATTCCTTGTACACTAAAAAAAATGTTAGACCATCGAAGATGAAACTAACCTGGGAGCTAGTTCCAGTAGTGAATCTGAATAGAACTGGTAGAAGGTTGAGATTACAACATGTAACTGTCTATATTAATGACTTTTTCTTGATTTTGCACTTCACATACAAGCTGATTCATAGCTTTGTACTCCATTGTATAAAATGAATATTTGTTGTACTGGAAACACTGAGTGTGAAAGTATCTGACAGTCTGTTTCTCTGCCATGTTGTTCTTCCTTTACAAAAAAGATGATAAACTCTTCGTACAAGGGATTTCTGTGAGTTTGCTTGGCATGCACCTTGTTTAGAATTCAGATTTTTATATTATTATAATGGGATCAAATCCTGCTGCCCTTATTCAGTCAAAACTGCCATGGATTTCAGTAAAAGCATTTCCCAAGTAGGATGTGAAGATCAGGAAGGAAGGTCTAGCATTTTGCCTGCACAGTATTTAAGAAATCACAGACATCTGTGTTGTTTATTACTTTCTGTTCATAACACCTGTAGAGAGGATTTTAAAAAATATTGGCATTGCCCTGGGTATCTAGGAGCACAGGGCTGGAAATGTGTGCTGTGTCAGGGGGTCCGGTTCCTTTCTTCACTGACAACCGTGTAACAGACATATCCTACAGTGACCCTGTAGGCAACAGAAGACACAAAACACCCTCCAATATCGTACCATAAACTTAAGAACTTCCATACAGAAATCAAAACCCATAAAATCAATAATGGGCCACAGGAATGTATAGGCAAGGTCCAGAGACATCGTCAGTGCCTTAGGCATCGGCAGCAACTGCTGAAATTTTGCTCCAAGTTTGTCGGTGTTATTGCTTGCTGCAGTGGCAGTAGTTAGGACACTCAAAATGCTTCTGCAGTCCACACCCTGAATGGTTTTATGGTGCGCATTTGAATACTAACTCACCTTCGTCATTTAACACGATTCTTGAAGGACAAAGCTGTATCTTCATGCCCAAATTGCAGATCTTCAGCTACTTCTAACCTCAATAAAATTGCCTTACAGATATGAGATGTTTACAAATGTGTTTGGAATGGGAACTTTAGCATGTTGGAGGAGGACAGCTTAAGGTTACTGTTCAAGTTTTATTCATTTATTTCTTGCAGCATGCTCAGATTAGCCCATTTCACTCACAGTAAGGTATCCGAGGTACTCTTTCAATTGCTATAGGCAACCAGAATTCTGAAATACCAAAATATTTTTTGTTATAAACTGGTAACTACATTGATCAGGTTTGCCATTTTCTCTTTTTTGGGGTTATTATTTTCAGTTTAGGTTTTTACCTTTAGAAGGAGTCAGAGTGAGCAAACTAGTTGGACAGCTGAAACATTTCAGTTTAGCACCAACACTATTGTTCTAGTCAAATTGCCCAAGCAATCCAAATCCCTTGCTGCTTTACTGAGGAGCAACATAGCCTCTTGGGGAAGCATAGAAAAAGTACTCCCTAGTCTAGAAAATAGACAAAATCTGCCCCTGCTCAAAAGAGAAGCAGATACTCCAATAAGTCACTGTTTCCAAGCAAAGAATGTGAGAAAACTCACTTTTTCTGGCATTGCCAAAGAAAGATCTGGTCTTTAAAGCATATCTGACAGTGATAATGCAGCATGAAGCTGCTACAGTTTTGAAACCATTGCAATTTCCCCGTCTAATATGTGTACAGATTGCTTATGAGGCACTCCTGTGAAATGCACTTTCTTGAACAGCAGGCTGGACTGCAGTGCATTAAAGGGTGCACACAAATGAATCCTTAATAAGCAATATACCCTACACCCTCTGTTTCAGCAATAGTGTTACAAAAAGCTAGTGGTGAAGATCGTCTTGGAGCTTTCTGGTGACTAAAGATCTCGTGCATGCCCAGCACTGCTTGGGCAGTTTAGTCCTGGCTTACAGCATGGGCTTTCCAGACACACGGTGCCTATTCTGTTTGCCCATGCTGTTTTCATTCAGAAATCTTTTTACAGGCTGCTCTTTCTGAATTTTGCCAGTGGCAATACAAACAAACATAGTATGGTGTCTTATGAAGACTGCTTTATTTTTGCAGGCCACTCAGTCTTCCACTTTCAAAAATGTGGATTTAAAAGTACGTCAAAATATGAACAAGAGAAAAAATAGGAGAGGAAGTATCTACCTTTTGCTATCACTTTGCTAGTCAGTCTTTAGTGATTTACATCAAGGAGCTTGTATCTTTATTACCTTCCTTTAATGAAAAACTGCAGGAAGCAAAATTAACAACAATAGGCAAAAGGTCATTGTCAAATTGGGCTGAAATCTAACCATGAATAGTGACCACAGGTTCACACCTATTAGTAATGGCTCGATTTCTTTTCCATTAGTGAAACACTCTGTAGATGGCTTGCTTCTCTGAAATACTGTTGGAAGGAACAGCAAATGGGCTGTGATGTCTCCTCCTAACAGGGGCCAGGTGTGCGATGACAGGTAGGATAACCTGAGCACCTGTGTGACTCCAGATGAAAACCTGTAGTTGGGTTATTTCATTACAAGCAAACTAGGAACAAGTGAACATCTTGTTCGATGTCCTGCTGTATTAAGCTTTTTTTCTGAGACTGAAAAATAGAAGTTCTTATGCCTCTCCTGCTGTTATGCCTGGTACCCACCTACTAACCTGGCCCAGATCCAGGTTGGTGTTTATTAAATCATAACTGCAACAATGATTCTCTCCTGTAAGCATGCAGAAAATTAAAATAAGAATAGATTTTCTTTTCAGTAGCTTAAGCTGCAGCTAAAGGAGGACTGATACAGTACAGCGAGGAGCACAACAGTAAATTATTCCTCTCTGATGTTGAGCTGTCCAAATAATCAGCGTCTTGTATAAGCAAAGTTGAAAGGAAACTGTGGCGCAGTCACAGTCCATCACTGTAGCTCAAGTGCTGCGCTGTCAGCTGCGGTGTGGGGATGCGAAAATGAGAACAAACTCTTCTGACCACTGTAATAGCCATTTGTATGTTTATATTATATATTAATATTAATGAATATATATAACATATTAATATATATTACATTATGTATTAATGTTATAGCCATTAATGTTATGTGCACAGATGCAATCTGTGAAGGGGGCTGATATCTGCCCATTTGCTGGTATTTCAGCACAGATGCTGGCACTTTTTGTGGAGGGAGAAGAGGGCAGGAGAGCAGAAGGCTGGACCTCTGAATTTTCCATGGGTACTTCAGAATTCCCAACCTGAGCACTGCATGTACCTGTGCATACTTGAACTAGGGCTTGCGTATTTGACACTCTACCTGTGCTGTCTAGTTCATGTAGCTGTGCTAGTAATAGATATTACGTTTTTAGAAAACTTGCTTTACTTACATCCTTTGACCATCATGGCTGCAGCAAAACTACTACTATTACTTTGATCCATAAAAACAACCTCTCACCCACACCTATGTACAGTTCATTTTTACAGATCGTATTTGTAAAATCATTTTCTCAGGTATTTTCTGAGGCTTACAACCGTTGCCAGGTAAGTATTAGCAAATTACAATAATGAAAAATGGCAATGAAATGCCTAAGCCAAATTTAAATAGAAGAGAACTTGGTCACTGTTTAGTATTCATGTAAAAACAGATCCTGAAAATATAGAAGGATTTTTTGTTTTGTACTTTGGAAACACTGAGGGGCACAACAGAAATCAGGTCCTTACTGTACCAATCAATAAGAAACAATTTGCAAAGCTAGGCATCTGTGCAGAGAAAAGAGAGGAAAAGTGAAAGGAAAAAAACATTCCTCCCCTCAATTTTTGCTGAAGAACAGAGACACAGACCTATTAATTGGCTTGCCCAGTGTCATGCAGGGTTTGTGTGACTGATTAAAGAACAGAAATCAGGTCTCCAGAGTGCTGCTCCTTTGCCTCAACCACAAGATAATCCTTCCTTTTAAATGCCTGCCAATCAGCTCTCCTGGTTATAATGCTGGCTGAAGTGTTAGCACTGCAGTATGAAAATGGAACTACTCAGTGTTCATCAAAGCCGGATGAACAAATGAAAACTCCCATTCCCCTAGCCTCAGGACTTTAGGTACCAGCTCTCTTAATATTTATAATAAAATTAAATGGGGAAAATTCTGTGAAACTAGATAATTCAATAAACCCTCCTTGGAAAACTGGACAATCTGAATAAAACAAATTTGCCATGGCCAAGGGGGTAGCCTACACTTATATTACTCCTTCAGATGTAATTTCATTTTCAACAGTGACTGTAGACTTCTGTTGATTGGATTTTTGATAAGCACAAAGTAAAGCAGTCCAGGTTTGCTCCCTCTGCTGCGGCACGGTTCTCAGAAGGACATGCTGTAAGGAAGGGCTCTCCATGCTGCCATCTAGCATGTGCGTTTCTTCACTTCATCGTACTCAGCACCATAGATTCACCATTGGTACGCATGTGTCGTGGTCTGTACAAGAGGTTGAGGGAGCAAAAACTGCCCCTGAGAAGATATGGGCTGCTCTCCTGCTTGCTGCAGCTGTGTCTTCTCATGTGATTTCCTCCCTGTACAGCCCTGATAACCCGTTTGGGGGAGAAGCAGAGGAGTTTTGTGTGTTAGCATATGTCTGTGGAGCTGAAAAGATGCATTGACAGTATGCCGGTAGGCATATGGAAAAGATGCATTGACAGTATGTCAGTGGGGCTGAATTACAATTAACAGGAGAACCGCAGCACGGCTTCCCAGGGCTCTGGCACGCTGCGGGGCCAAGCCTGTGTCCTCCTCGCTGGTGGCTGGGGCCAGGGGCAGTTGCCAGCTGTCCTTAGTGCAAGCTGGCCCCTGCCAGCTCCCCTGCGATGAGAGCTGAGGGCGCCCTCCCTGCGGGGGAAACCTCAGCTAATGATTTCCTGGAAGTAACGCATCTAACCATAACCTGAGCATCGGTATTGTGCAACTCTCTAAGGAGACAGGAGTGATTTAGGAAATGAAATGGAACTTTAAAAACTGTTGCAATGATTGGTGTTGGAGTTTTACCTTTAAAAATGTGACCTAAGCCCCGAGGCTTTAAAAATCTGGCCTTAAACCCAAAATCCTCAAAGGTCTTTAGACAGCCAATTCCTAGTGGCATAAATTGCTTTTGAAAATGTATTTCACTCATCTAGGACACACAAGTGTTTTCTAAAAGGGCTCGTAAAAGGCAGCATTGCTGCTGTTGATAATGGAGCTTCTGCATGTCTGAATTTCAATGAAATTATCTCTCTGGATGGGAAAAAAGTGTGTTTTCTAAAAAAAAATAAAAAGCCACAATGTTTTGCCTTATTTATTTATTTATTTATGGCACGTATTGAAAAGTGAGTCTCAGTCCAGGCCTACAATATTTATCTGATTACACACATAATAGTTGCAGAATGCTGTCCCCAAATTATAGGCTTTGGTCTGCTCACCCAAGAGTAATTATGATAAATTTGGCTAGCTTACCTGGAAACATTTTATCTGAATTCTGGGCTCCTTTCAGACAGCTGCATGCTCTTCCTCCTCTGGGTACCATTCACTAATAGGTAGCTTTGAACTGCAAATTAAAATTTTGATTTCTGTGACCAAAGTTAATTTTGGAACTGTTTTCTTCTTTTTCACAAATCTCCTCCTCTGAGAGATAAATTGCATTTTATGTTAAAAAGAGGAAACAAGAATCAATTTACAGCAGCTTGGTGACTATGAAAGTGTGATGTGTCATGAGAGCTGGCAGCACCACAGCTGCCTGGACTTCCCTTGTTAAAGCTACTGCACAAAACGAGTCACTGAAGAAAGGGGAATATCTGGTCCGCAGGGCTTGCAGTCCAAATGATGCTTAACCACGGTGTGCCGCCCCATGTAGGCTTGTGTTCAGGAGTCGTGCATGGTGCTGCTACCCACTGGTGTTATTCACAGCAGCTCAGCCCTTCTGCCATCAGCACAGTGCTTCGGTCTTGAGCAAATTGTTGTTGAGCAAATACGTTGTTGCTGCCTATGTGGTCTAACATGATATGCTATTGGGAAACACTAAAAGGGCACATGGATGCAACTAATTTCCCTTGCTAAGGTAGCTGGGAGGGCAGCAAACCATACACTGATGTTTTTGCTTTTGTGGAGAAGGACATGATGTATTTTCCCTACTAGATCAAGCTGACTTGTAAACCCTGGAAAGCTCAGTGAGGCGTTACGGACACTGCTTGTACTGTCGTTCCTTGATTCACGATCTCTAAACAAGAAACTCAGTTTGGCATGCTGAAGTCTTGATCCCAGCTGCTGTATCTCGCATGAATTAGTGCTGTTTCACTGATCTGGCCTTTGATGCTGTTAGGCACTAGAGCTAGTAGGAATCTTTTCACTGTACTGACTTTTATCCTTTCTACCTGTGTAGTACTAGAGTTCATGGAGAAAAAATATGTATTATTAGTAACATCTGGATTTTCTTTAGTACCAAATACTCAACATTATGTTTGATATTCAAATATATGCCTGTCACTTCATTAAAAGGGTAATTTGGTCATCTCAGAGCTAACTTTCAAGGGTGGGTTATGGTACTTTTAGCTCCAGCCAGTGTGTTTTCTCATTGCTGTATCACATTACCTCCTTCTACACCTTAGCTGCAAATGTCAGATGTGGAAGATTAATTCCGATTGATAAGAGATTTGCTTTAAAGTAATTTCATCTGTTGAATTACTTTATTACCTGAATCAACCCAATGTCTTAAGAAACATACCACAGACACAAGACAAAAAATTTTTTTGAATGATGGAGTCTTGACTTTATCATATGTCAAAAGATTATGTTGGTTCCTCAGATAAAGTGAATCAATGAGCCCTACTTACTTTCTATTTCCCCCCTCTAGCTAGCTTAAATTCATGCTAGAATTTCATACTGCATGGTGCATTTTATTAATTGATGTTGCCATTTTGAGATTTCGTTGATAATGAGCCTGTTCAGGTCATGCTGGTATTTCACTCCTTGCTGTAATTGCACTGTTACACAGTTCCCCTAGAGAGTGGCAAGACTCAGCTAGTGATTATTGCTCCTCTTTCGTCTTCATACAACACCTATAGGCACTGACCTCACTTGAGCTGAAAAATTCTTGAGTCTCTGGTTTCTTCATTTTTCTATGTCATATTTCCACATAAAAACAAAATGAAGAACCTTTTAGAAAGAATTATTGCCCAATAAAATACACCAATGAGTATTATCTAGGCTTAAAAAGCATATCAGACCTATTTACATGTCTCCCCTTCCTATCTCACCCTCCAAAAGACTCCATAATTCCTAGTCAAAGGCTCCAGCGATGGAGATCCATCATATCTATTCCTGTGCCCCATTATCCTTAGTGACATAGAATAGTTCCTAATTTTGCCTCTGAATCACCTTTGTTGCAATTTAGGCCCATTATGTCTTATCTAAACAGGCAATAACAAGTTGTTCCTTTCCCCTTTGCAATTGCCTTGTGTATATTTTAAGGCTTCCTTTGGGATAAGCACAAATTAACTCAATCACTATTCACTGGTGATATTTCTTAGACTTCTGATATTCTGGTGTTCTTTTTCATACTCTCCAGCTGCTCCAGATCATTCTTGAAGTGTTTTGCCCCAGACTGGACATACTACTCCAGCTGAGGTCTTACCAGTAGAGTGTCTTTCAGGTTTTACTCCTCTTTTTATAATCCAGGGTGATGTTTTCCCTTCCCAATAGCGTTGACTCATGCAAACATTATAATCCATTGTAATTATTAGATGTTATTCTAGAACTTGACGTCCAGCTCAGTGTATACTCATTTGCCTAGCTGACTGTGTCTGTCTGGGTGTAGTACACTGCACTCGTCCCTGCTGAGAACCATCTTAATTTTTTCCCAGGAAGCTTCTCCAATTTATCAAGAACATTTTGTATTCTAATCCCATTCAACCATCAAAAACCTGCCAAATATTTATTCCCCTGACTCCAGCTCACCTTAACAACTTAAATACCTGTTTAAAAATATCTACATATTAAAAATTGAAGTGGATCTACAAGATTACACTATCAGAGTACTGATGAGCAAGATGCATGAAGTAGCATAGTTGTATATCCTGCTTCCTTCTGGCTTGCAGGTTTTTCTCAATTTCATTCTCAGAACCATCCCTTGGGAGGAAGGACAGTCAGAAAGCTTTTCCTAAAGTCACCCTGCCTTGACCCCTAGACTTAAAGGAAGGTTTACACCAGATTCTGCTGCCAGCAGAACTGCCCCAATGTGTAATTCGGAGTGGGCATCTCCAGAGTGGCCGTGGGTCAGAGGGCACTGGGTAGCGGTAGCAAGGGGGACATGCATAAGGTTTCCCTTCAGAGATGTTCTCAAGATGCTGCTACCCATGTTTCAAGGCTAGGACAACATGGAGAGTCCAAGACTTTGTGCTGGAGGGCAGTTGCAGGGCACTGAAAGCTGCCATGAATATTTGAGCTTGTGCTACCTCTGTGCCACAGCACAGCCTGCCGTGTGAACATACTCTCAGTCTCCAGGCTTGAGGATCAACACAGACCATATTCCACTTAGCTAGGACATCCTCATCAGGCACTGTTTTGCTTTTACAGTATCCCTGGAGAAATTTCACTGACTCCAGTAGTACTATTAATTTTCCCCAGAAGACTCCTCTATTCTTTATACCTGAAGTCCTGGCAGAGTCATATTTAGCAGCGACATGGGTGCTGGGGGAGAGCCACTTGCTGTACCGTCACTCAGCCCTATTCCTGTCACATATGCTGCATCAGCTAATGTTAACTGCAGCACTCTTCTCGCTTTTTCTTGCCTCTGCTGTGTTTCTCTCCCTTCTCCCTCATTTCCTACACCCTGATTTCCTTTTTTTTTAGTAAATCCTCTCCCAGATAAAGCCTGGCAAGGAAAAAAGACTGAATACTGAGAAGCCACAAGCATTTCTGGGTAAGCTCTGAGGCTTGTCTCGCTTTCCTCCCACCTGTGCAGCAGGTTGTTTAGATTACTGCTTTTTATGTCAGTTCTGTCAGTTCTTACTATAGACTAAAGAATTTGAGTCTGCTGAAAAGGTGTCATAAGTAAAGCACAGGTAGAGCTTTACAGATAATGTTCAGAAGCTTCTCTTAAACATTTTGCAGCTCCCTCCTTCCCTGTCTTGGCCCACTGTGAAAGAAAGCTGTGTTTATGAGCCATTCACCCAAACATTTTTGCTTTTTGCATTCATGGCAGAGAGGAGTCTGGGGACAGTGAATGCTCCCACAGCTACTGTGCAAATAGCAGCTAATATTCAAGTCTGCCAGGATGGGGGTATATTGCAGCTTTGAAGTTGCTTGATGGGTTGGTTTGTATATTCACATTTTTATATGCATATTTATTGCCTAGAAGCCTACATAGTCATTTTATTGAGGAATCTGGAAGAGAAATGTTAAAATGGCACAATCTCAGCATGTCCCCATGGCAACCCTTACACGTGATGAGTTCAGAGTTAGTGGATTAGAGTTGTTTCTCCGATGAAACACCAGATGTGGCAGGCAGGACTTTGACCCATCCCAGAGGATGTTGGTCTTATTCATGCCCTAGCTAATGCTAAGAAGGTATTTATATGTAGAGGTTGATTCAAGGCTGGCTTGATTTCCAGCCTGAAGATGTTCTAATTTTCACCCTGATCCAGCAGTTCCTCTGGACTTACAGCAGCAAAGGGCTGCCCCGTCTCCCATCTCTGACAAGCCTCCTGGCCTGGTTTGTCTCCTGTGGAGAGTCTGAGGCTATAAGCACTACATATGACTCCTTAATTCCCTGCTTTCACTAGTGTTTCTGAAGATTATTTTGCACTGACAGCTGCGATGGAGCAGAATGGCTGTGAAGCAGTGGGAAGTGCTGCTTCCTATCACTGGTAGTGACTGCACTTTTGGTAGTTGAATTTCATTACTAAAATCTCTTATTAATATAGGACCACTCTCTTCTGTCCCCAAAATATTCTGCTAGCAGCTGGATCGCCAGTAATGGTTGTTGAATATGGAGATTTCTTGCCAGCATTGTACAAAGTGGATGTTTTGTATTAAATGCCCTAGCTTTGAAAAGAATAGCAAGAAAGCATAGGGTGCCAAAGGAAATTACACATTACAACTGCACCCTCTATATTCTCCTGCTGTCCTTGCCATTGCAACAGCTGTAGCCAGCAGCAGTACCTGTGGTGGAGCATTTTGAAACACGAAAGTGTGGGCGTCTGGTGCTGTTTTCCTGCAGGTCTTAAAGAAATTGTCCTCATTCTTAAGAGATGAGCACAGGGCATAGTTCATGAGGAGAGCAGCACTGGACAGGGTCGAAATGGGGAACATATACAAGCTTGATTTCACTGTTGGGTTGTTTGATCTGATTGGAACTGGCATTTCTGTCAAAGAAGTATCTCAAAGGACAGTTAACAGTACCTGGAGTCCTCTTGTCAGGTACATAAAAAACCTAGGGAAGAAATACATAAATAACAGCAGGACCAAGGAACTTTTTAACATACATAAGAAATCTGGTCCAATGAAACCCTTTATATAAATCCAAATAGAATTCATGGAAAAATAGCACAATAGCCTGTCAGAATCAAAGGACAATTGCAACTGCTGTGAGATAAAATAAAACAAGATGACAAAGTCTCAGAGCACATCAGATGCCATCTGACTCTTGTTCTAGCTGTAAACTTGGTACTTTGAAACTCGTGGCCTTTTTCTTCTGTCCTGGAGTTCTCCTTTTATGCTGAAAGCTTATTATGGTTGCTGTGAACCAGGTCTTTGGTTTTACTTAAGTACCTGCTTATAGGGAACAGCTGTACCATATCCTGGGGTTTTGAGCTAATCAGATGGAGCAGTTAAGTAGACCTTTATGTCATGATAAGATGTCCCAGGAAATCACTGCTCACCAGGCATCCTGGCAGCAACGGAGCTGCAGGTCTGAAGAGGGTTCTCTGAAGCAAGTGGCAAAGGCAAAGTTTTGGGAATTGCTCTCCAGAATGGTTGTGTGAGGAGAAAAACAGACCACATAAGGAAAACAAAATAGTGAGAATCTCCATCAGAGGAAATGGATGCAGTGATATTTAGCACGAACCCCTTTGGGAAGGCGAACTTAGGGATCTCTGAACATGATGATTGATTCTGTTTTGCTTCTGCTGCTTTCATGGAAATAGCACTCCCCATGCAGTCTTTGTAAATAAAGAGGAGGGCATCAAAGAAAGTACTTGACAAGCATCATCTCTGACATGAAAACAAGAGAGCTAGATCCAAAATATTGTCTATGCCCTCAGGCAAAAGGATGACAAAAATACATGTGTAATTATATTCCTCACTTTGGGCTTTGCTATTATCAGAGGGCATATGATTGACTCTCTCTCCCCCCAAGACCTTTCTGAGATAAAGATAGAGATTATGTACCACCAGCACTCATAGTAAATAGCCTTCTCATCAGACAGTTGGCATTTATGAAGGAAATGGAAAAGCTCAATAACAGCAACACTGCTGAAGAATAAAAAGTTATTGTACGAGCGTAAAAGGCTTATTGCTTTCATAGGAGTTAATCTTAATGCAATTTTCCAATTTAGCTTTTTTTTTTTTTAAAACCCTTAACACTTCCTAGCTCTTTTTGGTAGGTAAGCACTGTACAAACATTATCTAATTCATAGTTATTAAGTAAGTAGCTATTAATATTTTCATTTCAATGACGGGAGCAATTTCTTAATATCATGGATTGGGTCATTTACTTAGCAATGCTCAGGCATGGCTGGCTAGGAAGGTAGGGTTAAGGGTTGGGTTGTACCATGGACTAAACAACGTGATTTTAGTCTTCCTGAGTAGTAGTGCAGGAGCAGGGAGAATATATCTTTGTTCTCAAAATGGGAAGAGCAGAAATTAATCAAACCTGGGCACCACCCTCCACCTTGCTCTCCAAAATGCTTGTTACCATCTGGGCTACTGAGATAACACCACAGTGATGATATAGGCCAGCTAACAAGTCTACTCCCAGAAGGGAGCAGAGGAGGAACTGCCCTATTCCTGGCTAACAGGGCTTTTCAGATGCTCTTCTTGGTTCATACTTTTTGGGTACATTGTCTTGGTCCTGAACCCTGCCTGGTTCATGAAGCAGCCCCTAAACAAATTGACCCAAGTCATAAAGCAAGTTTGTACCAGCAGGGCTGTAATAGGGCAGATGTGTGGCATCTGGGGCCTCCTAGGTTAGATGCTTAGTGTTAACTCATTAAATGAGTATGTTCTCACAGAAATATGTGCCTGTCTTTCTGGTGGATGGTGTAACAAGACCAGGTACCTCCACAGAAAATATTCAGTGCTCCCAGGGAGTGAAGAAGGAGATGCTTGGTCAGCCAAAGAGAAACAGGAAGACAGGTGTATATCTTAATGGGCATCTAAATCAGGGCTCGACATTAAATACATCCATCCTTAAATCCATCCTTTCAGTGCTGAGTCTATATCAGAGAGAGGCTGTCTGATGGAAGGGGAAGAGACAGCAATAGCCTGCAGAGCTCACCTGGGAAGTGTGGGCTCTCCTTGGCCTGGGGGCTTCCACCCAACAGCTCCCCCCTTTTTTTTTTAAGCTTTGAGTCTTTCCCACCAGGCTGAAGGCTAGGCTGAAATGGAGTTTCTTGCCATTTCTGTGCAGATGGACTGCATGCAGGAAGGCAAGATCAAGCAATGAGGAAGGTCCTAACATGGTGCAGGGCCAGGTGGGGGGCAGGCTAGAGAACAGCAAGGAGAGTCTCATTATAAAGGTAATTTTCTTGACCTACTTTATTCAACCATGGCACTTTGCAAGTAATGGCCCTAGCAACAGCACTGCAGTCCTGAGGCATCATGATGGAGACTTGGTGTTTGGTGGTTTTCAGCTGCTGTTGCCCATCCTGAGCAAGGCAATTTGCCAGCAGCTTAACAAGGACATTGCCAAAGAGCCTGCCTATCCCATCCATGCTCTCTCGCTCATTCATGAATTCTGTGCATAAATGTGGAGGAAAGCCAGGTTACTTTATAGTGTTACAGTGACCATGTTTGGGATGAAAAATCAAACAAAACTATATGCTGCATGACAAAATTACTGAGGAAAAGAATGCTGTAGGCTACTTGTGCTGATGCGAGTTGCTCTCTGTTTCTGAGCTCACGATTCTGTGGTTAGATACAGATAATGAGTCAGAGCTGAATGCTTCCCATAGACTTACACTTTCCATAGCTCAACAACACACTGCTGGGCTGGTTTTAACAAGGTAAGCACATGCAGACATACACCAATGAACAGACTGTCTTGGGGGAATAGGGAGGGCCCTAAGAGCATTTCATGTATTTGAGAGTGTTTTAGTAATGGCATTTGCCTAGCAAAAAAAATCCATAAATGCCACTTGGATTTCTTTCATTCAGATGTTTGCTTCCTAGTTTCATTTTGTCTTTCCAGGAACTCAGAAAATAAAATGTCACCGAACCTTTTACCTTTAGGCTTCTGCTGGCCATCACATTACTCATGTAACCAGATGTGATGTCCACATTATGTTGGTCATATGAAATGAGCAGTCCAGCCTGTAATAGACTGGAGTAATATTGAATCTGGGGACAGACACCCTCACCACCATCAGGGTTTGATGATACCTCAAACCCCTGGTAATTCAGCTGCAGAAAAATCTGTCATCCCACTCTGCTCTCTCCGACTGCTTCATGGCCTTTCCTTCCTCCTCTAGCCAGAGACCCAGAGCACGGTTTGTACTTCTCATCCATGTTGCAGTCTCTAATGGGTCTCTGCATACAGCAGGAGAAGCATCTCAGGCCCTGAAAGATGTTAACTCTTTATAGAACTGGTCCCAGACCTTCCCTCCTTCAATAAACTCAAACAATGACTGTTAAATTTTCCTCTCTGTTAAACTGTTCCTCTGAAGCCATTAATCTAACAGCCTTTTAGTACCACAAATGCCTTCTGTATTTCAGTTCTACTAGCTGTAATAGTTACCAGGTCCAGAGGCAGCCTCAGAAAGAGGAGACTTTCAGAGACCACCTTGTTCTTCCTGAGATATGGATCCATCTTATTACAGCTGGCCAGCAGCCTGAAGTACATATTGCTGCTGCTGGAGTTAAACAAGTTGTAGATGGAAAGAAAGACCAGCAGTATTACCTGCTATGCACTACGTTCACTAAAATGTCCATCTCATAGCACCCAAGCAAACTGAATCCCAAAATATCCATGTTTTGTGGTCCTACATAGCATATCTCTGCCCGTAACTTTGACTTGAAGTGGTGAACTGAGACTTTGCAATAAAAGGTACAAATGCAAGTGTTAAAACTCTCTTCTCCAGAAATACAGAGCTAAAATATTTTGTATGGTTCAGGTGGGTTTTTTTGAGTTGTTGTTAATCATTTATTTACATGGATCAAAGTCAGATACCAGGGGCACTGGGCTTGATGCCTTCTGTGTTGTTTCAGACCCTGGGTCATGGAGTACAGAGCTGGGACACAGCACAGCGGACTGTCATGCACTGTCGGCTCTTTGTGGGGCACTATGTTGCCTCCTGGGTTAGTATCCAGCTTGATTTGCTAATCCTGTGAGCAGAAGGAAGGGAAGGAACCATTGCCTGAGGCATGCAAGCAGAAGCAGCTGTGTGTGAGTGAGGACGGAGAGGTGGAGGTGGCAGCCAAGGGGCGGTCACAGAGGGAGGCCAGCGCTATGGTCACCTCTGAGCGGAGGCTGAAGGCTCGAGGACTGCATGCACACGCAGCCTGGTAGGGTGCCAGCAGTAGTTACAAGCTGAAGGCCAAACAGCGGGCTCAGGGGGTTACATCATTCTGTTGTTTTTACCCATGTACATTGAACTGCCTTTGGAGGCTGTTTTAGAAACAGGTGGCATTTGATCCTTGCTGTCACCCATCAAAACTCTGGCTACAGGGAAATTAAGGAATGCAGCATCACAAAGGGGAGTCAGGATTTCATCCATTGCTGCCAGGATATCATGCTCCCTGCTTGTGGCAGCCCTGAGGCATCTCTTCCAGGATGCTGTGGGAGTGCTTGCGGGAATCCCCCAGAAGATGAGCAGAAGACGTTCAACCATCCAGCTGGGTGCCCTGCACCACTCTGGTCTCACCACACAGCTATTGAGACCCTGGTGCTACAGCATAGCCTTAGCAGGGCCTGAAGCCATCCCTCTGAGTATAGCTATTTACAGAATAACACTCTGTTCAAAACATACTGGGAAGAACATGTATATTGAGTTAGTCCCTCTATATGCATATACGTATGCATCTAGAAGTAATAGGGATCTTGACCTGTTCAGTGAGACAGGTCTCAGCTACCAGTTGGTAAAAAGGGTCTGGCCATGTGCTACTACCAGTCCTCTCTGGCTGCTTCATATGGCCTGAAGGTGTGCAAGGCCATGGCTGGCTTTGCTTGTGCATAAGGGAAACTTTGGATGCCCTTCCCAGATGGCTTTTTTCTTTTTTTAAAATAAGAAAAGAGGAATTATAGCCTTTTAAATTTTTTAACAGAAAAAACAGCTTCTTTGAATCTGTGTCTTACCTTCCAGAATTAATTTCTTCCAGCTGTACCATTGAGAATGTTTTGTTATAAATCATGCAACAGTGGGTGTATTTTAGCTGGGCTGATATAGGTTGTGTTGCTTTATGCTAGTGCTGCTGCTACAGCACGAGCTGTGCTTGCCTTGTTGTGTATTCAGAGCAGGTGGGTTTTTGCATGTCCTGAGATATCTTACCCTGCCTTTTTAGAAGTCCATGGCAGAACTGTGATTGATTTGAAGGTGCAGAGGATTGCAGGATAATGAAAAATTACCTGAGGTTTGTGCTGAGCTCAAGGGTCTATGAGCAATAACACACTCATTGTTATTCATAAACTGTGAGATACTGCGTGCTATTTTTCAAGGTTTTAATTGCAGTTGGCATTACAGATCTATTGCTGGTGGCAGCCATCTTGCTGAAATGTGGTATTTCTGGGGCTACTTGCTGTACAAAAACCTCACAGGAATAATTGTCAGCCAGTTTCCAGCAGGCTAGCAAAAAAGCTGTCTGCAGTTAGAAGCAAATTTTATCTTTCGCTTCTAGAGAAGCACTTAGAGTGTTAAATTTGAGCCTAGCTTCTGTTAGGACTAACTTCTGTGGTTCTGATGGCTGCCACTGATGGACTGAGAGCTGAGCGGTGTCTTGACACGTGAGCTTGGGTCTGGGCAGGTCCACGTACAAAAATATGTGGAAGTCATAACCCAGTGTGCAGAAGATCCTCATCTCATGTTATCAGGCCTTGTGAAGGGATGTTTTTCCAACATGTTTCACTTCAAACAATGCTATTTTTCCTTGCTGTCTCCTTCCTCCTGTCCATCTCCTTGTGAACACTACTTGTTCAACAGCTTACCCAGGGTTGTTTGTTGCTTTGAAAGCATCTGCAAAACTAAAAGTTACCTAGGGTCACCTAGTTTGAATGTAAGCCTCTCTGGTGTTGCTTTGATGACCCTGAGGGGTGGCATAACCAAATGCAAAGTTAGGCATGACTTGCACTCCCTCCTCTGCTGGCAGAAATGCTGCATGAACATGATGATTCAAATTGACTGGATCAGGCAAGTGTGAGAGGCAACTGCAGAATAATAACTCCACATAAAAGGCCCCATTGGCAGAGAGATGCAGTCCCTGGTGAATCTTTGAGGAAGCATGAATATTTCCAATAAACAAACGGGATATAGTCTTTGAGGGTAGGTAGAGGAGGTAGGAAAATGCTATCAGCCACAGTCATATTCAATTAGTGGCTGTAAAAGTGACATTTGCTCTGTGTATTCTTCTTAGGATCAGCATCGAGAATACAGCTTACCTATTAACACATCTGACAAGCCACAGTGTTTAACCCACTTTCTCAGCATCTTGCCCAGGAGAATAGGTCAGTCTGTTTACTGAGATATTTTGCAGCACATTTTTCTGCCACTGCTGAGAAAATGGTCATATTTCAGACAGTGAGGCCCATTAGCTTTTTTCAAGAGGCAATTCCCTGTGAATATGCTGTGCACTGCCCGACACATTAGCCGTGGACGGGCGGTTCCCTCATCGGCCAGTGTGGGATGGCACCTGCTCGTGCTACAGCTATGTAGTAACTCCTGATGGGTAGAAAGGAGAGGCTTTCCTCTTAATCAGAGGCTTATTCATAAGAAAGAGATATAATCAAATAAGAAATCTCTTCTGTCCTTTACACAGTCCATTGCCATATGAACAGTTAAGATGACCACTTTGTACAAGAGTTCTGAAGTTCTCATCCAGCTGATATTATACATGAGCTTTCCTGGAAAAGACATGTTATTACCGCAGGATTTTTGTGTTTAGCTGGATGAGAAATAAAAACATTGTCTGAGCTGTTTAGAAAACTGTAGTTGAGCTTTCCAGCAGATCGAAGGGGGGAATAGCTGAACTGAATGGTGATGTGATATGAAGGCAATGGGAGAATGGAAAGTTGCTGTGTCACGACAACAGTAGCAAAAGTATTTTAAGAGGGTGATCACTGCTAATTGCCTTGAGCCCCTTGCTTGTATCTGGTGTCCCTTACCACTGTTCCAACGAGATCTTTCCTATTTTGGATTGTATTCTGTAGGGAGAGATTTGTGTCTTCATGTTATTTGGAAAGCACCATGCCTGGGACTGGGCAGCCAATATGAGTAAATAACTAGCGTGTTTTGGGAGCCTGTAACAGTAGCTGTATGGAAAATGGCAAGACTGCCTGGCCTGCACTGCTGCGTGCATGTGCTGAGAGAGCTTCTGTACACAGCACAGGGTTCCCTGGCTAATGTGACCATCGGTGATTGTGCAGATTGTGCAGAGTGAACTGTACAAAACCAGAAGTGAACTGCTGGGAAACAAGCAAGTGTTTCATGCAAAGCAGATCTGAGAGGACCCTCTGCAGCCACTGGAGACTCCCCCCTCACCCCCCAAAGCTGGTGTGCTGTGCTCCTCTGTCCCCATTTTCAGCACTTGCTGCAATAGCACATCCTCCTGATGCCAGGCCTTCTGGTATCGCTGCTCTTCCCTGCTGGGTCAGGATCAGCTGCTCTCCTCCATGACAAGGGTTATAAACATGCTGTTTCTTCCTCCCTTTCATCATGTCTGGACAGTGGTCTCCCAGTCTCCTCCCAGGGGCTCCCTTTGCACCCCATTTCCTCTTCCTCCCAGTCAGGAAACCCTGACCCACTGCCCACACAGCCAGCCTAAGACCATTAAGATGAATGTAAGATCTCATCAGCTAAGCCAAACATCTCCCAACATAGTTTACCTAACAGAATGGGCTGTGCCTCCAACCTCCTGCTGCCAAAGTCATAATTTCTTTACTTTCAGCAGCATGAGGATGCTAAAGCTAAACATACAAACTGGGTCACTTCGTTACTATCACCTTTGAAAATTCAAAGGCGTGGGAAGGCAATGCTTCCAATTCCAACTCAGTACCTGGGGCAGGTAGCAGATATCTTTGACGTACTGGGCTGTAAGATGAGTTTTCCCTTAGCTAATGTCTTGCCTTCAAACTAGAAAGGTTTTCCTTCTTTTTCTATTTTGCATTTAAAAGTAATTCTTGCCAATTTGAGAAACAAAATGGCACACTCCCAAAATCGCATGCTGCATTAGTTCGGCAGGTATATTAAAAAGTTTCCTTTTATAGAGGGCTGGAAGTTTAGGAATGGAGTCCTGCAAGGGAAAGGCTAAGTGTGTCATTGCTTGATGTGCTTAAAATAAGGCTGACTACCCAGTACCAAACACTAGGAAGGACGAGTGAAGAGCAGTCCCTGTCATCAGAGGGAAGCAGACTGTCTGATCTGTTGGCTCTTTTGCATCTCCTACGTCTTGAAGTCCAAAAGGAAAATTCATGTATAACATGTGCTTTTCTTGGGATATATTTTGCTTCTAACACATTGCCTACAATTGCCCTAATCCTGAAGGCCTTAATCCCAGTTTAGTTACTTTGGAGAAGGCTTCTGATTTCAAGTGGTGACAAGTCCCCTAGTACAAAATGTACTGCTGACACATTTGTCGTTATGATCTGGCCACACACGAGTTTAGATTTTTTCCCTGGTCTGCTACACAAGTACTGTCTGCTGGCCATTTGCAGCTGGAATTTAGTACTAACACTGTAGTTATAGTATGCTTTCCCAGAGTCCAGCTTTGCTAGATTCCCAGCCAAAGGAACTCAGGCCACCTCTGGTCCTTTAATCCTTGTACTCTGCGTTTCTCACGTCCTCCATGGATGTCCTTCCTTCACCTTCAACAGACAGATCTGCAGATAAAAACAGTGGTCTTCTAGCCACCTTGGATATTCAGTCATATTTTGGTGTATTAATGCCAGCGCTTACAGGAGTCTTGCTGAAGTTTTAGAAAATCTTCCCGTTCCTTTTGAACTTCTTGATGCTTTATCTGAACTCGTACAACTAAAGCAGAGTTTGACCTATGGCACAATCTTTAAATAGAAATTTGACTGTAGTGTATTATTTTGGTTTATTACATGCAAGAAAAAAATATTTTCTGGCAATTCCCACACAGTGAAGAATTCGTCGGATGAGACCAAAATTAATTACTATAAGTAATTCAGCCACTGTACACAGTGGTTTTACGAAACCAAGAAATCATCATCAGATTAAGACAATAAGCTCATCTAGAGTTACTGCAGTCAGAGAATTCAATTCAACAGAGACATTTCTCATGCAGCACAACCATACGCTTTCTGAAAATATAAATCACAACAAATGAACTGGGAAAGGCACGGCACTGATACACATACAATTACAGAACAAAATAAGTCTCTCTTGGTTGTATTTGTTCGATTAAAAACCTGAAAGGCAAAGATTTGTTTATCTCATTGCACAGGGACACAGCAAGATTCATCTGCCAGGTCTTTACGCTCAGGGCTGTTTCACGTGCATGGTCATGGCACACTAACATTTTAGGCACACTAGCATTTCTTGTAAATACTTATTAGGGACCTACTGTTGTACTCGGGTAAGATCAGCACACGATGAACACAGCAGTGATTGACTTGAAAGGTAAATATCTTGTGGGGCAACCTGAAAAAAGTCTGTTGCCATCATCAGCTGACTCAGAGGCTTGGAGGGGGATATTGTAGCTTCTGGAGAAGTCTTGCAATGTAAGTTTTAGAGCTTTCCTTGGTTCAAGCGACAGTGGTTAGTTCAAAACGTGGCTTAAGGCAGCAATTTCATTTCTCTGGATTTCAGCAGGAGAAAAATGTAATAGTTCACATAGTTGTACTCGGCTTGCAATGAAAAAGGAGCTCGTGCTATAAATATATTTCAAATGCCAAGACAAATCAGACGTGTTCTTATAAACAGTCTTGTAAAGGTAGGTAATCTATTCTGTTAGTTATATATTACACCCTCCTGGCCTCATAACTCATGAGATATGCTTAGATAGTAGTTTAAAATGTGAACATCCAGAACTTACACAGCAGATATTTACAGGTTGGCACATCTAATTTTTTTTAATTTTACACCTTCATTTATTTTATCTGTTAATATAAAATTATGACTTGCTCTTTCTTTTCTCTTAATCTAAGAGGCAGATTTTAAAGTAAGTCCAGACGGAAGGCCAACGATAAAAACCTTGAAGACCTTTAGGCACCTAACGTTGCATGGAAGTGCCCAATGCGATTTCCAAAACACCAGGTCTGTTTGATGTCTAATACCTATTACTTCTCAAAGGGAATTAGCCCCAGATCCTGCGTAGGCTTTTTTGCAAATCCTATTTGATGCCTATCTGCATCTTCAAGTATCTAAATGCCTTTGCAAATCTGGATTCAAACTCTTAAATACTATCTCAGAACTTGGTGCAAATGTTAAGGAGAGTTTTGCCTATGAAAGCATTTCAGTATTCAGCCTTGGAATTAATCAGGTGCAAACCAGGAAAGGCTAATCCTTCCAAAAATTAATATCTAAATATACTCTGTGAGTGCTTAGTCCCATATATTCTAATACAACAAGGCAAGGATATAGTATTCATCCTTCCAGCACCCCAGTTGTTTTTTCTTTAAATAAAGGGCAATAGATCAACGTCAGTCTAATTCAGCTGAGAATCCAGTGTCAGAATTTGTTTAATTGGACTGAAGTTTCTGGCAAGATCTAAATATAAACATACTTAAAAGAGAAATCTTTTTATATTACATTTTCTTTCTGATACTTGAGTCTAAGTTTAATGAAGAAATCTTGTACTGCCATCCAGTTTGCAAGAAAGTGCTTTGGAAAGGTATTTACTTTTTAGTTTTTTTTTTTCTTTGCTCTAAGAAGCACTTGAAAACCAACACATCTCAAACGCAAACCAATAGAAATGTAATCTCAGTTGTCGAAATGAGAAAAAAGATCAGAGTTCTTCCTGTTTATCTTGCTTCTCCCATAGCATCTACTTCTCTGGTTGATATCAGAAAGAGAAGCAAAACAAAAATCAATTCTAGAAGTACATGAAAAAAATGAAAGGAATACTGCAATATATTAAGACAGTAACAACCCCAAACATCCTTGTCTTTCCACATGCTGTATTTTCAACACTACATAATTTCAATATAGATTAAAAAAAGAAAGTGCCACATGCACACACACACATGTGCTCACACGTGCCTTTATGACCTCTTGCTGATTTCTACAGACACAAATAAAGGTCACAATTTTCTTCTGATTTGTAAGTTATGGAAGAAGTGCCAGACAGGTAGCTTCTATATAATATTTACATGTTTCATGATAGAGGTATCTACAACTAGCCATCTTGCTCTTCCCTTCAGAACCCCACATACTTTCTTCCTGTCTGTGATACTTACTCCGCTGTGTAGTCTAGGCTCTTTCCAGGTTGCTAATAAATACCAGGAGCCCATGAACAGAAATAGAGAATAAATGAACAGGTCTAATCATGGTTGTGGTGGTGATAACCTCTAAGTAAATCTCACTGAAATACACCTCACTGAAATACAACCACACAATGGCATTTGATAGGAAATCAAAAATTCATCAGGCTAAATAAAAAACTTTTCTATGTACTGGACCAAAGGCAGAGGCATTTACAGTGTGTAGGATTAAATCAGAGCAGTCTGGAAGCTGATCTGTGAGAAATTTGAGGAAGAAACTAAAAATGCAAGTTGACCAGCAGCTGCTTGTCATGATGGGAAGAGAATTTTGGCCATTGTGACATCAGTTTAACTAAGAAACTAGAGAAGTATTTATAGCAATGATAACATGTGAAAGTGGTTGTTACTTAACTAGTTGTCTGCTAGTATCATGAGGGATAGTTTCCTCTCCCATTGTGGCTACACATCTTTTTTGCTTTTTTTTTTCTTTTCCCCTTCAGGCTCTCATAAGACCTACTATTCAATATTTAAATATAAAAATCTTGTTTGTTTCAGTCAGTATTAATAATCTCTTTTTTTTGATCTTGTTTGCTAATAGACTAGAACTTCTTGCATGTGCCACAACAGAGACAATCTTCTTTCTTCTTTGTGAAATGAGCAACATTAATTCTGATCATTTTCTGAATTAGCAGAGCTTTTCACAGGAGCATTATTTTTAAGTGCTGTTACCAGAATTACTCAGGAGAGCTTAGAGATTTAGATTAGTGATGTTTAAATTAATTAAAGAGAACAGCCCGTGAATTTTCCCATCTGAGTTAAGATTCGAGATCTTATTTGTGGGGGTTTTTTGTGTATATGTTACCAGCAACAGCAAATTTGAAGAAAATCTGATTTAAATGTTGCCTGCTGCATAGGAGATTACATTAACATTTCAATTAAAAACTACATGCAGACAATTGCTCAGTTATCCTGAGGTTCCATATGTCTTAGTCTTGGGTAACTCAACATAGACCAGCTGCAATCAGTGATACTGCAGTAACTTGCACAGGCAAGATCCTAGCCCAGATATATTTGGTAGTGAGAAAAGGGCATGGGATGTTTGGACACCTACCTTTTTTTCTGAATACTGCCCTCACTGCACTGTCTCTCTGTGGAATAGAACAGTAGGAGATGCACTTCATAGAGCAAATGCATGAGTGATGAGTCATTTGAAAGTGCATGAGCTAATTCAGCTTCCACTGACTTCAGCTGGACGGACTAAATGCAAGAATGTAAAGTACTGCACCTATTTTGAAACATTAATTCATTTATCTGAAGTTGTCTGTTGTGTCTGGGTACGATAGAGATCAGTGTTGTTTCAGCCTCTAGCTGGTGAAGGACTTCTAGCTTGGCAGTGGACAAAGGCTTAGAATCCCCACTGCAATGTTGTCGCTGGGTAACAAACACAGTACCAACTGCTTCTTGTCCTTTTTCTATGTTAAAAGAAAATTCTGGTTCCAACAAGAATAGCTGTGTAGTCCTCACAGAGGCTAGGATTTGAGAGCAGGCATAATCCTACCGATCCCTGATACCCCTGCTCTTTCTTTCCTTGCCGCTGGTTGTAGCCCAGCCTTGGCTTGGAGCAGCCATGCTCTGCTCAACTCAGGATATTTGCTGGCAGATTGGGCTAGAGCATGCTCTTGCCAGCTTGGGCTGTGCTGGCTGGGCAGCAAGGCACACATAGGCTCTTCTCCTAGGAGCACTGGAGTTTGGGCTGAGCTATGTCAGAGGGAGCTTAAGCTGTGGATGCTGCACAACAGAAGTTTTCTGCTCAGACACAGACTCCTCTGGACCAGAGCCAGGCTTGCCCAAATCCCTGCCTAGAGACCATGGCATACTACTACTGAACTGTTGGAAAAACAAAGTTGTGAACTTAAAACACATCTCAGATAAATTGTCTTCCAAAAGCAGTAACTCATCAAGAGCTTAGAGCAAGCCCCATGCCATGCCTGTTCATAGTGCCATTTATGGTGCTGGACAGGCATGAGATCAAATGGACTTTCAGTCAGGAGCAGCTAAGGAGGCATATAACTACAGATGAACTATGGATGGTGAGGGATAGCATACAAAATTTTACAGAAGTATTTCCAAACGTGAGCTCATGAAATTAGGTTCTGAAATTTGCAAAGTAGCCTTCTGAAAAGAATCATCCCTGTGGTGTAGGTTAAGTCAGCTGGAGCTGACATTTATTTAAACAGCATAGGTTGCTATCCCTTCTCTCTCTCTCCCCCCCCCTTTTTTTTTTTAAATAACCAAATCCCTTTGAGAGCAACGGAGGGGCTAAAAATTTTACTTTAGGGAAACTGTTGGATTGACAGACCCTTCCCACTAAAACTAATTTAATAGAGATCCCAAAGGCTTTCCTGAATGGAACCAATTACAAGCTCTTCCTGAGGAAAGGTGTTGGACCCCTGGGATAGATGTATATGTATTAAATATTTTCCATTCATAAGACACCATTCCTCCTGAAGACGTTTTTTGCTTGCTGACTGTGACATAATCATCTTTATTAATGTAGGTGGTGCAAACACCTAGAAAATAATATAGGAATGTTGAAGACGTTTGGATAGGATGATGAACTAGAAATGGAGTGATCCTGTTTTACGCAATCCCACTGCTCCTCTGCAAGGCAATTAGATTTCTGATTGCAACCGTTTTAATGGTAAGATTCTGTCAGTTTTCAAGTTCAGTTTTTTTGCGCCCTCTTTCTCTCTCAGATAAGAAAACCAGAGTGAAGAGGGTTTGCTTTATACAAAATATTATCTGTAGAAGCAAAAAAAAAAAAAAACCCAACCATTACACATGTGCTTATTCCTTTGAAATTTCTTTCAGAGGCTTGGCACCTCTGATGAATAAGAAAGGCAATTTTAAAATATATCTCCACCTTTAATTCCTCAGTACATCCGTTTTAGCAGCAATCATTACAATGGGGTTGACACGTCTACAAACCTGAGAGGCGTTGTCAGAATCCGGAGGAATGAGCACGCAAGATGAAGTCAGAGCATTTGTTCCTTGACAGCTCAGGCGTGGTGGCAGCCAGATAGGGCTGGAAAAAAAAGAGAAGGCACTATAGTTCCTCCTCACTGATCTGAAGCCTGCAAACAGATATCATTTCAGACATAAATACTCCGAGCAGCATGGTTTCCTGGGAGGCTGTTGCAAGAGTGAAGCATACCAATGCCTTCTCTGAAGGTTTGTGTTTCATGACCCCATTTTGATGACTGATTGTTTCTAACAGTCATTCTCTGCAAAGATTCTCACTCAGAGAACCTATTTATATTATGAATGAGAGGTTTTTGGGGGGTTCAAACTGAAATTTATCTCTTTATTCTTACAGCTTGCAAAAAATAAAGTTTAATGCCTGAACTGCTACTGAATTGTTACATTTTACATATATCAAGTAAGATAAACCCCATTTGATGGGCTTACTTTTTTCAGGTTATTAACATATTTTACTTAATCTCTGTGGGTTTTTTTTACTATATCTGAAAATATGCCCAATGTTTTACAAAACTAGTACAGGCTTATCATCAGCCCATACATTCTGACAGTTCTGAGAGGATGAGTATTGGGGGCTTTTCCCTGTCAATTATTATTTCTATAAGAGATGTATGGAAAAAGAAAAAGCACATGATAATTAGGGCAGCCCTGATAAAACAAATCCTCACAGTCATGTACAGTTAAGACAGAACATTGAATTTTAATTCTGAGCTTTGAGTATATATTATGAAATATATTCTATATGTGAGTATATATTATAAAATATATTGCTTAAACAATTAATTGTCCTCAACCTGCACCTTTTAAAATTAATTTTTTTATGCAGTAATTTACTGAACATACAGAGTGGAGCTGGCAGCCACCAATGTTAGACATGAATATGCCTCTCTTCCGTACAGCTTAGCCTAGAATACTATCAGGCAACTCGCCTTATATCGGTGTTAAAAAACTCACAATAATGTCACCATTGGAAAACAGTGATCTTGAAAGCTCAATATTGGAAGTCCCACAATTTCTTCCCTCAATCCCCCCTTTTTTTTTTCACTAGAAATGCAAGGTCAGTGAATTTAAATGTTGTAAATATGCCATCTGTAATGCATTTATGCTTTTGTATGCAGCTATTATAATGGTATGCACAGAGAGGCATCCATCCTCAGCTGTCTTCTCAGCAGTATTTCCAAGGAAGGCTTGTGCTATAGCATGCCATGATTAGTCTTTGGAAAAGAGACATCCCAATATTCAGTGACAAAAAATTTTCAAAACCTTCTTCCTTCTCTGCTATAAACCTAAAATGGTTGTTCAGGACTGCTCCTTATGTAGCTGGTATCCCAGTATCTGTTCTACTTATGGTGCTATTTGTAAGCAGTAATCGTGTCTTACAGAACCCTACCCACAAGTTATTGTGGAGAAAAGAGTGAGCGATGGTGCAAAGATGATCTCAGGCCACCTCCATCTGCCTAGTTCAGCCAGAACACGTCTTTGCTTGTGATGAGACACATCAAACAGGACAGTGACCCAGCCAAAAATGAAGAGTTGTGTCTCTGTCACAAGTACGTGGTAGAATGTTGACTAAGGTTGTTTGTTGCTAGACCACAGGCTTCTGTTGGTTCAGATTTTGGGAGTGAGTCTGTTCCTTCCACTCCTGGGCCGAGGCCAGTTCGTGGATGCAGTTGGTAGCAAGCAGAGATCAATTGCCTGGATGCCAGGCACCTTGCCATACAGCTGCCTACGTGCTAGCGCAGCTCTCCACAGCTTAGGTCCCCTGCCAGGTGATTCAGTTTGGACCACTGAGGATAGAGACAAGGAGTCTACTAAATAGCAGCTGTTCTTTTTTTTTTCTTCAATCCTCATTCTTTCTTCTAATCATGAATGGTTATTATTTAGATTCACAGTTTCAAAATACATCTCTACATGTCCAGTTCCAAAAATAGGTCAAAGCACCTATCCCAACATCAGTAATAAAAATTCACGGGGCAAGCATAGAAGAAAGCTGCCCATAAATGTGCATCCTGCAGCCCACCCTGCCTTAACTGCAAGGGGGAAAGTGAGCGCAGAGCAGGATGCCTCAAACATTAACAAAGCTCATGGCTGAGAGCAAGACCTAAACCTACTACAGAGGATTTCAGCCAGCACCTCCCTTTATGAAGAGGGTACACTGAATCTCTGCTGGTCTCCCCAGGGGCACTAGGACATGGAAGTGAAGGGCATTTCTCAAATCCCAAACCGTTTAGGGCATACTAGGTTAAAGGTGACCCCTTTAGTCCCATCAGGAAGCTTATTGGAAACCAACACTGTTTTTGGAGCATTGGTATAATGCATTTTCAATTGCTGCTCTATGTAAGAAAGCGGCTAAGCATTGCTTCAACTACACTGGCAACTTCTGGCCCTGGTGGCGATGGGTGGCACTAATGACTAATAATAAATGGCTATTCTAATTGCGATAAGATTAAGAAAAGGAAACTTTTTAAACAACAATTCTATACCCCAGTCTGCTTCTTAATACCTACTCTTACGATTGGAAGATGATTAGCTAGTATTCCCAGGCATTATATTTAACATTAATTTACTCCCAGACTGGTATAACATAATCATAATAAAAATAGATTTATTGGTTTGTTTCTCCTTCTAGCCCAATTAGGTAAAGCTCAGAATTTTATAGGATATTGAGGACACCGAAGCAGACGCTGAATAATAACGGCTAATCTCTGTTCATTTTGATATATCCCAGAACAGCTGCAAATGATGGCCAAGCTCTGTTATCATCCTGGATAGCATGAAAATTAAGGATTTCTTCCAAGTACCTCCTCTGCATTACAGACCCATTTTCATTTCCTAGTTAGTTCTCTTCTCTCATATGATCAAAATCCCATGAATTTCCACAGATGCAGAACAGTTCTTTCTCATCCTATGCTCACTTGGACTACCCCAACGTATATTTTAACAGGGCCAAAAAAGACTGAGGTTGCCACAGGTAATTCCCAGTGTTCCTTCACTTGTGCTGAGTATACTGAAATGTAGGTTTTGAAAATATGGTATATAAAAACAATGTTAATGATCAGCCTACAAGCACTTTTGCGGGTATCTATGAAACTATATTTATAATTATCAAGAAGTCCACAGAGAGCACAACCTATTGTGTGTTAAATATGGGGAGTCTCCACCCCTATAGCAGAAATAGTCAAAATGCAATAATCCGTGTTAAACTGTGGTGCAGCGTCACACTCTTTCAGCAGCCTTTTTGGGCTTCATGTCGTGTACGACATTACAGCACAAGGTATTGCTTCCCAGGCCATACACTTGTTCCAGGCAAGTGTGTCACAGAGCTAACATTTCTCAAATATTCCATCTTCTGTCCCACAGTGTGTTTTTCTTGTCCCACCATTTCCTGGTTTCCCATTCCCAAGAAACTGAAATAAATATAGTTTGAGAGACTAAATTTTACTAGAATCAGTGCCTGGAAAAATCTCAAGGATGACACCACCCATCTTACAAGCAGTAAAGTAGTAAGACATGACAACTCAAGTGTTGTTTTTTAAAGAAAGTGACACATGGTAGTCCTGGTTTTTTTTCATCCTTGCTGCTTTTTGAAGTGTGTTAGACAACTCTAAAAATAGGTATGAGTGTAATTGCCAGGCATTTGTAAAGGAGCCTGTTTGTGAATGCCAAAGAGATTTGAAGGTAGCTACATTTTGAAAAAGTTGAGCTCGAGTAGTTCCTTTTCCTTCATCCCACATGTTGTCTGGGGAGGATGCAAGAGCAGAGCACGCGTCCGCGCATGGTGCAGTACAGCCCTGCCAGCAACCTGTAGCAAAAGGGACTGTAAGGTACGCAGCCAGCAGAAATGGTGCTGTTTCATAAAACATATGCCGCCTTTTAAATACAGATCTTTCCTCTAAAACAGAAATGCAGTGGTTTTGTGCATGTATTTCAATGCTTATGAAAGCTACCAGTTGCAGATACTGGTATAGACTCTCATAGCTTTCCTGAAGTCAGTGGAACTCAGATAGTTTTATAGTTCTCTATTTGTTCCAAAGATGAGCAAGAAAATGTGCAGCCTTGCTACCTTCTTTTGCTCTAACATGTTCCTGATCTTGACAAGTCACCATCATGTTCCAAAAAGACAACCGAAATGTTTCCCTTGTCTCTCTGCACCTGCTGTCCCAATGGACAAGCAGCCCCTAATGATTTAGGAGCAGCAAAGTAGGACATGCCAGACCCTGGGCATTAGTGAAAGCATAGGGTTGTTCACTGTGACTGTAGCTCATGTAGACAGAGCCACTTTAGCTTTAAAGTAGCTAGCTTGGGTGCTGCTGATGGCATGGGAGCCAGGACAGCTGCAGTGCAAAGTCTGCCCAGGAATACTTAAGTAGTTAGCACATGCATACTTTGTAGTAGCCACAAATGGTGTAGTTTGAAGGGTTGCAGAAATGAGCAATGGGTAAGCATGGCTTATCAGAGGGTTACCTGGTGTTCTTCACTACTCTGCTTTTGCTGAGACTGGGAAAATGATCATGCAATAGCCCCAAGCGGTGACTGCTCATTTGCAATGTGGAGAAGTGGCCACTTAGATTCCACAGAAAGGCCTGTTTGGTCACCTGGGACCCAAACCGACTCTGAACAAGCAGTATTGTGGTTAAGGAGTATATAGCCTATTACCAGTTTCCCGAATCATCCAGCCATTTGATTCAAAGCCTCTAAATTAAAATTTTCCATTGCAAAGCTTTTAGCATTACAACTCCCAATATACTTCATTCTCAGTTCTGAAAATGTAGGGAACAACTGCCACGGAGAAAAAAAAAAAAAAAAAAAGAAGGGAAAATGCATTTCCAGTCAAGTGTATGCAGTACGTGATGTTTCTTACATATATATTGCAACAATTTTCAAACTCCTCTTCCTTGAAATAATTTTAGGCTTAATTAGTACTTTAGAAGATTTGTTCTTTGAAGATTTGTAATGACCAAAAAATGTTTAGTTCGTTACTGAATTATATCTTTCTTAATCAATAACAATTACATGTACTTAGGTGTAAAGCGTACATTCTTTGACACATCTCAAAACACCTTACAAAGGAGCACAGAGTGCAATTTATCACTATACCCCGCCATGTCAGATGACTCACATTGTTGTTATTCAATCATCAACAGATATTTAAAACCAAATTCCATGGAATTTCAATTGTTTACTGTGCTATCTCTGAACATTATTTTTACCCACTAGCATGTCAGCCAATATTGTAATACGTTTTTCGCCTAATTTGGCAAGGCAATTACCTCAAATTAGGAACTCTCATCTTTTTTGTGTAGTTAGTTTTTAAAGGCGAAGATGCCTTGTACGATCTGAATTCAGTTTGTAAAATCTGAAAACCTCCACATGCATTTTTGCTTGTCTTTGAGCCTGGCAACAGTTGAGGTATTGAATTTTATTAAACTGCCCAAATAAACTGTTACTCTTGTACTGGTGGTGTTGTGTGCCAAATAGTAGCCCGAAGCAGAGCTGCTTGGCTCTGTTAAAACCTTGAACTAATAGGTTCATAATGAAAGCAACAATTCAAACTAAACTGTAAGAAGCATGGAAGTAAGCAGCGCCTATTCATCTCTCCAAAAACTGAATATGTTGTTTCATTACTGTTCTGTGGTAACAGGGGCCACATTTTGACTCACCCTTGAAAGCGCGCACAGTATTTGCGCACGCAACCTCTCCACAAGGAGTTCCTCAGCACATTTAGGAAGTGCTGCCCAACCCCTTCTTGCACATATATAATATAAGGGACAGGAAAAAAGCAATAGGATAAAAATCACTCCTTGACTTCAGGGTGAAGAAAAGATCAAGATCTCACTTCAGTTCTGTCTTGAAGGCTTAAATGGTAGAAAATTGCACAGGCCCGTGCCAGCCCTCTGTATCAGGGTAGATGTTATTCCAAAATGCAGCACAGTTTTGCATGCCCAACAGGGAACAGTGGTACACTGCTTAAAAAATCTGCTTTTTTGTAGGTCAGATACCGAAACATGTCTTGCCTCAGTGATGACTAATAAGAACTTCAAATTCATTTCTCTTTTTTTTTTTTTCCCAGTATACAGTTCCAGATGAATTAAAGGATTTCTTTCCACCCTGTTTTTTACTGAATCATATTATGTCTAAGATCGTGATCTTCTGAACTCATATATACACAGAGATCTTACCATCCAAATGTTTTCAACCACTCACCTCCTTCAAATTGATTTTTACACTTATTTTCATAATGCTTCTGTATGATCTAGAGAATGATATTTGTCCTAAAATGGAAAATTGAAGTACAGCTGACTCTTCCCTTACCTGTTATCCATGACTTTTGAAATTGATTTGTCCTTGTTTTTAGACAAATAATGCTATTTCAGAAATGTCTCATTAGTATAAACAATGATGTAGCTGATGTTTTTCTCCTGACACTGTAGCATCCATATATAAGATCTGTTGTTACTGTGCTCATGCTGCACTTCTGTAAGCACAAACAATGCATCATCACTGGACAATAATTTTGCCAGATCAAGGCTATGACTTTGCCCTCTGAGGGTTGTCTGTAAGCAGATAATACTGTTGAACTAGACAGAAGGATTTACAATGAACCTCTTTTTAATTATCATGCATAACTCTAGGGAGCTTTTCAAAATGGTCCCTCTCTGAGTAATTTTAATATGTTTCTAAAAGATTTAAAGTGATATAGGTCCAGAGGCAGAATAATATGTATGGCTATTTTTAAATGCTAGTGTAAAACCCCAGCTGCACAGCTTTGTCTGTATTCATATTTTATTAATCAGTCCATTTTAATGTCCTCACTTTTCTTTCTCTCTCATTCTCTTCCTCTAAGTCCCTGCCCAGCTGCTTCCCAGAGACCATTTTAAAATTAATTCTAATGATTTTAGGCATTTTTAATATGACTATCATCACAAGACTGTTCTCTTAGTGAACCAAGTCGTTAGCTGGCAGCAGTATTATTTGGGGACCTCGTCTCATTGTTTCCCCCCAGCTGACAAGAGTCAGGCCAAATCCTTGGTCTAATCCTGTTTACTTATTTAAAATTTAAATGAATTTAAATGAATATGCCACAGGATAATTGGCTCCCTTAAAATATAATAGCAAAATAAAGAGGGTCTAAGCTCCAGCTGTGTTTCAGAGAGGGAGACAACTCAGACAAACCCTGTGACCAGGCTCACTCCCTGCAACCAGAAAAACCCTGCACCCATGATGAATTTTCTCTGGCCTATTGGGCACCTGGGGCGATTAGTCCCCTCTGATGAATGATCAGTTTTGACGAACAGTTTCAGATATTCCACTGAGCCTGAAAGAGTTCTTGGCAGACCACTGATTTTAAGTGGGGTCTAATGTTTATCCAGGTTAAATACTGTCTGGGTGATAGCCTTTAGCGCCTTTCAGCACAATAGTTAACAAGAACTCTAGTCAGAATTTGTGCACTTAACTAGTTAAACAAGAGCAAAAAAGGTCTGATTTTACTGGCATCCAGAAGAAAGGAGGTGATTATGCTTCAAATGTTTCTGCTAACTTGATCTTTCTCTTTTTTTTTTTTTTTTTACAGTCATTCTTGCGGATCACTATGTATCTATCAAGAGTCAGTAACTTCAGCTTTGGCAGTTTGCCTAAGATCAGTGCCTTATCACAAAAAATCCCTGAGTGGGCTTCTTTGCAGAAAGTCATACTTGTCCTGCTTCCTAAAAAACAGAGAGACAGTGTTCATGCTTCTCATTTTCCCAGGACCTCTGTTTCTTTCATGGTGCTTCTCCATCCGGGTTGCATTGGCAAAGCTTAATTCAATAGGGGGGTTCACATTGGACTGTCTTCTGTGGAGTTCTCCTGAAAAGGAGACTGTTGAAGAATAATTATGAGAATCACAGACAATGTTACATCTCTGTCAGCTTCTCTTCAGAGTTTAGTTTATGAGGGGGGAAAAATGTACATCTTCTTAAGGTTTCATTCTTGGTCCTCCCCGATGTCCAGCCCAAAGAATAGTAATAACAAAGGATGTCTGATATCTCATATGTGTCAAGAGAAGGAAATCTTCACACACAGGAGATCTATATACATATGTTACTACAGATCATGTCATTTCCCCTGTAATACCTGTTATTACACCATAACGTATTTGTCCATTTGTCACTCAGCAAAAGACTTAGGCACAGTTAACTTCAGATCCTTTAAAAGGCTCAGTTGAAGTCAATGGCAGTACTCTTGGTTCATAATATTGAGCAGATGTATAAATACCTGCAGGATCAGGATCTTAGGTTGGCAGCTTCCTTGGGGCACATCATACCTCTCTTTCTATTAATGTAAAATACCATGTAAATCTATGGCAAAATATGCACATTCTGTAAATACACACAATATCCCAGTGAATTTGGCTAACAGTTTTCTACATAACAATAATAGAAATAATTTTAAAACTTCATCCTAAAACCTAATCAATCAAGTTGATTATTTTGAAAGACTCAAGATAACAGATCCTGGGTATCATGTGAGCTCTTCCAGAGCAATCCAGTTTTTGTAAGTCCTCATGATATTGTACACAAAGTAAGAAATAGCTTCAATATCCTCTGAACAGTGTCTCAGATGTCCAAGTCTTAGATGGCTGGAATGAATACCTGTTATGTTATTGTTAGTTGTTGCTGGATTACTTTTTCAAAAAATCTCTTTTTATTCTGTTTCAGGAAGATAATAAATCCACCAACATTTCTCATTTTCTGCCCAGACGCCCTGCAGACTGCTTCTGGGATAGTGCTGGTTGCTTCTTATATGTCCCATCATAAACTCTGATTCTTTATGCAAACTTGTTTTTCCATCTAGCTATTAAAAATGACAGCAAGAATTATGCAACAGAGGATTTGTTTGGAAAATCTTGTTTGCAGTCTGTACATACACCCAATGAGACAAGCCATTTCTTGAATAAAACTGTAGTTTAAGAGAAACCTGTGATAAATCTAAACCAAGAAGAATATCTTGATGATCTGAGGCTATAATGTGTCCTTTCCTCCTATCCTGCAGCAACAAAAAATATCCACAGTTCTGTGATGATAAGCATCATATGAACCTATACCTACTGTGCTCTTGTAGGCTGCCAGGTGCAAACATTTTGGGGATCTATAATACCATGGTTTATTCATTTTGTTTATGAATAATTTGCAGTGTCACACTATTCATTACACTTATTAGTGATCAATACAACACTCATAAGTATATTATTCAGAGGCAATAAGTCATGGAAATGTGCATCTATACTGGTTGATACACATACATGTGTTTTCTGTCTTGTTTTACCAGTCTGAGTTGGTTTTCTTTTGTTCCTTTCCATGACTCTCTGGGTAAGAAGTTAAAAATACGTTATCACCAGTTATGTTAGTCTACATAGAGGAATAGCTAATTTATGTGTATTCAGTAATGGTTTTCCAGATGGAGCCACTTGCACCTCACAACCATACCAAAACACCACGGTGCCTTTGTGAATCTTTTGCCAGAGAGGGTGTTAAATATCCGAGTTCTTATGCAGGGATGCTGAGCACCCTCACCTATCGCAAAGATGAAACATCGCATAGCTTAGGGCTGGAAGTCTTCAGAAACTTGCTTTGAACAGGGCTTCTCCATGACCAAGCTGTCTGGCTGTCCTGAAGTCCTGTCTTATCAGTGGAGGCAGGAAGGGACTGCAGATGGCGGAAGATGTGAGGCCAGGTCTTTCCTACTAAAGGCAGGTATCTCTGAGAAGTTCTTCCCACAGATGCAAGGCAAAGACCTGCAAGCAAATGGCAATATTTTGTGTTGGCATATTTTTTAATTTTGGTGGGAGTTGCTTTGGTTTTGAATTCTCCATGGGTTTGTCTGTCCCTGACCAGTGGTACTTGAGACTGTTTGGCGCTTGTGACTCATGGTGTAACTACCTGTCTTCCCGGGAGCCTGGAAAAGTAGGGGCTGTTATTATGTTATGTACAAGCTTTACATTTCCTCACAATTTAAGGCCAAGAAAGATCACCAGGTTGTCTAGTCTGATGTCCTGTATATCAGAGGCTATTAAATACTGTACGTGTATCTCAAGGTTGAGACAATTACTTTCATTAGCCCATAGTATTTTAGTCCTCGAGAAACCAAACTGTTACGTGTCTAAAGCAGTACCTGAGATCCCTACAATACTTGAGAGCTGATTAGGCGTGACATGCCCAGACAATCACAGAAACAATCCACGCAAAAAATCCACCATCCTTGCCAATCTGAGCTAGAAAAATCTCTACTGCTCCTGGACTTGGCTTAATTCAGACTCAAGCATCAGATGTCTAAGATAATTTTCTACATTGGTTTACTCTCTTCCTGGCTACAGCAAAATAAATAATACATGCTTCAAGGGATGGAAAAAACTTCTACTGCAGAATATATGAGGACAAATATCCTCTGGGAGGAGCAGAGAAGGGATTCTTCCTCACCGCTGCAGGCAGCCAACTGGAGCTCTCAAGTATGGGATTTGATTATACTCATTACCTTAATGCCAACCTGCAAATGTCTGTGTGGGAAGGGTGTAGTTCAAGCCATCTTGTTTCAGCCATAATGGAAGAAGTCGCACTGATGCATCATTCTAATGGATGTAGGGCTAGATGGATCACCAGAGGATCTAGCCTGAGGTGACCCTCCTTCCCTCCCTGCTTGAAGCTCCTCTGTCCATTAGAAGCTCTCCCAGAAGCTGAAGTAAAGCCCGTATTGAAGAAAGACAGCCAGTTTTTAGGATAAGATCAAGCAATGGTGAGTGCACCACCTCCCTTTGTAAGCTCTTACAGAGTTTAATTACCTTTACTGCTAGGAAATTGCATCTGATTTCAAGGTTGATTACATCTCACCTTAAACTTCCAGTCACTGGATTTAGTTGTGCTTTTGTCAGCAAGAGTGAAAAAGCTCACCACTATCCATTATCTTTTCCCTGTATCCTCTCAACCTTTTCTTGAGGAAGTGGAATATGTCCAGCTCTTTTAGCCTCCCATCTCAAGACTTGTGCTCGACTCGCAAAATATTTGGATTTTCTCCAATATCTTCTTTAAAGTGCAGGCACCAGAACTGTGCTTGATATTTTTGAAACAAGCAAGGAGTGTGCTGAGTCCTTTCCACAGCACTGCACTGAGATCTCGTGTTAGGGGTGATTATTGAGGGTGACCTCTTTTTATCATTCCCTGAGTCTCTGCTCTCTGAGACAGTGTCCATTCCTACAAGCTTTTGGTTCCCAGAGGTACTAATTTGCATTTGATTGTAGTAAAATGAATTTAGTGTGCTGGTTGTTGGACAGTGATCATTTAGTCAAATCAAATCACTGCAGAAGTAATATATGTTCTTTACTGTGCTAAAATACATTGTGTCGTATGCAAGCCTTTAAAGCAAAGATTTTGTCTCATGGCCTGGACTGCTAAAAACAATATAAAATAGTATTAGGTGAAGACTGTTTCTGATTCTGCTGGGAAACCTCCCTGTTGAAAGACTACATTTTGAAATTTGTCAGTGAGACACTTCTTAATCCTCGTAATAGGTGACCGGTTAATTCCATGTAATGCAAGAGTTGGAATCAAAATGTCATGTGGTACTAAGTCAACTTAGTACCTTGCAGAAATCCAAGTACATCCTATCAATACAGCTGCTTTTCTCATGCGGACCTGTAATCTTTTATATAAATCTAATACATAACCAAAAATTCCACAAGTGTGTCTGACAAAACTTAACTTCCACTACCCTGTTTTGACTAGCATTAAATATATTTATTCTCTGGTTCTTTTTCTAATATTTAAGTATCCCAGAAATGCATGCTATTTTGTGAGCAGCCAAAACACCAATTTCAAGTAATGGATGGCATACAGCAGAAAAATATACTTCCCTACTTACATTTTTCTCTAAATCAGAGCTAGGTGGAGTATGAGCTGAACAACTTGAGCTTATTTACAACCGCTGTTTCTCTTTCAGAGCTAATGAATTATTGACAGTCTAAGGATTTTCTGTTATTTAAAACAGAAACTCTGTTCTATAATATAGTGCAACTCTTCGCTATGTAGAAAAGGGACTATATGCAAACCTAGCGAGATCTTTCAAAATGACAGAACCTGCCAAGTACAGGAGAACAGAAGCTACTGGTGCTTCTTGAATAGAGTGTTTAAGGCCCAGTCCTCAATCCCTTGCGAGAGTAGCAGTGCTTAGAAATCAAGATGGTCTGCACATTGCTAGCACTGGGCTTAAGCGAGATTAAGAGACACAAAGGATTTGTACTGGCCCTCTGCAAAAATGGCTTTTCTCCATTATTAATCATCTTGGGGCAAAACCTCATCACCTATACATGCAGTGGCACTACCTATGGGCTGAGAGGAGCATGAAGACTGTTGGCACCATCAAGCCTAGAGAGACAGCAGAAGCAGGTATGCAATTTAGGAATATGGCTATAGTGTGAACACTGTAGTTTGCTTTTAGTATTCCCAGGATGCAAAATTCCATGATTTTTGCTGCTCTTGGGGCTCAATGCAGGCTACTGCTCTGGGCCCTGCATGTGTCCTCCCTTTGAGCATGGAGTAATCCCAAGGAGAATGTGCTGCTGGCACATCTTTGTACTGTCCTCTACAAAAAAAATCACACTCCAGCCCATGAATAGAAGAAATATTCCATCTAAACTCCTAAGCATATGCTGCTAGAGGTAAGACCGTTGCAAGATTTAGTTCTTTAATGTACCTACATCTAGAATATGAATTTCACACCATTGTTGGCTATGAAAAGAACTGATCCTCTAGTAAAAGGAGTATTAGTTATGGATAAGGAGAAGGTCACTCAATTTATCTCAGCACTGGAAGAAGTGGTATTCTTTGCTGATTTTTATATAAAGTTTTTAATATCTGGGAAGCTTAAAGGAATAGATGGTACCAGATGATTCTTTAATTTAGCCATTGAAATATTTTGTTAACGTTTATAAATTTTTAAGGATCAAATGCTGTAAAGTCTTATTTGTATGAATAACCCTTACAGACAAAGTCTTGCTGAATTATGTAGTGTTTTTTGTATTAGAAAAAATAATTTGTGTAAAGGTTGGTAGTACTGGGCCCTTAAATATTTATAAACACTTATCAAAACTATTTTATGAGGTAAACTTAAGAACCATCTGCTATCACCTATTATTTTATGCTTCCTAATTTTCATAACTATGTGTAGCAGTCAGCAGTTCCTTTATCTGAGGGCAGCCAGATGACCTTCTCCTTATCCTTTCAACTTATACTCCTTCCTAACAGAGGACTAATCCTTTCACTTCTACTTATCATGTAAAATGGACATGCGATGCCAATAAGCTAATGAGCAAATCTGCTAGAGGGTTTGTTCATGGAGCTAAGAAGTTTCTTCCACCTATAATAATAATATATTCTTTCTACTGCACACACAGCCAACTGGGGGCGGGGGCATGACATCAGCTGTATTTCAGTTCTTAACAATCGGTGACATTTTTAACAGCAAGTAGCTGTGCATCCCTTCACAGTAATTTTCCCCAGAAAAAAATACTTTCTTCTTCTTTTCAAAGATATACTAAAAACCCATTGATTTCAACTGAAGCTATAGATGCTTCGCTGCTCTCAGGAGTGAATATTTGAATACAAACCTGTAAAGCAGCTACTCATGTGCAGCTGGTCAAAAAACTTTTTATAAACTGCAATTTCAACAACAAAAATATGTATTTCTATTTTTTGTGACGTTCTTTTTTCCTTAACACAAGCAATCACACTTAAATCAATAGGATCAATAACATCACGGCTGATGCAGTAAGTTAAGTTATGCAAGCTAAGATCAGTCTTCCCTTATATTGTTATGATATTTAACTATGCAAATGGTTTATTCCACAAAGTACAACTAGAGGTTCAATTTTAAATGGAAGTTACCGCATGGAAGACATCCATATTTATCTAATCAAATAAACTTTTTTTTTTTTTACTGTTGAGCCAAATGAAAAGCAGATCTGCTAATCTTTTTTTTTCACTAAAAAAATATTTAACAGCAGCAAGTCACTCCAAGGAGGTTTGCAATGCTTGTCATATGAATATTAGTATTGTGGGTATGAGCAACCAAGTGCATCCATCTTGGGTGCTCTACGCAGTTGTCAGATGCCTATATACTGAACAGTGATAATATAAACACAAGCTGAATTTGAAGAAATGGTTCCTGCACATTAGATTTTGTGTTCTCACCAATGATTAGTATTTTTCTACTGCTTTAAAATGAATCTGAGCCGGTTTCAGTTCAAGGAATAAAACTCACAAAGCCTGAAAATCATTTCCCACTGCAAATAATACAGGGCTGGCAGTCCAGTCATGGCTTCTTCTGGTCACTGACTTCGTGACACGATCCAACACATTGTAAACAGGAATGCATGCTCATGTACTAAGTTTTTATTTTTTAATTGATTATGTCTTCAAAGCTGGGTTGAGTCAGCGTGACGAATGTGTAAGCAACCGACGAAAGTGATTTTTATCAAGTTTCTTCATATTTGCTATCCCTTTTATACTAATAAGAATGTAAAATCATAGGCATACATAAAAGCGTTCATGAGGCAATTTGCAAATAATCTCCGGAGCAGAAAAGCAAGTTTTGGTATAATACAAAGGCCTGGTCCTACATTATCTTGCTAGTATGATTCACACAGAATAGTCAGGGACATAAGTATCTAATTGGGTAGAGATTCCCAGGACTGTGCTTTAACGATGGCGAATGGCGTTTAGCAGTGTATTAGTTGCATGGTTTTCCTTCCACCCACCCCCACCCCCCCCAAAAGACCACCTATGTGATGTGTGGCCATACCTGTGGTCCTTCTGACCCAGCAGTTTCTTTTAACAATGGCCTATATGGAGACAAAACAGGTTTGTATAGTTAGAGGCAAAAAAAGCCCTGAGGAAATCCAAGGCAATTCATTTTCTGTTCCCTGTAGCATCTTAGGTGGGTTTCACCTTAAAGCAAACCAGCTACGAAGCAAAGATTAATCTTTTTAAAACCCTCTACCCAGGTGCTCTCAACTGGAGACAGGCAACAGAATCCTTTGCTGCACGAGGTAAATACAAAGTTTACTTCGCAGAGCCAGAGCAGAAAAGTGCACAACAGAGAACGCATGTCTGAGCGAGAGAGGCAACCAACTGGTGATGTTCCTTCAAGCCTCTATTTTGACAGTCCATGCCTCTGCTGCAACATACCACATTTCACAGAAGCACCTCTCAGAGGAGAAAGTCAGCCTGGGAAGAATCATGGTAATCCCAAAGTGGGGTCTGAATAACTGGTTCTCTGCAAGACCAGTTCAAAGGGTTGGTTAGGCTGGGTGCAGAGTAAGTTGTAGCAAAAAAACTGTGCGGTAGCAAGTTTGCCAAATCGAGTATTATCGCTGGCAGTAACAGCTGCTCATTCAGGCTGGCAAAACAGTTAACCTTATTCGTATTTTGCTGGGGAACCTGAAAGGCAGTGGGGGGAGCAGAAGCACCCTCCGAAGGCGCTCCCGGCAGGCGGGGCTCCCCCCGGCCCCCGCCGCGGGCGGCTGCGCACCCCGCGGCAGAGAGAGCGCCGCTCCCCGCGCACCGGCCTGCGCCGGGGCGGCCCCCGACTCTGCCCCTGGAGCTGCTGGGCCAGGGGCAAAATCAGGGCCGGGGAGGGACGGGCAGCATCGCCCCCCCGGGGGGGCAGCTCCCCGCGGTGCCGTGGGAGCGAGAGGGGAGTCTCCTCCTTCCCTCCCTCCCCGCCCCGCTCTCTCCTCCCTCCCTCCCTGCCTGCCTGCAGCCGCAGCGCAGGAGGGAGCGGCGGCGCGGCAGGCACAGCCGCCCGGCGGAGGCAGCAGGACGGACAGACGGGCGGGCGGGCGGGCTGGCGGGCGCTGGCTGCGCCCGGGCCCCGCCGCCCCGGCCGCGCCGCCGGCAGGCTCCGCCCGTCGCTCCCATGGCGCGGCGGCCCCGCGCCAGGTGAGGCTGCGCTGCCTGTTGCGCCGCTGGGGCGCGGGCCGAGCCGCGCTGAGCCGCGCCGAGCCGAGCCGAGCCGCCGGGGGCGACACGCTGCGAAGTTTTGCGGGAAGGCGCCGCTCCGCGATGTGAGTTGCGGGGCCGCGCTGGGAGGGCAGTAGCGCCGGGAGGAAACTCGACAGGGTGTGAGGGAGGGAGGGAAGGGGGCGAGCAGCGCTGCTGCCGCGGGGCTACCGCCGTACCGTGCCACCTAGCCCAACACTGATCGGCGAGGGCCAACGGAGATATTCCCTCCCCCGGCCCGTGAGTGCTGGGGGGCGAAGGGGTCGGGGCTCCGCTGAGGCGGCGGGGGCGTGGGGAGGGAATCAAGGGGCGGAGGCTGCGGGGAGGGGGCTGCCACCCCCTCGCTTGGGAGGCAGCGAAGGATCCCGTACCGGAGCAGCATCCGAAAAGGGGGAGGAAAAAAAAAAGCGCACCCCCGTATGTGGGTGTTTGGGAGGCGGCTGGCCGCGGCGCTCCCCGGCCGTGTGCGGGGCGGGCTGCCGGAGGTCGCGCTGATCGGCATGCAGGCGGCGGCCGGGGCGCGGGGCGGGCGGGGAAGGGGGAGGCGGAGGCGGGAGCGGTGGGAAGACGCCGTGTGTGCTGCCGCGGGATTTTTCCACTTTGAGACCTACCAGGACCAGTTGCTACGGAGCAGGCGGCCGTGGCCGCGATGGGGAGGAGAGGGCAGCTCCCTCTGAAAGCGCGCAACAAATGGGCAGTGGGCGGCAGCCGGGCTGCAGCGGCGGTGCCTGCTGCGCCCAGGTGAGCTGCACCGCCCCGGGCCGCCCCCGCCGCCCGGCAAGGCGGCGGGCGGGAGCGCAGCGGGTGGCGCTGGGGCTCCCCGGGTGGCAGCGGCGGCCCCCCGAGGCGAGCGGGGGGTCCCGCGGCGGCGGGAGGCTCCGTGGCGGGTGGAGGGAGGCTCCGCGGTGGCCCGGCGCCCCGAGCAGGGCACGGCCGCGACCTTAGAGCCCGCACAGATGTCATGATCGCTTGCAGTAAGCGGCTGCTGGGTGCTCTCTGTGTCTGTGTGTGCGTGTGGAAGCTGCAGGCTCTTCTCTCGCCTTTCCGGCAGTCTACATGTCCAGAATTTCCCCCTCCAAAAATTTGGAAAATGTCTCAGATGTGCCAGCGGGAATTTTTCTTTCCTCCTTGGCTTCTGCGTTCAAAAATTAGAAGATTTTAGAGTATCTGTTAGAAAATCGCAAAGTGATTCGGGCTGTAGCTTATCACCCCAGTCTTTCTGAATGTCCCTAGATAGCAGAAATGGTGTGATTACAGAATAAAAACAGCCAAGTAACTTGAAATGCATGAATAAACTAACTACTTAAAGAGTCAGAATGAAAACCAAGCAAACAACATTTAGTGCTCCTTGCAAAGAAGTGAGCCTAGAGGTATTTACGTACATATGAAAATGACCAAATAAGCAAATGCTTTTGAGATTATTGTAATTATTTAAAAAAATAATAACCATGAGAAAATGTTACAGATTTGGCAAGGAAAGGAAAATGAGTACTTTTAGAGCCAGAAAATCTGACTAGGATAGCCTTTTCTGAATGCTGAAAAATCACTGGCAACAACTTCTTTTTGTGGTAATCTGTCTAATAATTTGTACATTTAAATTGCAAGGTGTGTGTCACACCTTACTGACAGCGGTAGCTTGAAGGCTTTGATATAGAGCACCACAGTGTTCCTATGGCTTACCCGTTGATATTATTCTTAGTAATTTAATTAAAAAGGACAGGCACACAATGGGCTTCTAGTTTGATTTAGAGGGAAAGAAAGTATTTAAGCTGTGGAATGAACTAATGTGCAAAACCTTTGCTGTGCTCAGAGTCTAATTTTCTAGTTTCGTTTCTAAATAGCATGGAATTATTTATTACTGTGATTGCTTAGCTGATTCTGCAGCCCTTACTTGTGCAGGTTGCCATGGGTTTCTATGGGATTTCTCTTACAGGTGATATTCTGATGACTCAAGGTAGCAGGATTGGGCCCGTTGTCAGATAGTTCCAGCATATGTGGGGATGCGCCCATGGGCGCTAATGAGAAGTCTTTGACTTTGGTAGGAGAAGAACTTGGGATTAAGTCCAGATCTCTTACGTTTATTCAGCTATTGCTGGCTGGGTCACTGAGCCCTGATCCTGCCTTCCCTGAGGTCTGCTGTAAAATTTGCGCTGACTTTAGTCCAACTGAGATAAGCTCCTGTGGGTGAGTGTAGTTGTCCATTGCCTTGTGGTGAGTTGAAGCTGCTCAGTATCTTGGAGATGAGGGCCTGAGTGGATGAGGAGGAGGATTGTACCTGCAGCTATCAAGAATTAATGTGTTTTGCCTCAAATGAGAGATTAATCAAAAAAGAAGTATCATTTAATAGGCATATAAGTTCACGCTCTGGATCCAGTCCTGTGCTAATAAAGTCCATGAGAGCTTTGCCACAGATAAACAGAATAGCAAGACTTAATTTGAGCATACGTTTGTGATTTGTCTCTTCTGTGTACTTTACGGGGTCCGTATTTCAAATCTTTTGGGAGGTAGGAAACTCTTCCTGCTTGCACTGAAGCTGCGTTAGAGTAACTTCAGAGCAAAGGCATGATATGTCAGCTCAAAAAATAACCTCCAAGCAGTAGAACTGAAATTTATAAAATTCAGCCTTACTCAGAAGTGCTAACTTGGCTGTCTAAACCGAGACAAAAATGTGTTGCTTTATTACAAAATCACCTTTAGATGTTCAGTTAAATAATAAGGTACTTCTGAATCTTGCTTTTAAGGATATTTCCTGTCACCTCACTAGGAATATTTATGAGAGTAATACAAGGGCTATGTGGCTCACTGGCAGGAAGATTTTAAACTTTTAAATAAAATGAATAATTTAAGCAAGCAGGAATATGTGTAGAAATATTTGTTGTTACCATTTCAGTTAATCAGAAGATGGACTAAGGAAGGTACTTTTTCTCAGCAGAATATTGCATTTGCAGTGACTTACAGGATTTATGTGTAACTACTGTCCTTGTTGTCATCTGCATGTATGGTCTTTGGATGAGTCCTCACTTGAGAATGCAGATTAAATTAGTGTTCTGTGGCTAGCAAAATAATCTTTATAATTTTGCTTCATCCAGTAAAATTTGTTTATAAATTTAGAGAAAACTCTTATGGAGCTATGAAATTTAAAAACTTATAATAATGGTAAATAGAACATTATTTTACAATGATGGTATTTTGAGCCAAGAATAAATTGCATTCATGGAATATGTAGCATTTACTTTGGCTCGTCTGGCCAAGCCTTTTTAAATATTATTTTTATTTACTAAAAGTAACCTTAAGAAAGTGCAGTTTTGGTAGAGCACTTCAGTGCTGGTATGAATCAAATGTCCGTATGTCTACAGAAACTACAAGCAATAAGGATATAGAAATTTCTCAGCACATTCAACAAGTATTTTAAATGGATTACAGTCTGTAAATACATGCATGAGCAAGGTGTGCCTTCTGCTCTTAAATCCAATGTGCTGTGGGTGAAGTAGCATCAAATTTAGAGTTGTTCTCTTCTGGTGAATTTAAATCTCTGCTTCTAGTTTTAATCCAGCTCTTTTCATAACGTAGTTTCTGGGCTTCCATCATTCTGGTGCAGTTTGTTAGTCTGGATGTACAACGGACATGTGGGTGCATCCCAGAGAAAAAGCAGTATGATCTGGTATCGGTTTTACTCGCTGCTTCATCTGAGCTCATGGTTTAGCAAAACAATTGCCAAACCCACTGTGGAGGAGGATCTCGTTATTTCACAACGATTAAAGATGTATGCTCCTGCTTCATGAAGATTTCTGTGGGTAATTGGTGTCTGTGTCCATACTTGCCATTGATGACTTGCATTGATTACCCCTATAGACTAAGCAGCATTTGTAGCCGGCGCTGGCTTGTTTTTACATGGAGACTTAGTTTGAACTTTGAAGAATAAACACAGTGTTTATTGCTACTGAACAAGAAAGTAACTTTTATTCCTCTCCTCCTGGATATTTAAATGCTCTATTGAGTACCTTCAGCAAGCAAATTTTTAAAAAAAAATAGCTTCTTTCTGCACTGACTTCAACACTGGTCATGGGAAAAGCCTTTTACTGTAAGGATCGGCACAGCTCCTGAGTTCTGCTTTCCATCAGCAAGGAAAAGGCAATGGTAGCCAAATTAAAGTGGGGTTTCTCTCTCTGGAAGGTATGAACTTTTATAGGGATGAAAAAGAGAGAGAGAGAGAGAAATGGGAACAGATGAAGGCGGCCAGATGCCTTTGAAATAAGGGAAAAATAAAAGACAGCAGGGAGAAAGCTAGTGGCTGAACTGGGTAGATTGACCTCCTGAAGGATGAAAGGGTCGGTGGGGTTGCACCATAGCCCTCTGGCTTGGCTCCCTGTTGTGCTATGGGCTTGCCATGGGACTTCAGAAAAGATGTTTTGGTTGATTTCAGTGGGACTAGAAGTCTTGCTGAGGGATTGAACTTGGCTTTTCTTGTTTCAACTCCACAGGTAGAAAGGAGATAAAAATGCCTCTTGAGTAAACGGGGCTGGTAAAAGGCCTTTTCGGAGATACATTGAGCTGGATAATTGGAATTTCTACTTAAACAGAGATAAAAATAAGCGCTACAGATCTTGATGTACTTGATTAAGGTTTACCTCTGCTTTTCAGGGTCAGCTCAACTAGCTAGCGTGTGTTTTAAATGAATTTTGTTCTACATTAATAACAGTTTCGTAAAGCTGCTAACATACCCTTTGAAAAGAAGAAAAAAGTTGATCTGTGCCTGCCAAATAGTACTATAAAGATATGATAACAGGAGAAAGAGAGGTGATACAAGTGAGTGGTAGCATGTAAATGGGATGCCACTCTGGCTTGGAAGCAGGAAGGCAAATGGAGGCTATTTAATTATTTAAAGAACAATAAATGAAAAATCTGGTTATAAAGTGATAGTAAAAGGAAAGACAAACAGAATAAAAAGGAAGTTGGGAAAGGGAAACAATGCAGAAAGAAAGTAGAAGGTGGACAGGAAGGGATCAAAGGGGCAGGGGATGGATTTAAAATTTCCATGGAATTTTTTAACTGGAAAACAGTATCTGTATAAATCTGTATATTGCAGTGCTTACATAACAACCTGTATTTTACTCAAGTTGTGGAAGTCTGACACAGAGTGTTCTCCTGGGGGGTCACTTCGTGTTCCTGCTTCATCCTTTGGACACACAACCTTGGTTAATAGGCCATGTGTTTTTAAAGGTGGCATGCCTTCATGACAGGCTGTCTTAAGAGGTAGACTTTATGGACCTTGTTAGTTTTAATGGTATTATCATTTTCTCTTCTGTCAAAGTTGCAGAGAACGTTACCTCTTCCTCCAACAAATAATAGCTTTGATTTTAAAGGGAGTATTTTTTTGCAGTTTACCAAAACTGGTTACATACTTTTGCAACTGTACTAACTAAAGATATTTTGTATGTGAAGATCATGAGTATTCAGCATTTCATTAGAGTGCTTGAATGACTGGGTATTTAATATGCTTGTGCTGGGAGTTAGTGGGACACGTGAAAAGCACGTGAGGGTTGTTCCCCTCATCTAGATTACAAATGTGTATCGCTTTGGCAGAATTTGTTTCATGCAAAGTATTTTTGTAATACTTACAAAGTATGCATTTTTACGTGCATGTGAATAATTTGCAGCAAAAAGGTGAAGCCTTTGGACATTCAAATGAATCTATGCTGTTTGCTATTGTAAAGGCATTATAATTAAAAAGAAACAAAAGCACTGGGTGTATGCTGTTCAGTTCATGCAAGTACTCATCCTTTAAGAACAGAGGCAAGTACTTCTTCCTCTTAGACGAGGAACTACAACAAAAATTTTACATGAAGTTGCTTTCCAGGTCATACGTGGTGAAGCAAGCAACGGTGGTTATATATCTTATTGATGAAACTTCAGGTTATGAACATTAAAAACAAAATAAGTTTGAGCTACCCATGTTTTAATTCTTGACTTTTTTACACATTTTTATTTTGTGTTGGGTAATGAAAATTGGCACAACCTATTTAGACTTCCATTTAAATAATTTTTATTTTTAATTCTTCATGTAGCAGTATTTGTGTATTGTTTTCAATACGCTCTTACCTTAAAAAAAACCACACCAAAAAACCTTTTCATACACTTCTAAAAAGAGATTATGTAATGCTTTTTTTAGTCTGAAGTTTTATTTTGAAATGGTGATGTTCTGTTATACTTTCTTCCATCTAGGCAAAAATGATATTTGCCAAGAAAAAAAATCTTGAATCGATATGTGCAAATGTAGGAGTTCCAGAAGAAGGAAAATACTCAAAGGCAGGAGTCTGTTCACAAGATGGGGAATCAGTAAATCCAGGGGTCAGTCTTTATAGCAAGTCTGGCTAGGGTTTGTGTTTGTTTTTTTTTTTTTTCTTTCCTAGATGTGCTGCAAATGGTCTTTAAAATTTATCTTGTTTCCTCTGCATTATTAAACATAATTTATTGTTATTAGTGTCAAAAGAGAGAATGACCCTTAGTTCTTTTCTCCTGAAATGAAGTTAATGGAGTACGATTGCCATTGCAACCTTCAAATAGTCTGATAGTGTTTCTAAACGTCCTTTTTGCCCTTGTTTTCAGCTTTGTTGACACCGAGTCATTGAGACGAGAATTGGTGACTTTTGAACAGTCTATTTTTAACAAAGTTAGTAATAGAGTATTAGTGTTCATGAATACGTGTCGGTCCCAATCTGCACAAGCACTAAAAGGGAAGGCATGTATCAGAGAAGAACTGCTTTTAAGTACTCATTTTCAGGTTTTGCTGGTCTCTGGGTGTGCCTGGTCCTGTTCTGTAGATAGGAGCATTGATCTTCACTCTGCTGCTGCAAGGATATCTCCTGTTTTTTAAAGCTTAGAGATTCCAAACTGTTTCAAAGAAAATGGTCTATGTCACGTTATAAAATGGGATATGAATGGGAAATTGTTGTTTTCTAGGATCTTCAAACTTAGAGTGAAACAACTCCCAAAACATCAGATCACAGTATTTCTCAGACCTTCAGTTGTCACTTCTCGCACACTGCAAATAACTGAAGCACACCAATTCAAATAAAATAAGAACGTCTCAGCTTCAGCTAAAAAGCAGCGCATGGATGACAGCATGCAGTAAACGAGCAATTCTTTCCCTGTAAGTATGTATTGAGGCTGCAAAGCTGAGATGTCTTGTCCCTGCAGACCAGATTTCTGATCCCATTCTTGGTTATAAGCAGACTGTTGTCATTGAAGGGTTAATAATTTACGCTAAGAAAATGTATTGGTCATTCTGTGTTTCCAGAGTCTTTCACAGTTTTTGCCCTTTGGCAGAAGACATTGTATATATGTTCTACTCATCATTTTCATCAATTACATGGTATGCTTATTGGCAGCTCTCATGCATAAATACTTATTTTGCTAGAGTAGGAGATGACAGGATTTAGACACGTAAGAAACCTAAATCTTTGGCTCAGAAAAAATTCCTGATGGATACAAATGGTATTTCAATAACTTTCGATCCAAAAACTTTTCTTGCAAAGCGACATGACTGTTCTTCTTGCCAGTCACGGCAGGTGCTCCATCTGTACAAATACTGCCTAATTTGAACCAGTCAAGCTTAACGTTTTTTTTCCCACTATCTGCCACATTTTCAACAAATTTTCTCAGTTCTTTAAACAAGTGTGAGGCAGCACTGTGGAACAAAATGGACAGAGGCCAAGCAATTCCTTAATTATAGCAGATTTTTTTTAACACATTGAACAACAACAGTCAACTGTGCAGTGTCAGTAGCATTGCAACTTCCCTTGGTTGTGAGCAAAAAAAAAAAAATACTTGCATGAATCTGTTAAAAATTGAATGCATGCTGTTGTATTGTCTAATATCATCTCAACCCTTCTCATTGTCATGCTGCATGAACAACTATGAACGTATCAGCTGTGTGCTGTTCTTTTGATCTGGTTTGTGCAGCAATAATTGATGTACCCTCTCGCATTCAGTCTTTGTTGTCTGAGAACGGCTCTTTCTCGCAAGCTCGCCATCGGGATATTTGCTATTACACCTTTGCCACTTATTTCGGCTCAGAAATGTGTATTTATTTTTTACATACAAAAAGCTGTCATGCTGAGACTCTTTCTTAATATGAAATCAGGCTGGTCAGATCCAATAAAATATATTTTGCATTAATTTTGGGATTGGTTTGTATAAAAACATCATTCCAATTTGGACTTTCTGTGTGGTTATATCACCACACCATAAACATAATTCTACAGACTCTGTCCCTTCTCCAAAGAAGAACTTAGCCTTCCCTGAGAGAAACTCTCTCCGTGCAGTGTCAGCTCCATGCACTATCATCTTAGTATTTTTTTTTCACTGTGGCATGCACGACTTGGCAAGCAATGCTTTGGTGGTAAGTAAATTCCTTTAAAAAGTTTATGGATGTTTGAGTTAGCTGGGAAATCATTAGAAAAACATGAGGTGAATGAGGACACTGCAGGTTGCACAGGTCCTTTATTTTCTTCTTGCTGTGGAGTTGCAGAGCAGGTAAGCTCTGGCTTTCTGTGAGCTCCTCAAAAGGAGTCCTGTTGACAGGAGTTACTGTGTCTTGGTTGTTATTTTAATTAAGCGATTTTAATCATGTGGGCTGAAACTGCTGGTTTTAAATTCTGGTTCTAGAAGCTGTGGAGTGCAGCTTTGAATCCCAAGTAGTTACTTGGGCTTCTGCAAAGGGAGACTAAAATACTCTCAGGCTTGCAGAGTGGTGCTTCGTTAATGCAAAGCAATGGGGAGCTAAGGGCTGGTTCTGTGACCACATGTGTTCTTCCATTCACTTGGCTACTCCAAGTAGCCTTCTCAATTTCCTATGCATCCATAGTTTCCTCAATTGATTTTTTTTTTTTTTAAAGAATATTATTATTACCCTTTTTCTAAAAATATTTAAGGCAAGGGGTTAAAAATACTGTTGAATTTAATAAATACCTGTATTGTAGTAGAAATGACATTTTTGTGACTGCAGATGTGATGTGTGTATGGAAGAGCTAATGGAGCTCTAAAAACATTCAGTCTCAGCCCTTCCGATGTTGTTTCTTCATTTTGGACCAGCCAGTTGCAGGTAAAGGGCACTGACAGGGTAACTTTTTAGTGACTTAAATACTACAGCTGACAGAGAAAGATATAATTGCTAAGGATCAGCTATCAGGGAAGTGCACTTCACTATTGCCATCTAGAAAAAAAAGCGTGTTTGTTTTTAATTATGGATACTGAGCTGCTTGTGGTCAGTTGGTGTAGTAGAGGTAGGCTGACTGCAGAGGTGGAAAGTTCATGGTAGTGAAAATTGGAGATTGGTGAGAGGTGGGCTTCTTGCTAACATTGATGCTGTACTCAGGTTCATAGTTTTCACCCATATACCTGGCTGTTCTTGGAGTTACCTAACAGCATCTTGGATAGAAGGGTTGCTCCTGGAAACAGTTCCCTTTCGGTCTGAGAAATTAGCTATAAACTTTGTCCCTTCTCCAGTGTAACTTAGGCTAGATGATTTTATTTGAGAACTTAATAATTGTACCTAAGCTGCCTCTGAAAATATTTTGCACTTGAACTTTATTAGTCTTGAATATATTACTTCTTCAAAAGAATTTTTATGGTTCTTACTAAATAAAGAATGAACCTGGAAAAAGGAAATTAAAAGTGAGTGCTCTGTGTCTTCACTTCCAAAACAAATTCAATATAAAAAAAAGTGTAATTATATTATCTTTTCATCATTTTCACACCAGGATGGGGGGGAAAAAAAGCCCATCTGTGTAGACCTTTTGAAACCTGCTTCCTGTGCCATAGCCTGTACTTCTTCAGATTAGAGAGGAACACCGTATTCCTCAGATGAGATAAGGAGAATATTACTATTCAATGACTGTGATAACAAGCAAAGAAAACACTGGGCTGAAAGTCAGGTGCCCTGCTGCCCTACAGCAGCGGCGGTGCTGGCGCCTCGATGTCAGTGCTGTAGAAGGAAGCGGGCGTTTGCAGGCTCCCCGTGAGCCTCATTGCCACAAGGGCAGGGTGCACCTACGACCAGGTCAGACCACAGCTTTGGGGCACACCTCTTTACTTCAAGGGCTCTGTGGGACATTGTGAAGTTCACCTTGCATCCTTATGCTATGTTGTAGTTCCCCTTGCTGGTGAAAGCCTTTGATTTTTCATTAGGGGTTTGACCCTGGGTTCATTTGAGGGGGGAACCTGATTTCCTTGCCTATCCAAAAAAAAAACAAACCCACCACCGCCACCAAAACCCCAAACAAACCAAACAAAAGCGCCAGCCTCTGTTGGCAATAATTCATCAGATGTGACGGGGTCAATGTTCCTCAGTTTGGAATGTTCCTTGCATTTGTTGGGCTTGGGGGCAGCGTGAGAAGGAAGTGCTGTCTATAAAGAGCTGGCAGGGATGTACCAGATAAAATACCTGTGTAAGAAGGCTCATCTGAAGAGATGAAGGGCAGAAAGATCAGGACATGCTGAAGCATTTCCTGTAAGATTTGTACCTCTGGTGAGAGGTAAAAGATAAAACATCCCGCTAATGCTAAAGCATATCCTTGCTAAGCCTACAATTACTTTCTTGGCAGCCCTGATGTAGGCATTTTCCTGGACCCAGAGAAAACGGGCGTTTTGGGTGTGCAGAGGACATGGGGATTTGTCAGGGCTGCAACGCGGACAGCGGTACAAAGGGCAAGTCATGGAGCTCCTAATCATCCAGGGAAGCATCTCAGACAGGAGCTCTGTGTGAAGGGCTCACAGCTATCAGCAGCAATGGGCTTCCCTCAGAAGTTGTCATCTTAAAAGTCTGTTCAAGAGCTGGGCTTTTCTACAGAAGAGGAGTTTCTTTATAGGATGGGTGGCTGGTCCAGGGTGTAAGAGGAATGATGACAAGTTTTCAGTACCTGGTGCTGCTGCCAAACTTACTTAGGCTTCCTGCGCTCTAAAATGCTGCCATTTGAGTTCTTAACATGAATATCATCAGTGTGAGTCGAGGATATTTTTAATTGCTATGGTTTGCATAAGGCCTTCAAGGTTGTGATTCAGGACTTCAGGAGGTCTTCTCCAAAACCTTACTGAGAAAAAGTGCTCAATGCTTTTCCCTTAGTGAGTGGCATGGTTTAGGGGAGGGTGGGTAGGTGAGATTCCAATGTTCTGAGCAATGGGGGAGGCCCATGGGGCATTTTGCAATGTGGATTTAAAATCTCTTAACTTGCCAGCTGTTTCCTTTTTTTTTCTCTCTTCCCCAGAACTTTTTAAACCTTGTTCTAATTTTTGTCTGAACCAATGTCATGTTTAAAGAACAAAGTCCATTAGAGATGTTAGCACAACAAAGAAAAAGAGTTTTAGAAGATGTGAGTCAGCTTAGGAGGTCTGAAATGGGAGGTGGATAGATCTTTCCTTTCTCAGGGGGAAATGGGTCATTCTGAATAAGAAGGTAAGGTGTTCTCAAGTGATAGATTAGAATAGTCTTCAAAAGGCTTAAACAAGTACAGCACCTCTGCATTTCCCAATCAAGTGTGGAGAAATATTTTATTATAGCATAGCAGTGTAGCGAGTTAATAAAAAGTAAAATTTGTGTAATTTTCCTTGCAAATATTTGGATACTAATGACGATGTTTACAGTCCTTAAACTTTTTACTGTTTTCTTTTTATCTTACTGTCTCTCTTCCCTTTTGATTGCTGCTGCTTTTTGAAAGTTATGTTTTCCCCTCCCTTGGAGGTGTCAGCTACAGAGGACTCTTCCCATGCACCAACTTAACACCTTGTGTGGGCTAAGGGTTACATGGAACAGGGTGGCAAAAGACTTTCAGCGCAGATGCCTGGAGCTGGTCCTCCCGTACCCCTGCCGGAGCTGACAGATGGGTCTGCTGGGGATGGAGCAGGATTCTTACGAGGAGAAGGAGCCACAGGAATGTGCATAGGTTCAGATCTGGGACCAAGGTTGTACCCATGTGTTCCCATTAGTGATTAGGTTGCTATTTGTTTTGGAAACATCAGTATTGTGTTTTGTTTTATTTTTTTCCTTGAGAATCAGTCATATTTAAAGACTTAAGGTAAACCTGCATAAATCTGAGCTCACTGAAGTTGCTTTGATTAAGGTGGGTGTAAGCCATAGTAGATTTACATCCATAATGCACATGCTGTCTCAGTTTGTGATAGACTTACGCAAAATCATAATGAAAACACCTTAAGAATGGATGTTATTCATACTGATTCGAACACAGTATATGTCCAAATGGGAAGTGAGGTATTGTTCCTAACTTATGATACAAAAATACTTGAAATAACTATTTCTGGGACTTCAGTATTATCTATTGAATTCATATCTACCCTTGTCATCTGACAGGCTACTAAAACAAGATTCTGCTCAAAACGATAGAAGTGACAGTCATACAATGCATTTCATTCCTGCTGAGCCCTGCTGTGTAGTTAGTTCAGGAGATTGGGATCTTGCTTCAGTCGTTCAAAGACAGTTCTTTGGAAAGGATTTGCAGAATTTGTAATCATGCCCATAAATCCCCCACTCCCCCCTGCAAGTATGGTATAATTTCTGTTGCAACTCTACTGTTCTGTGTTGGGGAAACAGCATTTCTATCTTCCTTTTCTTGCTTGTTCCCTCTTTCTGAAACTCCAGCGGTTGCGTTGTGCTCGCAGTGAGTCCCTTCTGCCACTGCCACAGCCCATGCTTTCCTTCCTCTGCAACATTGCTATGTAGAATTGCTTCTGTGCTCTGTCAGTGTTTGTCCCTTTGCAGCTGGCAGTGAATAGAAGAAATCATACATACGGAGACCCAAACTCTGCCCTTGGCTACGCTTGTGAAAACCTGTGGCGTTATACAGTTGGCTTGGAAAGACTTAAGAAATCTCATGAGATCCACTCCCCTGAAAGTCGCTCAGTAAATGTGAGACATGGCTGTTGTTCTTGCGCTAGTACATTTTATTTTAAAGCTGTACCTAAAATGTAGTCGATGATACTGTTTCATAACATTGAAATAGAGGGACAGATTTGGAGTATGAGATGTGCTGTGCTGACAGTGGAGTTTGCTACTAAAACTGTCTCAGCTAGGCGCCGTAGCAGTGTCTGTGCTGCGAGAGACGTGCTCTGGTCCCTGGCAGCGTTCAAACCACTGGTCACGATGCAACCGTCCTCCTCCATGGCCTGATCTCTTTTGGGAAGGAACCAAGCCCATCTGCTGGCAGGGCTGGGCAGCGGAGGTGCCCAGAGCCCCGGGCCCATCTTGGTGGACACTGGCCCTGTGGCACAGCGAATCCCAGGCAGCAAAGTACGTTGTCCTTCCCAGGCCAAGAAAACTGGGTTTTGGTCTGACACATTCCTGGCACCGTCCCGTACAGAGCAAGCACAGGGCCGAGGAACGTAAAGGGAAGGTGCTTACACCCCCTTGCTCTCCGGGCAGTGAGGTGAAGCTCTGGGGTCTGGCCCGTGGTGGTGTAGCTGACTGCCCGAAACATAGTGTACATGGAGATGTATGTTGCTGTATGGAAAGGCCCATATGACTTTTTTGTTTCGTGTTTAATGCAGAACCATAGGAAATAATGTTCAGCCTATAGACAGATATTGTACTGACGACAGCATCTTTGACTCATACCGATCTCTCTGAGTATGGAGGATACTTCATATAGCTGGTCCACAAGTAACTGAAGAGCTTGAATAGCTGTATAATTCTTTAAAAAAGTGTTGCAGTGATAAACCTGAGCAGATTGAAGTTATAGTCAAAAAGCCTGGCCCTGAGTCATTTACTTTTCTACTTGTGTGTTGTGATCCTACCGAGACAAGAAAGCAAATTATGAGAAATGAGGAAGTGAAGCAGAGGATATGATGAGATGTATTATACTCACCTCCAGTACTATCGTTAGACATTTTTAACTGCTTCTGTTTTTTTTTTTTAATTTTCGAAAACAAGAGTTTTGTGTATTTTTTTCCAGACTGAATGGAAATTTTACCATTGCTTAATGTGGAAAGGGAGCTGGAAATATCAAAATTACCTGTGAATTATTTATGTGTCCAATTTGCTGTTTCGAATGGAGGAGCAAGGATCTTAAAAGCTATTAATTACTGTGAATTTTATCATACTGACTGTGGTTCTAGCAGGCTCCGGAGGGTAACCTAGTGCTGGGCAGTCTAAGGGCACTTCTGGGAGGGAGGAGGGAATGTGCCAAAACGCTCACTGCTGAGCAGTGAGGTTACATCTAGATGTTTTGTCACGTTGCCAGAGAGGAATGCTGTTTTTCCTTCAAGGCCTGAAGATGAACAGCTTTATTTATGTTTCTTCTGGTATGTCCAGAACAGAAAAAAGAATAGAACAAAAGTTACAATGCTGTAGTACAGCATCTTCATATTTTTTTATTCTGTGCTTCCTATATTCAAGGGATTTCCTAGCAAGAATAGAAACATCTGCAATAACAACTCCTATTTATGTTAATCTTTTGCAATCAGCATGCAGTCTGAAATAATTACAATGAATACACCCTCTGCTCCAAACACTCACAACTCGCATTTATTTCAGGCTTCTTTGCTTCAGAAGTCTGAGAACATAATCCCTCATTCTGCTCTGCTTCATCTCCTTTGCATGAATTTATCCAACAGTACCTTTTGTGAGCTTCATTAACAATGGTCATGCCATAATAAATTACATAAATCGAGAAGTTTTTAATTAAATAAGTTAAGAAAAAAAAATCAAAGCATAGTAAATTTAATTAGGTAACATTTTCCTATAATAAATTTACACACAAGCTATTTAATGAAGTAGGTCGGGGTAAAATCTATAATCTGAAGTTTTTTATCCTTCATAGCTTTACTAATTTAATCTGAAAAAATATTTTTCTTTTTTTTTTTTAAATATTTTTAAAAATCATGTGTCAAACATACCTCGTTGTGCAAAGGATTATGCAAATTTAGCAGAAAAACAGTAGTTACTGACAAAGACATGGCTAAGAGTGTTTGGCACATATTCCAGCCTTCCTCCTCTGTTTTTTTTAGAGCTGCTATCCCAAGTCATGGCAATTTTCTCCAACCTGGCAGTGGCCCTTCAGCTCCATTCATTTCTTTGGCGCTGGGCAGAATTGGGGGGTATTTTTGGTTGAATTGGCCAATATGTATGGTATAAAGAGCACATTCAGAGCCAAGTCTCCATGCCAGTGCTGGTGCATTTATCTGGGCTGCTTGCCCAGGCATGTGGGAAGGAAAAGTAAGATCAGCCTTGGCCCATGCATGCAGTGCCATGGAGTGACTCCACAGGTGTCCTCAGCAGCTACCAGCACCTGCCTTTGCTTTCTCTTTCCTGAACTTGCATCCAGAAATCACAGGATTGCTATACCATCCCCTGCCTCTTGACCTTTTACACAGCTCAGCCAGGCTGCTTTCACTTAGGCAATGTTCCCATCTAAGGGATTTGATCCAAAAAGGAGAGATTTGGTCTTCCTTTATGTCCAGGATATGCAGCTTCATGGCAGTGAATGGTGCTCTGATTTTTGATGATGAGACCATGCAGGGATTCAACAAAAACAAGTGGGAGATGACACAGAAAGACAATCTTTAAAATTATGAATATTGGCTTGTGTTTTTCCCAGACATCTCTGTAGAGTCAGAGAGAGCAGTGCAGAGGGAGTAGGCTGGTACATTACATTCACTGTTTTGATTTGGTGATGCATAGAGTCAGAATAATGTTTTGTAATTGTCTTTCACAAGTGCAAATGGCTATGTATTGAAGGCTATGAAAAATAATTACCAGTATTTATATCTCTGTGAAGCATCCTTTCCTTTTGATATTTTAATTTAGGTCTGATTTAGAGAGGCAAGATTGATGTCAGCAACATCAGTCTACACCTTGGGTTGGGTATCTGGTTTTTGAGGTCTGCTCCCATTATTCTATGCACCATAAAACTGTGAAACTAGGGAATTTAACTTTTGGACATTCTGTGAAAAAAGCGTAGCACCAGTTCATTTGATTTGTTTGGGGGTGCAGGGTGAGAAAAAGATGTATGGTGAGGGAGATAAGGGAAAGACAGATGCTGGGTCAGATTGTGACAATACTGCCTGTGGCGGCATTGACAGTGCTGTGTCTGCGTCCCCTCATCTTAGGTCACTGCAGGGGTAGCTCAGTGTTACGGGAAGCAGAAAAAAGGGTCTGTTGCGTTTTAATACTGGCTCTGCCAATAATTCTTCTGCTTTCTGCAAGTTACATGTAATATTTAACCAGGTGAGGTCTGTTGTGAAGATGACATGGCAACTTATCTGAGATGGTGTGTAACTAACTCCTAAAATTCACCAGAAAGGTCACAAACCTGTGAGCAGGTGGACCTCTTACAGTTCTCTGACCCACAGGCTACAGTTAATTGTCCACTAGAAGACATTGTAAAGCATTTCAATATATCCAGATATCCTATCTCTCTCTGGCCCTGCCTTTTTACATTGAAAGAGAAGCAGCTGTGATTCTAGAGAAGGTAGGAGAGCATAAAGTTTATATAGCAGAAGAACACCTATTTTACAGAAAATGCCCCATTTAAGTTTTAGGCATCTCCCCGAACACTTGCCAGACAGCACTCCTAAAGTTGTAGAGTACTGCACAGAAATCATTACTGTAGTGCTTTGCAAAATTTTGGATAACTTGTAGCATGCATAGTAGTCTGGTCCTAACAAAGAAGAGGGACACACAGGTCCGGTGAACACAACTGAAATGAAAGGAAAGAGCTAATGGCAACACAAGGCTAGGGGAAAAACTAATGTTCAGAAAAAGAGGGGGGAAAATTAGTCAAGAAAAGACAGGAATTAAAATACAAAGTGTTGGCTGAGAAAAACAGCTCACTAGTAGTCACTTGCTAGGATGAGAACGTAGTACCTTCAATGAGACTCAAGCAGACCTTCCCCCGGAGGTTTGGGAATCTCCCATGTGAAGGATCTTGGGGCAAGTGGGAAGAAACTCATCCTCTTAAAGTGATAGGAATTAGATGGCTGAGAGAGAGGAATTTTTTAATTGTTTCTGGAAAAGAAGATACTAGAAATTAAGGTCTTGATGACAGGAGTGTGTCAAATTAATGCATTATGTATTTTTGGAATTACACAATGTGTCATAAGCCAATTTCATTCCAGGGGAAATGTGACATCATCTCCCTCGTGAATGAGGTTTCCAAAGGGCTGAAAAGCAAGGAAAATGTGAAGCAAAAAGAAAAGTTGTCAAATGGAAGAGAAAGACATTGACTGTGCTATTTAAACCGTATAAATCAGTGGTGGTGTATCCTACCTCTCACCCCCTTCTGGTAGCTCCGTGTGCTTAGGCTGCTAGATCTGTTCTCCATTTTCAGTCCATTTCAGGACAATAGATTTTACCTTGACCTGTAAAGCCAGTCATATCCTTTTACACAGCAGTGACTTCCCAGAGAGCAGAAACATAAATCTACACTGTTGCCATGAGGTACATGCTGTGCCTCACAGCAGATCTGTTTTTTTACTCGTCAGAATGTGTGCAAGAGGATTTTGCTGGGCTGCTGAAAATATTTGAGCTGCCGTTTTACACATTGAATTTTTTTTTTCTTCTGCTTCCAGAATCTGAATAGTTTGGAAAGGAAATGTGGAGTTAATATCTGCAATCTGAAATGGTCTTCCTTTTCAGAAAAATGCTGTTTCTGGCATTCCTGTTGGGGAAGAGGAGCTATCCTTTCCAAGACATTCGGTATAGGTATGAAAATGTTCAAAGAGCTGACAATTAATAATTATTATTCACTGTTGCTGCTTTGCTTCTAGTACAGTGAACATATTTTCAGAGTAGAATTAAATCCAGGTCTCTCCAGGGGCTATTGGTATTTTGCTAATGCTAAATTAAAGCGTGCCATGTGCTGTGCCCTAGGGGTGGTCAGTAGTGGCTTGACAGAATTTAATTGTGTGTGTGGCAGGGGTGCTCTGGGTCACTGCGTGGTAGGTGTGATACAGCCGCAATCTGGTGGGAAAGCAATCACTGTTTTCATGAACAGGAATGAGATTCCCTAGCTGCTTTCCATCCTGCCCGCAGGTGAGGTGGTCCAGCTCCTGGAGTGGGCCTCCTGCACAGCCAGTTTTTATTCTTTCTGCTCATCACCTATCCCTTTGCTTTTTCTACTCCCAAGCTGTAAATACTTAAAATGAGAAATAAGTTAATTAGAAGCCATGAAACAGAGATGGAAGCTGAGCTACCTTAAAAAAATCAGTAAGCAAAGAAGCAGGTCCAGATTGGAGAAGAAGGGAAGTAGTCTTTATAGCCTTCAAAATTATCTTTCTGTTAGGCTGTTGAAGCATAGGTTTGGAGGTATGGATACAAAAATTTAGTAGTATTCCCTCTTTGGGACATGCTGGTGTATGTTGGAAGTCCCTAATTGGCATGTCATCCTTTAACGCCCGATTTTAAACACTCTTCCTCTCAATATATCTTCAGTATTATTTTCCTTGATGAGGTCCTCACCTTTCCCAGCTGTATGCTCTGAGCGTGTTCACCCTGCCCAGGCTGGCGCAGTCAGTGTACAGCATGTTGCGGCACGTCTGGACTAAATAAAGTGTTAGTAGGAAGAGAACCACTGAAATTAAACCTGGGAATCTTGTACCTGAGCCAGCAGAGTCACTGGGCCGGGCAGTTTCCTGAAGAGCCGACATGAAGGCCCTATTCCTAGGCTCTCCTTCTTCCCTCTCTCTTTCCATCTCTCACTGAGGGCTAAGCTAGCTCACGCAACCGTGCACTGGCTGTGGATAGGGTTCACAGGAGAGTGGTTACTGCGATCTCTGTAGCATGCAGTAACTAGAGGGGTAATAAATGGGATGCAATGCTCAGTGATGTATAGGTGCAGGTGAAGGTTTGGGCAAAAAGTACCCCTGATGTGTGCTGCACCCACAGCGGCCCTCAGGGAAGGGTATGCTGCCTCAGGGCAGGGAAGGAGCAGGAGCTGTGGTCGCAACTTGGTGCAGCTGCTGGTTTAACAGCTGGTTAGGTGGTGGCAGGGCAGAAGATTTTGGGAGGAGAGCGAAACATCTGAAAATACATTGGGCTAGCTTGATGTTTGGGAGTTACTATGTGGAACGGTGGCATTTTGTTAATTTGTTTAGTAATTTGTGATGGCAGTAGCTGAATATTGAACAGCTTAAATCTAAGCAACTGGCATTTCATGCCTTGGTGAAGGGAGAGTGGGTGAGTGAAATAGTAGGGGTAAATAGTGAATAGGAGTGAAACCAATATGTGCAGCTTTCTCTGAACCTGCCCACCTCTTTCTTTGTGTGATATTGAGCAGCTGGGGCTATGCTATCTCAGCTTATCATCAGTAATCAGGCCATAGATCTCCAGGGACGTGTTTTGCTTTCAGTTGCTTTGGTAGAAATCTAAATTTATTACCTAGATTATTTGCATTTAGACGAGCAAAACTGCAAACAGAATTTGAGCCTTTTTTGTCAGTTTGGTTGGTGGGAAGTACTCTCATTTTATGAGAGCCTGCTATCTTTGTTTAGTCAAAGAAGAAACTGCTTGAATACAAAATGAGAGAGCATTTGCACTATTGTCTTTTTCTTTCCTTCTGTGGGGGAGATTGTACTAATCTTAGTAGGAGTAAAACTAACAGAGTTCACTATAAATTAACTAGAAGTACTTAGTTTATTAAAAAATGACACTTTTCTAATCCATAATATTTACGCCAACCTGTAAGAACATAGGACACAAGACTTGACCAAGTTATTTACAGAGCTGTATACTGCTGTAATTGAAGTCCTTCCGCTGTTTCAAACTTTTTTCAGAGAGATTCTTCTCCCCCTTGAATTCTATGGATTTTTTTTCTTTAAGTGGCCCACTGGATTCCCTATATGCTTTTTAATGCTAGGCTAGGTAGGTATGTTTATGAGTCCTCATCCTAGACTATCTTCTCCAGAGGTGTAATTTAGAAACTAGTGTTTCATTCATTACTGTGCTTACCTTCATCTGAACCTATGATTTGATCTGTTGTTCAGCTTGCAGACTGATGACTCATTTCTTTGCTTCACTGGATAGCTGCACGTGATCTTATCCCATTCTTACATGAGCTTTGGTAGTGAGCTAACAAGAAATGTTTACAGCATTCAGGGTGAATTGCAATTCCACAGGTAAATTTATTTTACAAAAAAAGAAAAAGAAAAAAAAGGTTGCTGTAACTAAACCAATTTTTTTTAATCATTTACGTGTTTTACTATGCCTCTGTTGGGCCTCACAGTATATGCAAAGGATGTAAGAAGATGCTCTCTGCCCCTTTCTAGCATGCATGGGAAAAGTCAGGGTGTGCAGAAGAGAGTGGTGTTTCCATTCAGGAGCAGGGTGTAGCAAAACCACCAGAGACATCCATCTCAGCCTGTGCAAATCCATGTAAAGAAAGAAATCCTAGTGGGACGTCCGCTGTATTTGCAGGAAGTTTCTGTAGAAGAGCAGCTTCCTCCATGCCATGTCCCCACATAGAATCATAAAATATCCTGAGTTGGAAGGGACCCACAAGGATCATCGAGTCCAACTCCTCTCCCTGCATAGGACAACCCCAAAATTCACACCATATGTCTGAGGGCGTTGTCCAAATGCTTCCTGAATATTGTCAGGCTTGGCGCCGTGACTGCCTCCTGGGGGAGCCTGTTCCAGCGCTCCACCACCCTCTGGGTGAAGAACCTTTTCCTAATATCCAACCTGAACCTCCCCGGCATAGATTCCTGCCATTCCCTCAGGTCCTATCATTGGTCTCCAGGGAGAAGAGATCAGCGCCTGCCCCTCCTCTTCCCCTTGTGAGGAAGCTGTAGGCCGCAATGAGGTCTCCCCGCAGTCTCCTCTTCTCCAGGCTGAACAGACCAAGTGACTTCAGCCGCTCCTCATACGGCTTCCCCTCTAAACCCTTCACCATCTTCATGGCTCTCCTCTGGACACTCTCTGGTAGCTTCGTGTCCTTTTTGTACTGTGGCACCCAAAACTGCACACAGCACTCAAGATGAGGCCGCACCAGTGCAGAGTAGAGCGGGACAGTCACCTCCCTCGACCAGCTAGCAATACAGTGCTTGATGCACCCCAGGACACTGTTGGCTCTCCTGGCTGCCAGGGCACGCTGTTGGCTCATGTTCAACTTGTCATTGACCAGAACCCCCAGATCCCTCTCCGCGGGGCTGCTCTCCAGCCTCTCGTTCCCCAGTCTGTATGCACATCCAGGGTTGCCATGTCCCAGGTGCAAAATCCAGCACTTGCCCTTGTTAAACTTCATACGGTTGGTGATTGCCCAGCTCTCTAATTTGTCCACATCTCTCTGCAGGGCTTCTCTGCCCTTGAGAGTGTCAACAGCTCCTCCCAGTTTTGTGTCATCAGCAAACTTTGATAACAAACCTTCCAAGTCCTGCATCCAAGTCATTTATGAAGATATTGAAGAGCACTGGCCCCAAGATGGGTCCCTGCGGAACCCCGCTAGTGACTGGTTGCCAGCCCGATGTAACCCCATTTACTATAACCCTTTGAGCCTGATCCGTCAGCCAATTGCTCACCCATTGCATTATGTGTTTATCCAGCTGTGTGCTGGACATTTTGTCCAGGAGGATACTGTGAGAGACAGTATTGAAGGCTTTACTGAAATTCAAAAAGATTACATCAACTGGCTTCCCTTGGTCAACTAGGTGGGTTTACCTGTCATAGAAAGAACATGACTTAGCAGTATCCCATAGGCGTGAATGTCTGTCTCTGCAGAGCAGGATAGGTAGAAGATGAAAAGATGGGTGGTGGAGGGAGACATGGTGACTAGCTCTTCATTCCTGGAATTGCACCCTCAGCATGGAGGACAGAATTAAGTATGTCCCAGATAGGCTCCTCACGCTGCATCATTACTGGGGATTAAGCCGTTTTCCCCATGGATCCTATACTCGGCATAAAGCTCTGCAGGAAGGGGTAGTGTGCCTCCAGATTTCAGCTTACGCAGAAATCAGCACTTGCTAACAGTTTAGTTCTTTATTATCAACCAGTTTCTTCTGTTCTTTGACATGGGTTTCAGATACTGCACATGTTGATTTTCTCCTCATGCCATGTGGTCCGAACACATGGTGAAGGAAGGACATTCAGACTTAAATTGTTTCATCTCCCGGAATGTGTCAATTTTCCAATGTCACTTTTTTTTCTTCCTGGTATCTCTTCTGATATTTTTTTTTTTCTTAAATAAGACACTGAGTTTACATTTTTACCTTAAAACTGGTTGTTCCTGTTCACTACTAAAAAATATATTAGTGAACTGCAACTGAAAGAATTACCAGGGTAGAATTTTGCCTTTTTTGGGGGAGTAGGGAATTTGCTTGTATTAATCTTTCTGCTTTGCTAGGTCTGTGAAGACCACAAGGTTTAATTTCTCTAGGTAATTCTAACTTGTTCATTTTTCAAGTTTTTATCCGCTGGCTTTGAATGGTAAGGGGGAATTTGCAGTAAAGACTTGTCATGGAATTTGAAGAGTACATTTATGCTCAGGGTGAATAAATAGTCTCTTTTCTTATTTAGGTAAAGGTCTCAGCCAGCACTCTTGCTGATGCTGTCCTTTTGAACTGACCTGGATTATTGTGTAGTGCAGAGTGCAACAACCAAGCGATATCAGGCAATATTTCTCTTGTTGTCTGCTAATAAGTGATGCCCTTTTGGTAGTTAAAGGCAGCATAAAGGGTTTACACTGGACACACTCAATCTGTCTTCCAAGTGCTGTGTTCATACCTCTTCCCTGCTAGCCACCTAGGACCCATCTTCACCTAGTAAACACTTCTTGTGACCATTTGGAGGGTCTGCATGGCCAACCTTTCTTCAGCCTGGCTACCAAGCCGTGTTTGCACAAGTTAGAAGGTGGTGCAGGGTTAGAACTGGGATTTCTCTGAGGTGGGTTTATTAGGTTCCTTCAGAGCACAGGAAAAACAGCCTTCCATCCCACTGCATGTTGGAGTATCACTTATAAGCACTTCCCTTCTCTGTTTTATTTAATAGTCTGGCTGCTGTTGAGCTTTTGCAACTGTGAAGTCAGTTGGATTCCTGTGTACCAGATTCTGCAGAAAAATTTTTGGCCAATGGTGACTGGTATGAAAGAGGAGCATGGACTAATTCTGTTTAACAGCTTGTGCAAAATATATGTAGGAGTGTAAGGAAGAAACTGTCACTACTGAATCTCAGAAGAAGTAAATGTAAGAAAAATGTTTAGAATTTAGGGAGGAAGGAGAAAATGGTGTGCACAGATTGAACATGAAGCATGAAGTCGCTGTTCAAAAAGAGAAGCCATCCAAAGGCTGCTTGGGAAAGTGGTAGTTTTCAGAGAGCGTGTTCTGTTGTATCTTGCTACTGATTAGCAAGCCTGTAAGTTTTCGGTGTATATCATAGTTTTACCACATGCCATTACGGCTTGCTGACTCAGGTTAGTGAAATTTGTTTCTATGGAGGATGAGTATCCTCACAGCATGTGCACAAAGATGTTGGCTGATTGTATTCTTCATCTTTTTGAGAGAGCTAAAATGTTCATTACAAACAACTTGTAAAAGGCAAAGAGCATTTCATCGATAGCGTTACACGAACACAAACTTCTTGTGTCATTTTATATGAAGCAGACCAAAAAAAGCACGGTAGCTTACAAGCAACAACTAAAGCAAGGCTTTGAAAAAAACATGGATTTAGCTTCCATCAATATAGCAAAATATTAACTTAAATGAGTGTGACTTCCATTTGGTGTTATATGGGAAAATACTTTTACGCTTCATTTCTTCTCTTTACCATAGTATTGCATCTTGCTTACTTTATGTAGTCATGCATGAATACACCAAATTAAGTAGTATTTTTATGAGTTCTGTGGACATTTGAATTTCTTATGCATGGACCTATGAATTAAAGAATGCTACTTGAAAAATGATTTCAGATGAGAATAAATTAAAAGATCAGAGGAACTTATTATTGGCTCCTTTACATAGATACTTTAATTGTATTTTTTTCCCTTATCATATCTACATATCTTCTCTCTGGTTTTGTAGCTTTCTAATTTTATTTCCTCTAGGGTTCTTTTCTGCATTAATTTTTTGTGTATACCTTTTTTTACGGATCAAATTAAATGAAATGAAGATACTACAAGTGAAATAAACAGAAGTAGGTTCACATATAGAAACATAGAAAACTTGTCTAGGAAGTAGCTTTTTAAGTGGGTTACTCCAACTGGTAAAATTAAGAAGGCTAACCAGAAAAGAATGAATATTTTTGTGGAGAAGGGTGAAAAACATATTAAGAGAAAGTTATGAAACCCCAAGGGAAAATATACAAACAGCAACTTTTAAAATAATTTAGCCTTGTGACCAGAAAGAATTGGAAAAAAAAAAAATTGCTTCCTTGCCATCAGCCCTTTGCCACCGTGAGAAAAGCCATAAGCAGCAGTGAGTAAGCAGTGGTTGCCAGCACTCAGAGGTAACAACTGTGGGCAAGTATGTGGTGGGCTGCCTTTTTTAGGCTTGGTGCCTAAGGAAACTTCTCTTCATCATAAAACCAGAAATAGAAATTAAACTTGTTGCCTTGAAATGTAAAACCAGATTGTTTAGGGCATTTAAAAGGAATTTGTCTGCTATCAGTCCTTGCATTTTAAAGATATTTTTGTTACTGTGAACTTGAAAATTGAGATGGTGCTTTTTTTCAAGGCATGAACTACATGATCCCATGATGTAGCTCCTCTGCTTACACGTGGAGGTTATTTCCATGGTTGACTCCCTCCGTGGCTTTGGAAAAAAGCTGGTCAGCAGTAGTGCTCCCCTTCTCACCTGCAGATTATCTGGACCTGTAGAAGTATGGAGCAGAGGTGGCATGCCTTGTTTCTCCAATGACTTGCAGTGCTTGAACTTTCCTTCAGAGTCTGGCCTCCTGGGAGCCGCTGGGATTGCTAGGTTAAATAACCTGATAGAAAGTTTGACTGGTACCAGGAGATGAAAACAGTTGTGCTGGCTCTGCTGGAAGATAGCAAGAAAAAGCTACAGAGAATCCCTGAGTGAAAGTGGTCACAAGATACTGAGCAGACCTGGAGGCTCTCAGTTTGGCAAGCTGGGGCCAGCAGGATAAAAGCCTTTTTTCCTTTAAAGGCTACAAAACCCACCAGGAGGCGTCAGGGAAAAACCTTGGTGGGTTGTTCCTGCAGAGTTTTTCTTTTTCCCTTGACGCACATTGCATCTATTTCTGTAGAGGGATGGGAATTGGCCTCAAATTTTTCTAAGACAGGATTGTAAATGAAGGATGAAAAAATGTTTTTCCTATTACAACCCATTTGACTGACTTCTTAAAATTAATAACAAAAGGTGGAATTTTAGAAAGTTGTTCTACCATGGCTCAGTTCAGCTCCTCCTGAAATCGCTGGGACAGTTTACAAGATACTTAAATACGGACAAAGTTCAGTGGGTTTGTTTTGTTTTGTTTTTAAGCCTTCTAGCTACACTTTATGGGGTTTTGTTCTGTAGTTTGGGTGCAGAAAACAGAATGAAAATTTGCCCTTGTTTTCTGGCTAGCTTGAGTGTCATTTTGGTGCCAAAAAGCATGTTAAAAAAGGCTTAAACTTCTTTTTTTTCTCTATTTTTTAAGGGCAGTGTTCTTAAAACAGCTTGTATGAAAGCAGGCGCCCAAGTTACTGTTTGATGCATTGAAATCAGTTAAGCACTTAATTGGTTCATTAGGTACTTATGAATTTGTTTACCAAAAGTTTGGCCATGTGTGACTTGCTGTCATTTGAAAATCTTCTCCTTTCAAGAGTTTCCAAATAACTTTATACATATTTATTGGGGATATTGTCATGCTGTCAATTCAGTAATTCAATTTGTTCACTGCAGTTCAGTGACATAAATGAATAAATATTTGCAGTTTTGGTCCTTTGCTTTGAGATGTTGGTGTGAATTAAAAAGGAGGAGCACTATTTTGATGTAGAGTATAATGTCACAGAGCAATACAATAATTGTGTGTCTTTAATGTTTGTTTGCTAATACAGCCATTTCTCAGGAAGCACTGTTGTTGTGGAAACCCACATAATTTTAATTAACGTTTTACACTATGTGCCTTACAATTAATATTTTTAAAATAGAACATCTGTAATTGGACTTGTTTACCCACCCTAGTCATAGTGGAAACTGTGCTCAATGGTAAGATGTTTCATAAATCCTGGCTAACTGATAGCAAACATCTACAACCACATTCTGGTTTTGAGGTATGTGTTTATAACTGCCTGTTGCAAGTGAAGCACCCCATGAAGTCTCTTTACAGACAACACAGATTGTACGACCATGTGTAACATAAACGGGAAATTGAAATGTGCTTCAGTAGGACTTAAATGTTGTGCTGCAAGGCCTAGAATTATCTCTGTCTTAAGTTATACTGCTTTTGAGTATTTTTTCTTGAATTGTAGTCCTTGCCGATGTTTTGTTTAACTTGCTTGGAAGTAATCACAGAATGGCTGCGGCTGGAAGGCACCTCTGGATATCGCTTAGTCCAACGCCTCTGCTCAAAGCAGAGGCCTTGCTCAGGGCCTTGTCCAGCAGGCTTTTGAGTATCTTCAAGGATGAAGATGCCACAGTCTCTCTGGGCAATCTGTTCCAGGTTTGACCAACCTCACAGTTTTTAAAAAAAAAAAGTATTTTCTTATGTTCAGATGGAATTCCCTGTATTTCAGTTTGTACCCGTTGCCTCTTATCCTTCTGCCAGGCACTACTGAGAAGAGTCTGGTTCTGTCTTCATTATTCCTTCTGATCAGGTATCAACCTCACTGTTCACTTGTTTAGTCTGTACTTCATCAGTCTGTCAATGAGGATGTTACGGGAGACAGCATCAAAAGTCAGGATAAATAACATCCACTTCTCTCTCATCTCAGTGAGATGAGCCAGGCATCTCATTGCAGAAATCTGTCAGGTTGGTCAAATGTGATTTCTGCCTTCATAAATCCATGCTGACTACTCCCAATCAACTTCTTTTACTCCATATGTTAAGGAAATTGTTCCCAGGTTTATTTGCTCATTGCCTCCCCAGGGTTGGAAGTGAGGCTGACCTGCCTGTAGTTTACTGGATCGCCCTTCTTGAAAATAGGACTTTTGCTTTCTTGCAGTCCTCAAGAGCCTCCTCTGATCCCCATGACCTTTCAAAGATAGTTGAGAGTGGCTTTCTGTTAACATCAGCCAGCTCCCTCAGCACCCATGGGTGCATCCCCTCAGGACCCACAGGCTTGTGTATGTCCAGTTTGTTTAAGTGTCGCTCCTCTGGTGAGGGCAAGTCTTCATTGCTCCAGACTTTCTCACTGGTTCCAGGGGCCTGGGATTTCTGAGAACAGAATATTCAAGGAGGAAATCGCTTTTAAATTGACTGCCTTTTTTCTGGTAGTAGGCTGTCCCTCTAGCTATCAGAGGTATACTTAATGTGCTTTAAATGCAAACCAGGTCTTTGCAGAATGTGTGTATTAAATAGATATAAAGTTTGTTGATAGACCTATATGTAAAGCTAAACTGTTACTATATTGCCATGATGACACTGAAAAAGAAAAATTGTAGTGCACAAAGGAGTATGAATCTACCAAAAATGTGGATTTTTTTTTTTTTCTTTGTGCTTCTCTCCTGTGTTGGCCTGGCTGAGTGCTGGCTGTGCAGAGGTATGTAACAGGAGTGACTACAGGCAGCGCAGGGATGGTTTTAATGTGTCAGAACAACAAGGTGGATTAGTCTGCAGTCACGTTCACGTTGCTATCGAGAGCTGTCATCTGCGCCTGAGCAAGATTGTTTTAAGCTTGTATGGGTGTAACAGTCCCAATTTACAAGGGTTTCTGTGTGATTGTCAAATGGGGAAAAGGAAGGAAGAAGAAAAAGTGAAGATGCTGTTTCTAGCTCAGCAGGAACCTGACAGCTCCTGAGCTCAACAGGACCAGGGCGCCGGGAGCAGATGTGGCTGTTGGCGGGAGGCAGGTTTCTGGCTCCTGGCTTCTACCAAGCTCCAAGCCCAGCAGCAGCTTGGGAATCCCACAGGGATGCAAAGCATGGATCATCCCTCTCCTGCTGAGCATGTGCTGCTAGTGGGGAGCATAGGTTAGTCAGTCCTGTGCTCCAAAGAGAAACTGGACATCCTCACTGAGTGGAGTCATTGCTGAGAAGCCACCCATCTTTGTCAGTGTTCAGCTACTGTTCCAACACGGCTCCACCAGCTTTAAGTTAATAATAAGTTTTTAAAAGTCTTTCAGTTTCTTAGGGTTCCTTAAACCACCAGCAGTTCTCGGTGGGTTGCGCAGCAGTGAGTACTCAGCCTAGCATCACATGAAGGTCTGCCAGGATGGCTCCTCATCCTGCACACGAGCAAGAATGGCTCTGGGTAGGAACTGTGGCACTGCCTCAAAACTAGTGGGAGGCTGCAGATGTTGCAGTAATTTTTCCCGAGAGCAGCTGTGCCATCTTTTGGGCTGCTTTCTGCTGTCACTGTTACACAAAAAAGGTCCTTTATTTTCCTCAGTGTATCTTCTGTTGTTAACGCTTCTTCTTAAGTCAGGGTTGCAATGTGTGTGTCTTGTTCATGGTAGACCATTCATAACATACCCCGTATTAGGTGTCCTGTCTTAACAAACACATCGTATAATCTCACCACAACCGTATGAGCTTCTGCTTCAGATCATTACTAAGATCCTGAGTGCAAGCCCCGCCAAGCAGCATCCAATGGGGCCACTTTGTTCACCTGTTCTTAAGGGCCTGTAACCATTAGTGCACTGCAGAAGCACCTTCTCTTTGTTCGGAAGAGAGCTGACTGAAAGCTCCAGGTGGAAGAACTGCTGAAGAAAAAAGTAAATCATCTTTTTAGTAAGACAGAAAGATGGCGATGTTACTTAGATTTTACATTTTGATTGAAATTTTTCATATTGTACAATGTTTCATACAAATTGTTTTCTCTCTGAGGTTTTAAAAGGTTTTTTAAAAGTTTTTAAAAAGTCATATTTTATTAAAATGACTTTCATAAAATTCAATAAGAAAACATGTATGTTTCAATAACATTAAAAATCCATTAAAGTGTCAATAACACCTTTGATACAAACACTATGAAGAATGCAGCAGAAATAAGAAATGACTTAACTGAAAGAATGTCACTGTAAAGGGAAAGATATGAAATGATTTTTTTCTCTTTTTCTCTTCATTCACCATCAAGTTTTGAACCATGTGCACATTTTAATGAGTAAAGGTAGAATGTAGAATTTTGCTTGGGGAATATTGTAATAACTTTAAGTAAAATAATTATTAGCATGTTATAAATAGGCTGTTTTTCTCTCATCTTACTACTAACGTTGATTCTAAGAGAAGGCTAGTATTTCTTTTGTTATGGGGATGCATCCAGTTCTTTCCTGGCCTCAAGCTGTGCCAGGGGAGGTTTAGATTGGGTATTAGGAAAAATTTCTTCACCGAAAGGGTTGTCAAACATTGGAACAGGCTGCCCAGGGAAGTGGTTGAGTCCTCATCCCTGGAGGTATTTAAAAGCCATGTAGATGTGGTGCTTGAGGACATGGTTTAGTGGTGGACTTGGCAGTGCTAGGTTAAGGGTTGGACTCGATGATCTTAAAGGTCTTTTCCAACCTAAAAGATTCTATTATTCTATGATTCTATAAATAAATGATTGTCATAGTAAGGCAGCTGTTAAAATCACTGATAGAGAACTAATCACTCAGTCTTAACAAAGTAGTTTGTGCAACAGTAAAAGTAACTTCATAATATGAAATGATGGTCTGCTGGGTTAATATTGTAGATGAAGTTGTAAGACACTTCCAGGGCTGATGGTTGACTTTCCTGCTTCTCTGTGTTTGCAGAGGTGTTTGCATCTGCCAAAGTACATTTCAGTGTTGGAACTTCAAAGAATTTTAGAGTGTTTATTTGCAAGATGACAGGTTATTTTTGGTGGAACAGTTTAGTCCATTTTATTGTGCATGAGCTGGTCTGTTAATGCCACTGTCCAGTAAGGGAGGGCAGGGTGGAACTGGAGGGTACCCCTGGCTGGCTGAAAGCAAGAACGGAAAGAGTCAGGAGTGCAGGAGGTGCTCAGATGTGAACCAGCTTACGGAGATGGGACTAGCATTGCTGCAGCACTGTGGCACTGCATCTATGGCAACTAAGGGAAGGAGAATGAGCAATGTAATGTTTCCCGTGATGGGGAGCGTGAAGAAAAAGAGATTTGAAAATGCTGCTCTCAAGTGATATGGTTTGGTTTACTATTTGTTCTGCTGTTGTTCATAGTATGTAGACTGGGACTTGATAATGGTATTGCATAGCCCATTTGGACTTCTTTGGGTGCCCTGGACTGTTGACTTGTATTCAGATGTGGGATTTGAATGCATAAAAGAGGTAAAGCTGCCTTTGAAATCAGTTTATTCTTAAAAAGAAGGAGAGGAGGGGGCCAATTAGCATGATGCTTTTCATTACTTTCAGTGAAAATGTGTAGTAGATACAGGGTAAAACTATACCACTGTACGGGTCATTTACTGTATCAGTGCATCTCTTTCTGCCATATTAATCAATGGGAAGCTGATGCTACTTGTGGTGGGCCGATTCACGGCCTGTTATGTAGCTCCCGGAAAGACCGTATAATTTATAGAACTTACTAATGCTTGGCAATTTCACTGCGCTCCAGGTTGTAAGGGGTTCACCCATCGACTTGTGAGCCAGCATGGTCTCTCATGTGAAACTCCCATGTCTGGCTTCCTCCCTTTACGGTGAGAGCACAGGCGTGACAGCCGTTTCTGGTTCTCGTTCTTCTTTCCTCTTCCTGCAATTCCACAGGCTTTTCTGACAGCCGTGAATGTTCCTGTAGTTATCACCACTCTCCTACCCTCTATCTTTTTGTCCTTGACTTAGTAGTCCTGCCAGTGAGACGAAGACATCCTTTGTAGCTGGGTCATCTCTATAAAGAGCCCCTAAATCCTAATATTTGTTTCTGACAGAGAAAAAAGAGCAGGTGACTGGCTTTGAATTCATATGCTTGTATTTGGGGGGAAAAAAGAAAAAAAAAAAAGGGTCAAGCAAGTGAAAAAAGCCAACAGGTAAAAATAAGTCTTAATTTCAAAAGAATTCCCTTTTTTTTCTCTGCCATTATATTTCATTGCTTCTCCATTTCTTTTTTTAGAAGGAATTGTTTCAGAAGAGGAGATAGTAGTCTCGTTTTACCTACTGTCACCCAGACCGTTTTGGGGCAGTGTATGGACGCAAGTGACACATGGTGGCAGACAAAGCCACCATCATAGTTATGCTCAACACACCTCACCAAGAGTAGCTGCTGTCTCAGGAGCTGGAGGAGAAGGAGGGCATACGTATGCCATGCGCCAGGGACAGATTCCCTTTGCTCCAACATGACTTTTATACATCTTGTTAGAAATGAGTGGGTTAGTGACTGGGCAGGGATTGCAGGTGACACAGCGGGGCTTGGCGTACCAAAGAAAACCTGAGGCCACGTGGGCATCTTGTACTGAGTGAGAAAATTCAGCTTTATGGCTCTCCTGGAATCAGACTGAAATGAGACTGGTAGTAAACAACTTCTGTGCTAATAGCAGGGTGCCTTAGCGTGCAGGTGGTTTGGAACAGAAGCAAGTGCCTTTAAGCATTGTTTTATGGTGTTGTGCACTTCAGACTGAAAAATGGCCACAAGCTTTATTACTTTAATATTAACACTTCTTCATTACTCTCCCCCCCCCCCCCCCCCCCCCCCCCCCCCGCAAACTGCTGCATTCATTCATTATAGAGTGGCTCTTTCTTTTTTCCCCTCGCCTGAGATTTTTCACAGTGTGAGGAGGGAGAGGCAGGTGGGTGGCAGGAGGGACAGGTGAGGACATAATGGCACCGCATCTGTTGCCAAACAAAGCCAAAGCCTGGGCTGCCGCCGGATAACCTGTTGAGGTAACTCACAAAGCTCTCAATGATAAAAGCATCCCTCCTGCTGTGGCTGCCCCTTTCTGGTCAGCTGCAAGGGGACTACACCTCTTATGAGAGCTTCTCTCATCAGCGTTTTCCATCCTCCCTCCTGCTTCTTGATGGCGGGGCCTTTGCAGCACAGGTGTTGGTATCCATCCCGTCCCAATGCTTGCGATCAGGTATTTCCACCGCGTTTGCCACTGAGGGCTGTGTGCCGGGATGTTTTAAAACTGGGAAAAAAGTAGCAGTGATTTGCAGGACCGCATTTGCCCTGCTCCCCCCTGCAATTTGGAAAAATGGCATAAATTTTTTTTTTTTCAAAAATCCTATTCTTATATTCTCTTTCTCATTCTAAATATGTCAAGTTAAGTTTATCTCGGTGCCAGTACCAACTGTAACCAGAGTTAAATTAGCCTTCCTGTTAGCTTTGCTTGGTTTTCAGCAAGCCTTAGTAAAATAAATCATGTCCCACTTGTCTAAATTTCATTATCGTAACCTAACTTAATTTGCTATAAATTATTTCTACCTGAGCTGCTTCGGCTGTGAACTTGCAGCCTCCAGTGTCTTGCTCATTGGATCATTGCCCAGGTAATCAAGATTTTTTTTTTCTTCTTAAGTCCTGCTTTTTGTGTCAGCTAGCTCCGCCAAAGTCAACTTGGCTGTATAACCTCCGTGGGGACACGCAAAGAGCTGATGTATTCTTGTCTTTAAAATAAGGGGTTTATTGAACTGAGCTTCGGTCTCTTCCTGTCATGCTCTGGTGCTGCTAATAAAGACCTCTTTTCCCTTAGAATAAATGTGACCTTAATGGTTTGTTCTCATTTTGGAGGCAGCCATTGCAACACTTTCTTTGGCTCTTCCTTTCTTTTCGTTTCTCCTTGGGAAGAATGACTGACTGACTGAAAAATCTCTGCTCACTCAGTATCGAGCAGCTGCGCCTTGTTTTTGTTTTTAGGGACAGCTAGATTTCATGTCTGATAAAGACTGGTGTTTATTTCCACTGAGAAATGCCGATCCATTTTTTTTTCTTTAGAGCTGTTCCTATTATTTAGCAATTGTTGATAAACAACTTTTATTTCAACCCCCTGAACATTGAAGGCTCGCCTCTCACCAAGCTGCTGAGTTGCAATGAGGCTAAGTATTTTTGCTGAGTAAGGGTCAGAGAACCCTTAAAGGATTTCAGCCTCCTACATCTAGTTGTAATAACAACTTGCTATGATCATATGTCCTCAGAAGAGAAACTTACACAGTGAGCTTTTTATGGCTTTGGAAAAATACTGCATGGTTTTAAAAAAAACCAAAAGGATTTTACCTGACTTCCTGGGAAGCCTTGGGGATGCTCTAGAGCAGTCATTTCAAAATGAAAACATGCTGATTGTTGCTTAGGTGGAACACATGTAATTTGCAGAGTCCTTTAATGGCAGCTGAGGGCCTGATGTAACTCACCAGCACATTAAAAAGTGGCCAGTTTTTCTAACTCTCATTTGGAGAGAAGTGGTAGCATGCAACTGTTAATGATGAGCAGTCTAACATCATCTTTCAATATAGCCTTTCTTTTGAAAACAGACACTCTTGCTTGGTGTCTAGAACCTGGTGGAGCAGATATTTCTGTTAGAGTAGTTTAACTATTATGGTGGATGTTGACAGCATTGAGTTTTCTGGGTGCGTTCAGACTCCACTGAAGGCATCCTCTTACCTCCGGGTATGGCATGGTACAGGAGCAACGGGTACAAAAGGTACTGCCTTGGGCACACAGCAGTCTCCTCAGTTCTGACATGCTTCAGTCTGACCTGAATTATTGGGCTCAATATGAGGTTTACTGGTAAACTGACACGTCATGTGATAGGCAGGGGGTCAGATTAGATGATCTAATGGCTCCATCTGGCCTTAAACTCTTAATTAGGGAAACACTGCCAGCACAAGATGGCATTGAAGCTTTCCGCTGCTAGATTTTGCTTGCTTGGGAGATCCTCAGCTGAAGCAGAGCTGCAGAGGTTGTACTTGGGCTAGTCTTTTCCTCAGCCTCTAATGCCAGTAGCAGCCAGCAGAGCTAAAAGTGAGTCCTGATGGGAAAGTGCTAGTCTTGCTTTCATGGAAGTACAAAAGCCCTGTGTCTAACTCTTCCAGACTGTCACACGTTCAGCTTTTAGAGCTAGAATGATATCTAAATATAGAAATAAAATCTATTTTTAGCCCAGTACTATGGCATTCATTGAAAGAAAAAGGGTGAGTTTCTCTGGCAAGCTGATGAAAAAGAAATTACAGTTATTTGAAGCTGCTTGTGGATTAAAATATTAAAAGTGGGGATGTGGTTTTACTGGTGGGTGGTTTGATACAGCAGAGGTTTACGATACCTTTGCTTGACACCTTTGGTGCAGAAATGGGAAGTACAGATGTGTGTGTTGTTGTAGATGTGCTCTTTGCTCTCTCAGCTATGCAGGTGGCAATGTGCACGTTTAATAACCATTGACCCAGCAAAACCAGCATCACTGACCAACCAGTTTCTTTGGCAAGCCCAAATGGCTTGTAGTTAACTCAAGTGTGTCACTTGATTCCACAAGGTCACTTCAGCATCTTAAAGTTGCTTAATTGCTTATTGATCCCATAATTATTCTATACTTGTTGTCTCTTTTGCTAGTTTCTGAATTGTGTTGATACGTCACAATTGTAATTTCTTTAATAGAAGATTGTGGTTTTGTGGTGTTGAGTATTCACTTTTAAGTTTAGAGCTTTTAATTGGGAATTTCAAACTTTATTGGTTTCCTTTGTATACAAATGTTACACATTTTATGTTTCTTGCATTTTTCTAAATCAGATACTCTACTTCTGCATGCCTCTTGAAGGTCCTGTTATACAACTAGCATATTTCAAAGCACAAGAAGCTGAATTAGTAACTGCTGAGGTCCTTTGTTCTAAAGGGCTGTCCCCTATTTCTAATTTAGCTTGTGGTTTTCTTCCCCCCTTTCAGATTTTTTCATACAGAGTAATTGCTCTGGAAGTCTGTTCTTTTTCTTTCCGGTCTCATCTTGTGGATATTAATCAGATTGTTCCATTTGCCTTCTTTCCTTGCAAACTCCTTGTGCCATGGATTATTGCTGTGTTTATGTCACTGGGCAGTTGTGCAGGGAGAGAAACAGCCTTGCTGTCCTGTGGTGTAACACAACAGGATAATCTAGATCCCAGTTAAAAGCCAGACTATGTGAAAGTGGATGCTGAACTGCCACTGTGGCACTGCCTCTGCTCACATCTGTATTTCCTTTTGAGGCATCTAATCTGAGAGATGGTCTCATCTGCGGTGACCCATCACAGTCCTGGAAACCTGCTCTGTGGCAGAGGGTCAGCTGGAAGAAGCAACTTTCAGTCATACTCTGCTTCATTCTCTTCCTCCCTTCCCCATCTTACTTTGGAGTCTGTAACGCATGTATTTCTTCTAGGACTCCCTAGTGCCCAGGTATCTGCTGCCAGCATCTGTCTTGCTGGCTGCTTTGTGCAACTGTTGCCAACTTTACACAGCCGCTAGCATGTTCCTTGCTGAATGGTCCCTTCAGGTTTGCAAGCTTATTTCTGCCTTGCTGACTTTATTATCAGCACAGCTTCCCCAGCCTAATTACTTCTCTGTTCCCACTGCCTACTAAGTTGCAGGAAGATTTGGATGAACCTCAAATGAGCCTGAAGATAACAGTATGCAGAACCAAGTAAGCACCCTTAAAAGTGGAAGGAAGGTCTCTGGATGGTCTGAATCTTGCTTATCTTTGCAAGGTGGTACCTTAAGGCCTATTAGTTTCTGATAACATGGTGATTGTTACCAGAGGTTAGATTTACACTTTGCAAAGTAAGAATGAGATTTTCAATTGGACAAGGACACCATCTGCAGCCAGCAGATGCAGTTATCAAGATTAAATTGCAGGACTTGTCACTGATTATGCTAGTAATCATTGAGGTGATCAGTGTAATTATCTTGAGATCAAGAAGACATTTTCTCTGATATGGTACTGCAGAATTAAGTTGAAGAAGCATCCATCATTAGCTACTGGGTAGAGTCAGGGTATGGCTCAAACCAAGCACTTGTGTTTTTCACTTTCATCACATTATTTTATAATATAGGAGGAAAATAGATGAGCAAATATTGTGAAATTGACCTTTTATGTTGAAAACATTTTCCATTGGATTCTGTCAGATTTATTGAAAACCTACTGCATTGCCTAATCATGAAAGGCTCCTAGGCATTTGGTTCATAACCAGACTTTAAAACAGACTTTAGTCTGGGTCTCTTTACCCAAGGAAGACAAAGTATTTCCACTTCAGGTTATTTTAAGCTTTCAGGCTATATTTTTTTTCTAGTATTGATCATACGGAGGATTGACTCAGCTGCTGCTGGAAAAGGCTTTCTTGCCCAACAGAATGGTTGTTGATGTTTTCACAGAAAATGGGACTGAGACTCGGTAGAGTATAATCCCAAACTCTAAAAACGTTTTTGACTCCACTGCACACTAATAATTAATCTGGAAACAAATGATTTGGCTTTGGAGAGCTCTTTACAGACAGTCATTTGTCTGTGGTGGAGCATTTCCCTTTGGCATCTGTAATATGGTTCTTCGTGTTCTTATATAGTGGTAAAAAATCCATTTTGCAAATATGTTTGCTGAGCATATCTTAAGCCTTTGTTCATTCTTCTATAGATTGTCAAGCCAATTTCTTGCAAATATAGTGATAAATGGTGTTCAGGAGATGATGGCATTTATCTTATATCTTATCCCTTTCATTTTTAACTCACTTTATGTTGCCACTACATATGCACTGTAAGGGTATGTAATGTTTTGTTTCCTTTTTCAAATGGCATAGATACACATACAAAGTGTTGTTTATATTTCTCAGCAGGGTGTATTGCTCAGGGAAGGGACAGGAGCCTTTTGTAGTCTAAGTCATATGAAGAGGATGCAGGAGATAACTGGGAAAAGCAGGCAGCACTGAACATCTAAAAAGCAAGTGATGGTGACAGTGGAAGAATAAAACCATATTCACTCTTTGTTAGGGCTTGAAAGAAAGAGGTCTAAGAGCATCCCTGACACAACTGTTCCTTTAATTTCCATCAAGCATATCAAATTTCATTCCAAGAAATGTGTTGGCACAGAAGACTTCCAAGAGCAAAGCATCATAGGAAAGATAGGAGATAATTGGTAATATTTTTCTGTCATTGATCTGTTATTATATCTGCTAGGCTTCACACAATTATTTATCAGCTGAGAGTTATAAAATGATTCCTGACTTGAGATGAAAAGGGAGAAAAGTCAAATACATTTTTTTAACATGAACCCAACCCATCAGTCTTAAAGTGCTGATTCATTTGCCCACACAGTATAATTAGGTAAGGTGTTGATCTGTAATAAGGAGTGATACATTCAGTGATCTCACAATCAGAAAGTAATTATAGCTTAAAATGTTCATTTGGCTCTCCTCAATCATTTTATTACTCTTTGACTGTTAAGAGAGGGTATTCGTAGCTTAAGGTCTGTAAACTTTTACCTACACAGTTTGCTTCTGCAACTGGAAGTGGTTTGCCGTGAGCAGTTGTCAGAAGGATGTCTATACTGGAAGGTTTTTGGGAACAAAATGTTGACTGGCATTCTAAGTCCTGTCTTAGGGGAGAATATTCTAGTTTGAGTACATTTGGTGTTTCATTAGATAATGAATCCATTATGTAATTGGAGTTCAGGCTCACACTGATTAATCATGGCATTTCAATTATTCATTGAATCAGTGATCTTTTGCACCCCTTTTTTCCCACCTCATTTGCTATTGGCTTCTATTAACTTCTCTTCTTACTGCTTTAGGATTTCATCTTGCTGTGTTCTGAGATGCTGAAAGTCTTCCACTGCCAGAGACTCATCTGAGAATTTAAATCACCTGGCACCTTGCAAGCATCTCTTGGCATCTCTCTGGTTTGGTGCTTCGTAGCATTTTAACTGCCTGCCTTCAAGGTAGCTGTGCTGTGAAGCAGCCAGGCAGCCACACCACGTTTGAGGAGTGCCAGGGAGAGATGCATGAAAGACAGAGGTTGCCAGCACCCTCGGTCCTCAGACTTGAGACCAGATTCTTGTTTCATGTGCTAAACTGAATTTCCCAACGGTGTTCTGGAGCCAGAGAGAGCGTCAAGTCACCCAGCTCAACGCCTGTCTGTGCAGCTAGTGAGATTGCCCATAGCTGCGGCGTGCCACGGTGTCTTCCCCACTGACAGTACACAGGCAGCGTTTTTTTAAAGGATTGTTATTTGTCTAGAGGAATTCACTTGGTACCCATGAAATTTGTTGTTCTGTAGCACACAGACAGCACAGAGATCAGAAGCGGCTGTTGTGTTCTCCTTCGGGTCCTGCTACTCCCGCTCAGCTCCAGCTCACAGGTATCCTCACTTTCTGGCTCGGTACCCACTCAGTCAGTCACGTTGCCGTGGTGTAGTGTTATCATATGTCCATAGGGAAGTGAACAAATTTTTTTTTTCTTTTTAATTACTCTTATTTTGATATTGTCACTTTGGAGCCATCATCTAAATCCTGGAACAGATTTAGAGTAAGATATAGAAGAAGGAGGCTCAGCATTTTTACATCAGTCTTCTTTTATTTTTAAACCATTGTGGTCAGACTCAGCCCGTAGGTGTTGGAGGAGCCAGGCAGGATTTCATGGAGGTTTTTCCCCCAATGTGCACAGACTCTGTTGGCCTCCAGAGGCTCAGCTGCTCACAAAGACGGCACGCAGATGTGCAGGACAACCCAACGTGTAGCTTACTGGAAGGTCTGTACTAACCACTAGTATAAGATTGATTAAGAATAGGATGTATAGAAATAGTTCTTCCCATGGATATCTTACCTGTTTTGATTCTTCATAAATACGCCATCTGCAGTTATTTGGGAGTAGTGGTGGCAAATCTCTTACTTTGGTTCAGGTAAAATCGTCCTGTCCTCAGTCCTTTAGCAAACTGTACTGTTTGGGTGGGCTAATCACCTGTGAATTTTATCCTTTAGTCTCCAGCTTATGGATGTCTTGTCAATACTACTTACAAGGAAATATTTTTAGAGATAAGCTAGTGTATGGCATTTTATGACAATATTAATGGCAAAAAAAAGAGTACAGAGACATAAAATATAGCTCTTTATGGGTGTGGAGAGTAAGGCAGGTGTGTGCTGTAACAGACTGGCATTACAGGAAGAAGAGTTCGAAGAAAACAATCCATTAAAAAGAGGAGTATTTTCTGTTTCAGTGGGTAATTTGCTAAACCTGATTTAAGACAAAAGTATTCAATATGGCAAAGTTAAGACCTATATTAATAGAGAATAGGAGACTAGATTTATCAATGAGCATCTTTTCTATATACCAACATAGTCAATGTCTTAAAGAGGGGGGAAAGAAGTTATAATAATGTCAGATCTTTCAAAGCTATAAAACATCTCAGTAATTGCCTGGAAGTCAGATAAAACCATGACGTTTTTATGGTGTTCCCTTTTAATGGATTTTTAGTTATAAAATTCTAATATTTATTCAAAGTGCAGGTTTGCTCTAAGGGATGTCTAAAAAAAGAGCCCTGTAGGAGTCTTTATTTCCTCGGCTTTTCTAATTCCCTATCAAACTTCCGCTGTTTGCACACAAGAAGATTGTTACTCTGAAGGTTAGGAGTTTACTTAGACTGGGCTTGAAAAGTCAAACTATTTTTTTAGGGATCTCTTGAAGGCTTATTGGGTGCGCAGCTGAAGCTGAGCGTTTCATTTGAAGACAGTAGAGCTGAACACAAATATTAGCAGTTTATACGTTTGTATGTGAGTTGCATGGGTTGTACGTGAGGAGGACATGTCCAGTCCATGTGTGGTGTGGAAGGCCAACAGTTGCTCACAGGGACACCTTTGGTATTACCTGAAAAAACAATGACGTTTGTGGTGGACTCTGTGATCCCAAGGAGTGTGGAGCACTGCCATGCCATTTGGGATCTGTTTTCAAATGAGGGCTTCTCCAGGTACAGTGCCTAAAGTTAGTAGCAAGGTCATTTAAGTTTTCCAGCTGTACATCATCAGAAACATAGTATGGCTGGGCAGGAGAATTGTGCGCCAGACCCTGCGATTCCACGTTCTTGGGAAGCTGGGTTGTACATAACTTTTTTCAATTTTTCTGGAGGTTGAAAAGTGACAGACCAGACAGATTGAGTGCAGTCATGATGCACCCAACCGGCCACCCCCTGTGGTTGATCTGTTGGCTTCTTCCTTTTGCCTCTTTCCATTCTTGGTTGCTCATTTGAGCACATAAGCTACAGTAGCAAGAAATTCCTCTCTAATCATGGCATCTGCAGTAACCACGAATACAAACTGTCTGTGCAAATGCTGGGCATCTCGAGTTAGCTCTGACCCCTTTGACATTGCTGGAGTAACGGGTGCCATCTTTTTCATCAGGGGATCCAGCTCTGAAGACAAGAAGAGACATTATTCTAGTACCTTAAATTATTGATAGGGAAAACGGAGTTGCTGTTACTGAATTTCCTTCACAGTGAGACATGTGCCATGCAGCTCTCCTTGCACACGACAAGAGGATGGTGTAGTTGCTCAAGTGCCAGTGAAGACATAATTTAGCTTATGGGATCTGCACAGATAATCATCCATGAGATGGAAATACCACTTGGCATAACAGATCAGCGGTGAAAACCCTTTGTAGCCAGACTTTCTGACCCTAGAAGCCACACAAAAATCAGTAGGTGGCTGACAGCTATGCTCTCATTTTCATACTGTGCCCACGAGCTTGCCTTGCTCCTGTGCCCTCACTGCTTCCCCCAGGATCCCAGTGCTACTGCAGTTGCCCTTAACATCACTTATGCTTTTGGGACTCCACTGCAGTCCCTCTTTATCTGCTGGGCACCTTGCATACTTCTGCCCTTTGTTTTTTTGTAACTCATTTTGTGCCATGGCTTTATAGTCCCATGCAATCTCTGGACCTAACCAGGGGGATAAAAACTTCTTATACAGCTGGGACTGTACTCTGCCCATTGACAGTGCTGCCCTCTCCAGTTCTTGGGGTTGGGCTCCAAGGGGACAGATGCAGCTGACTGGCCTGATCAGTTATCTATCAGATATCTGTGATCAGCCCATCAGTGCCTGGAGTGCAAAGAGGAAAAAGAGTGGAAACATTGCATAGTGGGTAGGGACAGGGACATGGTGGGAAGAAGCATGCCTCCTGTGCTTAAAAGGGAACCATGCTTCAGTTGCAGCTTAATACCATAGCACCTTCTGTCTTTTTTCTCAGAATCCCATGACATCACCTCCCAAAGAAACTTCCAAAACACGAGCAATATTTATGCAGTTCTTATTGCTAGAGGGGCACATTCTGCCCAGTGCCTGTGGGGAACTAAAAGGTTTTTTAGGATCATATCTTTCTTAATTTTCCTATTTCTGCTTGTTTGTAAATGATAACAACAACAACAAAAATTAAAAATCCTCCCCTGTCTCTTACCACTGAAGAGCCCTTATGATCTGTGATCCAGTGAAGGCCAATGTGGTACTGACTGCAGAGAGCTGCTGCTGATTCTTCCCATCAGTGTTTGACCACAAGCAAGACACGTGATGGTGCTCTGTGTGAGTCTGGGGGTCTCAGGTTGGCATGGACCTGTGTGATACTGTTCTACAGACTTTATTTGTGGCCCTCATTGTTGTGACTTAGGACAGAAACCATCCCATCAAGACATTTATATTAAAGTACATTGGGTCATGGTCTTGTCTTTATCATGTGAGATCTTGCTTGATGAACAACCATCAGGAAAAGGGTGATGTTTTTGATCCCTCCTCAACCGAAATATTTACGAATTCACCTGAAAATGTCTGAGAATTCAGGTGAAATTCAAAGTTAAAAGGATTGTGATATTGGAGCAACTTGAACAGAGATATTTGGCTGTCACAGGTAATTTTTTTGGTGCTAGAGAGTAATCTTTGAGGCACCTTACTGAAATCCAGATACACAATGTATGGAGAAGGCATCTGATGAACAAGCAGGGAATGAGTCTCTCTCTCTCATTTGGAAGAGAAAAATTTCCAGAAGAGTGTCATCAACAAGGGGCTCCGCTGACTTCATCTTGGTGGAGATACAAGGTGATCTGGATGGTTGAAGGTGTCTGTGCTTGAAATACTATAGGCAGGATACCTCTTAAGGCTGATTTTGGTCTTTGCTTTTGAGTCCTCGGCAGTGGGTAGCCTTCAAGTGCAAGGGACTGGAAGCTGCTCCACTCTGACTTATTTATGAGGGCAGACACAATGTGGAGGCCAGTGACAAACTACTCACACACATGTGAGCACTTGGGTAATGACTGAAGACCTGCCATGTGGACTCTGAAAATCTATACCATAGTGGAAAGCACTTTTATTTCCCATTGTCCTTTATTTCCCATTGCCCTTCTCTTTTGTTAAGTCTGTTAAATTAGACATCCTTAACTATATATATGATTGATTCTTTTTTTATTCATCTTTTGTTGTCTTAGCATTGTCCTAAACAACAAAAACTCTCAGTCTGTTTCACAGTGTCACTTTTATGCTGTTCTGTATGATGGCTATACGATTTCCTATACTCCTGTATCTTGCTCTGAGGACACAACAGCATAAGTTAATTTGAAAGTAGTCTTGACATGGACTTCCTATGTGACCTGGCTAAGTCTGCAGGCCCTTTTTTCCAGGTGGATAATTGGAGGCACTAATGCTTCTTTACATCACTCATTTCTTGTGGGAAGGAGTTATTAATCAAATAGATAATTTAGTAATATTGCATTCAAGTGCTAAGATACAGTGTTTGCACCTTGCTTGCTGGAAAGGCAAACATCTGCAAGTACCTGACACCTGAAGCTCAGTAGAAATCTCACTGTGTATTAAAAGTAAATGTGCTTTCCTTGAGGATTTCGGGATTTGTACATTTTCCAGCACTGTTGGTTGTTTGTACTGAGTGCATGGTCTTGGGGGAGCATGAGAAGAGGAAAGCTTGAAAAACAGTTTAAATTGCAAGACTGTAAAGAATTATTTTGTGCTGTCTTCCCTCTGTAGTTTTATTGCCCTGCAATATTTGACTTGTATGTTAGGTTTTCTGTGTTTGTACTTGTATTTTAGAAATGTACACAAAATTTGTCTTTTTATACTGTGCTGTACCTGTGCTTGTAGTATTGCTGCCATTTCCCTGTGCGTTCCTTTACTTTTTAATTTATTTTTCATTTTTTCTTTATTTGCAGATTTCTGATTAATTCATATATTTGTTTTATTTCTATGTCTTCCATCCCTTTCTCTGTAGTCTTTAGTATTTCTGTCTGGTGTATATCTCTTGTCTTTATTCCAACTTTGTTACCTTCTTCTTTATTTATTGTGTTCCAAGCAGAGAAAATTAGATGCTCAAGAAGCCAAAAATCTTCCTTTTGGTGTTACGAATGTGCAGATCCTAGTTCTCTTTTTCCCATGTTGCAGTCACTAGGATGCCTGTGAGTCAAGAAAGTCCTGGCTGTAAGTTTGTTGGTGAAACCCAAACCTCAGATATCCCTTGGATCAGATGTTCTGATTATGGAAGTAAACAAAGCTCTGTTTCCCCTGACTGATGCTCAGTCCCATTGGGTTGCTTCCAGTTAATTCACTGGGAATTTGCTGAGCTTTGTTCTTGCTCAGCTAAGTTTTGTTGACTGGGTTGTTAATTATAGGTTTAAACTTGTATTTGCTCTTTCTAACAACTTAAAACATCAGGAGTTTTTCTCCGTCTTTATCCATTTACTTAGTTCTCTCTTTTGAAGAGGCATTGCTTCATTAAACACTTTTCTGGTTAGTCTGTAATGATCCTATTTCTTCCACTCTAAACACATTAATACATTAAAGAAAAAGAGCTTCATTTGTCTTCAGTGGGATGAAGATGTTCCACATTGTCTTTGGTGTGTGGGGCCTGTTTGACGCATGATCTTTGGTGGCATAGCTGCGCTGTGGAGGACTCAGCAGAATCCATGGTGTAATTCCAGGTTGGCAGGGTTTTTTTTAGCTGTAATGAAGCGAATATGATATTTGATCATCATACTCTGGTCAGAACAGTGTGATTTTTATGCTTCTACAAAATTAAGCATCTACATCAGCTCTTTGCTCTTTCACCCCGGTCAATTCCTGTGGTAGGACTCCAGTATCATTGGTGGAAAGCCACTGTATACAAGTAGTCAGTGATGAGGTGCTTATTCTGTGATGATGAGCTGAACCACTCTTCTACTCTTTTGGTGCAGCACAGTAGTGAGACATGTGAACATGAAGGGAAAAGAAAATAGCTGGCTGTTTTTCCAGGGGACGGGCCTTCTTGCGGCAGCGCCCAGGAGCAGATTGCCAGCTTGGAGCTGCCAGGGGGAGCAGCTGCCAGCTCCAGCTTGGCCTCCGTGTGGGCTGCACATTTTAGCAAGTACTTAGCACTTTTGGGCAGGCTGGGAAAAAACAACTTCTGTAACTTGTCTTATTCTGTAGCAGATTTCTATCTGACCTGAAGACCAAGCACTGCAGTGACCAAAGAGCTGCAGGGAGAAATGGCAAGGATGCACCCAGCGCAGCGGGCTTCTGCCACGTAAAACCTGTTTCTTCCACAGAGGTCCTGCAGGACTCTCTGTTGATTGTGGAGGTGCTGCCTCACCTCCATTTTCTCATAGGGAGCTTTTTGTGCTCTGCTTACTTCCCTTCTTAATGGTTCACATTTCCAGGGTTAACTTCACAATTTCTCATTGCTAACAATTTCCTTTCTTTTTAATTTTGGAGTAGAAGATTTCCGTTTTATGGAGTCCAAGTGTAAACTTTCTGTTTAGGTTCCTGGGCCATCTCTCTCTTGATGAATAGATAAGTTGAAGAGTAGTGGTGATACACTACTACTCTTTGAAGTAGTTGCAGTGAGAGTGTGCTGAGCTTTTGCCATTCCCGAGCCATAGCAATGGAGTAATCGCACATAATGTACGTGTTGTTGAGATGTTTTGGGTTTTTTTTTCTGTGGGATTACTGACATACTAAGCCTCAGCAAAAGGGTTAAGTAAAATTCAGACCATGGGTTTGAAATGCTGCATGATATATCTGATCCATATTGCTGTGATGTGCCAGAAACTGCAGTTAGTATGTGAGTTCTGGAGGCAAAAATGATTGCAATGCAATTTCTTCTTTTTCCTGTAAAATCACACATATCCTCCCTGCAGGGATTTTGTTGTTCAGTGGACTACACTGTGGGTTTGGGGGAAAAAAAATTCATTTATATGTAAATACAACCTGAAGGCTGCAAATACCCAAGCTGCTACAAAGACAAAGGGCATGTACGTGAAAACAAATGGACCCGTTGTGGTTTGAAAATTCATAGTTTACCATAATAGGGGAAAAAAATAAATGAGGTTGTCTTTGTCAGCATTTCAGACTTCTGTATTTGTGCTCCAATTAAAGGAGAAAATGGAAAAGCTTCTGCATATTTACTATTTTTAAGCCGACCTGAGAGGCGAGAAGCAGAAACAATATTTTTCATATGTTCTATTAGCAAATTACATTCCATGAATAAGATTTTTTTTTTTTTTGGCTAGTAGATAGGTTTGTGTGAGTTTTATTTGGCTGGGGGGGTAGTTTTTGGCAATTGTTACATTTCTTTCTTTTTCTCTATGTTAAATTAAAAGAAAATTTTCAAGAAAACTGGAAGTAGAAATTATTTCTGTGAGTCTCACAGCAGCATCTCAGAAAAAGCTGGGAGGTACAGGAAATCCAGTGGTCAAAAGCAGAAGAGAAGCGGTGGGAGACAGACAAGGAGATGGTGGATATTTGTGGTGTCTTACAGCAGCATTTGGTTTACTTAATTTTTGTTTCTTGTTATAGTAAAAATATTTCCTTGCTAAAGTACTTTGATTTGGACTTAAAAATAGCATAAATTATTTTGAGCTAAGTTCACATTAACCACCACAAATGCCTCCCTTACCTGTCAGTGCTGCCAGAGATCCAACTCTTAGCTCCTATTAATGCATCTTCTACTTCAGCAAGGAAAAATGTAATTTAGTTTTATAGCTGTTCTAGAAAAGTCTGTGATAAAAACAGACCAGTGACTCCTCTAATAAGTATTAAAGGCCAAACCTGTGCAATTTGTAATAAGTGTAGTCTGTCCTCTTAAAATGTACTGGGGATTTATGTACTAAACTCAGATGAATGCTGATAGGAGTTACCTAAATAAATCCTCTGATAGGATAATAGATCATTTATGTAGTGTTGCACTTCATGTTGACTTCATTTTATTTCTTTTTTTTTAATGAAAACAAAATTGGGATTGGAGTTTATGGTATAAGGAGCTTGTTTTCCTTCCTCTCTGTAGGTGTGCTTCTAAGAAGAGTATTGACCATGAGGAAGCCCACATGTTAGTTAGTTTTTACTAATCCCACCGAAGAAAATGAAACCACGTTTCAGCTTTGCCGATCCTTTTCCCACCACTGTTGGCTGAATGAGAAATGGTCGTGTGATTATGCTGACACCCCAGCATGCATTTGGTAGACCTGTGGTTAACTCGTTCCCTCTCCATGTGTCTGCTCTTACAAAGTTTTGTCCTCATGATACTGTGCTTTCATTCTGCCAGTATGTGCCCGAAAGGCTGCCTCTGTTCTCACTCCGGAGGTCTGAACGTCAGCTGTAGCAATGCAAACCTCAAGGAAATACCCAGAGATCTTCCTCCAGAAACAGTCTTACTTTATTTGGACTCCAATCAGATAACATCTATCCCCAATGAAATTTTTAAGGACTTGCACCAACTGAGAGTCCTCAATTTATCAAAAAATGGGATTGAGTTTATAGATGAACATGCCTTTAAAGGGGTGGCAGAAACCTTGCAGACTCTGGATTTGTCCGACAACCGGATTCAAAGCGTGCACAAAAACGCTTTCAACAACTTAAAAGCCAGAGCCAGAATTGCAAACAATCCCTGGCACTGTGACTGCACGCTGCAGCAGGTGTTGAGGAGCATGGCCTCCAACCACGAGACGGCCAACAACGTCATCTGCAAGACTTCTGTGCTGGATGAACACGCGGGGAGACCGTTCCTCAATGCTGCCAACGACGCTGACCTCTGCAACCTTCCTAAAAAGACTACCGATTACGCCATGCTGGTCACCATGTTTGGCTGGTTCACCATGGTGATCTCATATGTGGTTTATTACGTCCGGCAAAATCAGGAGGATGCAAGGAGGCACCTTGAGTACTTGAAATCCCTGCCAAGCAGGCAAAAGAAACCAGATGAAGCTGATGACATTAGCACTGTGGTATAGTATTCTGAATACAATGACTGACTTTGTGATGGAAACTAGATTTGGATGACACTAAAACCAGAGGTTTACTTCTAACGTTCATTGTAAACATTAAGACTTTTTGGGGTTTTATTCTGTTTAACTGAATTACGCCACTGTTGAGCTTTCTAACAGAAAGTTTTGTCCGGGTGGTATACTTTAATTATTTCTCTGGTGGTATCCTAAAGCAAGTGAATTAATATGTAAACATTAGTTTAGACCCATTCCACTATTTAATAACGAAATTTATTTTTTTAATTTAAAAACCAAATAAAAGCTTGAATTTGAACCATGTAAACCAGAGTAATTTATTGATCAGAAACCTGTCCAGTGCCAGAGCACACTTGGTTTGATCAGTGCTCGCGAGGAGCGAAGACAAAGTGGGCTGTGAGAAGTTTGGGAGCGGAGGGTCCCCTCAGGGCACTTCTCTCCCCGAGGTGCAAGGTGAAGAGCTGATGAATGGTAGCCCATTTTGGGGGCTGCTCGCCATGACAGGAGAGGGGCGCAGTGTGGGGAGAGCAGAGTGCCCTGACTCCAGGTGTAAGGGACCGAAGCTTGGGTAAGACCCAGAGGGCATTTCAGCAGCGCTGGGGAGGAGCCAACGTGAAGGAGCTGCATTGCAGGACATGGAAGAGAGAGGTAAGTGGGGAAACGCCATGGGTTTTCATCTTACTCCCACTTACTGCCTCCCATGATCTTCAGGCAGGTGTCCCCAGCACTGGGGAGGACAGCAAGAAAGCAAGAGCAAACTTAGTGTACTGTTCAAGCTAGAGTACCACTAGTGATGGAGAAAAAAAAAATAAAATTAGTCTCTTTAATTTGTATATTGGTTCGTAACTAAAAGTGGCTTTATTTTTTAAGGTGCAGCCTTTTTTAAAAAAGGCTTATTTTTATGAAATAAGTGAATATATAGGCTGCGCATATTCTACTGCGTGTTAGAAAATATTTTTGTATGATTTTATGGATAAATACTTAGAAAAAATATAAAAACATGATGGTTTTCTCTTTTCATAGATAAAGTTTTCATAGGGAACAAATTCACAACAATGTATTCATCTTGTCCTTTATTACCATAATAAAATGATATTTGTCTCTGGGTCCATATAGATCCAGTCTAACTGACACTGGAATATGGATTGCAGAAGTGTGGATTAAAAAATGTGTAAAATGCTGCTTTGCAAAAAGAAGTATTAAAGGACAGCCTTAAAAAAAATTAAGAAAATTCCAGAGTCATCTCTCCCACTAGATTATCTGTTATTTCTGTTGCAAGTATACTCTTTTATATCTTGGAGGGCACAAGTGGTTTTTTTAATCTTATTTCTTTCAGAATGTTGTTAAAAGAATATCTAAAATTTATTCGAAAGCAGGTGAGAGAACAGGGTAAAAAAGACTTATTTTTTTTAAATGTGCATAGAGTTAACTTTTTATGTCATCTTTGTGGGCTGAGTCCTGCCTGGGTAGCTGTTCTTGTGACTGACTTAGCTATTTGCATTGTTTTATCTTGATGAACAGTTTTTGGCATATTAAGAGAATGTTAACATTTGTAAAGGGCACAGTCTCTCCAAAAAATATCTGCTCTCTGATATTTCTGTCTCCCCCCCTTTCTCCCCACCATTAAGTAAAACTTTTATTTTCTAAGGAGAGGAGGCTGTTGATTACACATTGTGCTTAGTTTGCATTTTATACCTTCCTTTTTTCAAGCTCTATCTTGCTGAACTTCAGCATTGCCAAAGTGCCGCCCCCAGCTCCCCGAGCTCTGCATGGCCTCCTGCAGGAGCCAAAAGCAGTAGGGCTAAATACACATGTGAATCTGAAGAGACCAGATAAAATGTTATATTGTACTGGCAATATAACAAACCCTACTGAATGGGACATGGAGCGCCTCTGTTTAGGCTGAGCCAAGTTAATTCCTAATATAATTCTCTTAATTTCTCCAAAATTTTCTTCAGGGTAAAATTTGTCTCGTTTCTATTGCTGTGTTCCCCAAGTGATATTTCGGATCTCAGCTAGTATGCTACTTTTGGAAAAAGCAGGGGGGACTAGCTAAAAGAAGGGACTGAGCTGGAGGTACTAACTTAATCAAGAATCCAGTGCTGTTCATTCACAACTAAATGCATTAATTTCTCCACAAAATTTGGACAAAATTACTTAAACAGCAGCATTTACAAAAATCTGGACAGCCTTAAAACACTTTAAAACACTTGCAGGTTTTTAAAATTTGCTTTCAAGCATCATTTTTTTTAAAAAAACACCTCTCCCCAAAACTGACTGATGAAACTGTAAATAATTTATCTTTAGTTTTTCTTTTTTTCTGCTTTATTACTGGATCCATAAGACTGGTTCTGGAGCTGGTACGGTTTTGCCCCAGCTGAGGTTCTGACTCTATGTGTTTAAATCCTGACCAAAAGCAATTTAAACCAAGTTAAGCAGAAAGGCTCTAGAGGGATGGTTTCATATCAGTTCTCCAGGTTTACTGATTTTCTTTAACTGATTCCCTATCAAACATCTCTCTTCACAAAACTTTTCCTTTCTTCTTTTAAAGCCAGTACTGAAATCTCTGTTTAAAATCTGAGAATCAAAGCAATGCTCTGACAACCAATAGATGCAAACTCATCAAGCTGAATTTAGCTGATGAGGAAAATGAATTAGATCACTTTTCCTCAGCTATGTGGACTTGACAGTGCTAGTATTCCTGACAACTCAAATATTTGAGCTACATCATTTCATTGAAAAGAAACAGAAAAGAAAAACCTTTAGCGTATGAAGACACTTGTTTTTGTCATGCTTACTGCACACCTTTCTGTCCAAAACTACTGTCTGTAGAAAAGCCTACATGCTGCCCTTTGAAGTCAATGGCACACACTTTTTAAACTTTAATTGCATAATACTTCAGGGAGTTATTTTATTTACCAAAACAGTTTTGCTCAAAAATGAGTAAATTGATATATTTTTAGCTGTGATACCTTAGTATATAAATACGAGGAAAGGAAAATAGATTTTTCATATTTAATGGAGATAGTATATGACAGAAAATAAAGAGGGAAATGCATAGCACGGTAATTCTTAATTTTTTTTTTTCATTAAGATGCTTCAGGAAAAGTAAGGCTAGGGCTCAATAGGTTAAATGTGATTCATTTTACTACCCTGATTTTTTAAAGAAACTTCCTGGTTTTTATTTCTTAGGATAAAGGATAACTCAAAGTTATTTTTTTTCTTAAAACTAATGCTGATTTTTCTCTAATTTTCTAGTGTTACGCTCCGTGGGTAAGATCTGTGATGGTGCATTTGGGCTGTGTCATTTAGGCTCATCCTTTATACTTTCATTCTCTTCTCAGTTTTTTACAGAATTAGATACAGGTATCTTCACCATTAATGTACATTATGTTTTTAAGTCTTCAATAGCAGGATTTTGCACCGCAATTGCCATAACTCTCAGGGGCTGAGTACGAACAGAAAGTGTGGTGGTGGAGGTTCTGGTCTTCCCAGGGAGGAAAGAGGAGAATTCTGGTTTACCAAAGAGATGCCATACAGAAAATCCACTGCAGTGTTTTTCAGTTTGAAAGGGGCAAATTGTAAGCATTAGGAAGCAAGCAAAAAAAGGGAAAGTAAAAGGAGCAGCTGGAGGCTAAAATGCTTGATGGTATCATGGAGTCTTGCAGCATGTTTAGATGTGCAGTGGGTTCTCAGTGTTAATCTAAATCAATTTTAAAAAGGGTGTCTCTCCCACACCTGGAAAAAAGCTACAATTGCTAAACAAGAGTAAATGAGATTTCAGGAGTTAAAAACATAGTCTTTAAATCGTAGGAGTGAAATCTGAAGAAGGAAAATAGAAGAGGGTGTAAATTCTGGTGGGTTTAGATGTAAAGCCATAGTATGGCCGAAACAATTGGGAACGCTTTTTTCTAAGCAAATCAGAAACAGGAATCCCATCCTAGCAAGAGCCAAGAGCTAATCGGGTACTAAGGGAGCACTGTGGATAGATTGGGCAAATGTTCTGAAAGAAACTAGGCTTGCATGTAAGAAGGGGAAAAATCATCCTACGAATTAGTTACTGGTTAAAGGATAAGAAACAAAAGTAAGAAGAAATTGTCTGTTTTCTTGAACGAGGATGGTTACTGAAATTTCTGAGGTGTCCCAAAGATCTCAGAATCGGACCAATGCTGTGCAACGTATTTCTGAGTCATCTGGAAACGGGAGTTAATAATGAACTGATAACATTTGTGGATGATAAACAGTTATTGAGGGCAGTCCAACCTACAGCTAACTGTGAAGAAATACAGAAGGTTCTCACATTTATAAGTTAACAGATGATGATAAAATGAAGGTTGGATTTGGTGTGAATAATTGCAAAGTACTGCAGATGGCACATCCTTAGCTATGAACACAAGGATATTCTCTAAATTGGCTATAATCAAATGGAAAAAACATCTTTGGAGGCACAGTGGGAAGCTCTTCAATGACAAATGCCAGAAATTATTAGGAGGGAAATAGACAGCCAGTGTGGTGGAATGGCATGATAAACCACTGAATAAAATCTGTGATGAACCCACATCTGGAACATTGCATTCAGTTCAGGTTCTCCTTATCTCCAAAACAGTAGATCTGTAATCCCTAAACTACAGAAGGTGTAGAGAAAGCCAATAAGATAATCATGGATATGAAGTTGTTCCCATAGGAGAAGACATCAAACATCCCTAAGCGTGGGGATGAGATGCCAGAAGAAGATGTGGTAAAAACTGGAGTAGTACAGAAAAGGTGACTTGAGAAGGACTGATCTCCATTTCTTGCAACAGAAAATAGAGCAGTTCTAATTGAAGAATACCAGGCAGCAGGTATTGTTGGTTTTTTTGGTTTGTTTGTTTTTTTTTTTAACCTTTTTTGTTAGAGAGCATGCATTTATATGATAAAATACAGGATAGTATAGAGAAGAAAACACGCATTCAAAGGTAGGACTTCACAAATTCATGGAAGTCAAGGTTGCCAGCGGTTATTTAACACTGCTAACATTGATGTAGATAAAATTCTCAAGAAGAAAAGCCCCCACTCATCTGACGAAGCAGGGATGGTTTCCCTAGGAAAGGCTCACAAGTCTGCTTCTCTTATCCCCTCTGAGGTGCTGCTGCAGGTGTTTATTGAAGAAGGGAAGGTGGGCTTGATTTTGTGGCATTGATGCTCTCATGCTGTCTGTCAGGATGCAAACCGTGCTGTGCTGCCCTCCCTGTGAGGCAGGAGGGGCATTTGTTGTGAGGACAAGGAGGTTTCACATGCATGGAGTGGGAATGAAGCCCAGGAAAAGCAAAATCACATTTAACTGCTGGCGTCTCCTCGCTGAGAACTGCAGCGCTAAGTGCCGGGCAGGGTTCGGGTGCTCCATGCTGAGTTGTGCCAAGACTGTGTTAACTAAAAGAGTGACAGCTTTTCACTGGGGACCTGTGGGAAAGTTATTCAGAGATCTTCCCTGACACATCGAGGTGCTTTAATACTTCTCTTACAGCTCACCTGGTGGTCCATCTAGAAAGGATGGGGATTTCCCTATAGCTTCTTCATTAAAACAAGGCTAAAGCCTTGTTTGTCACCAAGAAATCCCTTCATCGTTGTCTGTTTCTTCAAGTGAAAACTGGTGTGATGATTTAATGAAAGTATGAGTTCTTCACAGTGCCACTTAGGACAGGGAAATACCCTGGCATCTTTAGTTTTGGTTTGCCCGAGTCAGTTAATTTGAGGAATGAAACCAACAAACAAGCATTAAACACAGAGTGTACATGCTGTACCATGGTGATACATGAAGTAAGTGGTTTTTGCATGCCAATACATACATGAGTATGTATGTGTCTAGTCATCCTTACATCTCTCAAATTCACTCATACTTCCCTGTGGTTGGTCATGTGCATGAGTGTGTCAGACATGCACCCACACGTGCACACAGATAAAACAAGAACTCCTTTGGATGCTTTCCTGTATTTAATCATGAAACAGGTTGCTTTGTTGCTTTGAAGCCATGATTCACACCGCTTCTGAGCCAAGTACACCTCCGTCCTCAGCCTTTCACAGTGCCCCCCTGGTCCCAGCACCAGCTGCACACGACGTGAAAGAAGATGGGGTGACACTGACACAGCTCATCCTCTCTCTGAAATCCTTACTCAAATCCGTCAGTTACCATATAAAGCTGTTACAGACCTTTGTGAACAACCTTTAGTTTTCCTTCTGCCTCACAGAAAGCAATACGATTTTCTAGAAAGAAAAATGGTTAGGTGGATGATGCAATGCCTTTTAGATCATAAGAAACAGTCCTGTTTGTCATATGTGCAAATGTGGCTAGTGTCCCTGGATCTGTTCTCTTCTGCACTTGTTAATGAGTATGTTCTTGGCATTAGAGTGTGTTTGGCTGTGTTTTTCTCCTAGGAGATAGTTATGCCCCTTGGAGGAGATTTCTTGAGATGGTTGTGAGTCTGAATACAGCTGCTCAGTCCAACAAAAGCTCCAGAATGAAAAATGAGATGGTTTTAAGCTTTCCCTACTACAGGGAAACTTGAGAAGCAGCTAAGTATTTGGGAATTCAAACATCTGTATTATTCTTAATGCTGCTGTGAGGTTTCAAATGCACATTGTGAGCATCTTGCTGGTTTGGTGGGGCAGTCTGCAAGCAGATTTCATAAAGATGCAACAGTCTCCAAAGCCTGTTAGTGGCAGATTAAACTGGGCAGTGAGGGGAAAAAAAAACCCAACAAAAAAAAATGTCCATATATTGCACAGTCTGTTTAGATATCTTTATCCTTCACGATTATGTCTCTGCCTCATAATCAAAGAGTTTGTGATCACTAGACTTTTTCATAACTCCATCTTAATTTGGAAAAATTGGTCTTTTTAAACACATCTGCCCTAACGCTGGTAGTATCTGACCCTACTGTACTAGTATTTAAAAGGCAATAGAAGTTTAACGTATTAGCTAAACCTCATCTGCACTGAGGTCTGTTTGTATGCCTGTCTGCATATCTGCAAAAAAATATTTAGGTATATATTAAAAATTATACATTTTCCTTACATAGGTGTGGCTATGAGACCATGCTCTTTCACATACGCTCTGAAAGTTTTTAATGTAAAAAAGCAAGGAAAAAATTGGAAAGGAAAAACAGACTCCAGAACTTTCAGGTCCTCTTCATAAATCAAAGCTGGACAAAAAGGAGAAAAAAAAGACCCTAGCACAACCTATTCTTGTTTCTTCTTCTAGGGATTAGCTTTCTGCTCAGTGCTGCATTTTATGGCTTACCAATTTTTTATTTCCGTACCTAAGCCAGATTAACATTCACTTTAACATTCAGCAAAGTCTTATAAATGGAGTTCTCAGCAACAGAGAATACTGAGGCATATCAAGTTGAATGAAAAAAACCTGTGACTGCAACAAATAAGCTCTCTAGACAATATTTCTATACCCTGTTAATTAAATTTAGCAGCAAAGGAAAAGAATTCTTGAATTAAGGTAATGCTACGGAGATTTCAGATTCTCAAGTAAATGGTGGCTTTTATATTCTTAATGTGACTGTATATGGGGCAACCAACATACCTTTTTTGCTACTCTGTTTTAGTAGCCACGGGTCTAGTTGCTATTACAGAACACAAACCTTCTTATCTCTTTTTTCGTGCAGTCACTGAGGATGAGAGCTTTGGGAAACGACGTCCCTGGGAAATGCCACCCTGAGAGCAGTTTGCTCAGAGTCCCACCTCAGCACTGGCAGCCGCTTTGTTTTAGGCCACATGTAAAAGGAGGGAAACTGCTGTTTGGATGACATCTGTGAACCCCCTTGAGGTGACTCGGTTACCACTAGTAGCAGATAGACCACAGCTCAGGATCCCAGATAGCTCGTCTATCCACCTTAAAACCACAGGGTGCGCTTTTTTTTTTTTTTTTCTGACGGGGCATCCTGACATGTTGATGAACTGAATTATCTGGGTAAGCCAATTTCATGGCTACTTCTCTACAGAATGACACAAGTTAGTTTTGGGACATGAAACTCTCCAGTACTATAAACTGGAAAACACCAGCATAGCCAGTTTGATTTTCAAGAAAGGGGTGTCTAGCCACATCGCAGCTATCCTCAAATGTTAGAATTTCTTCCCCTCTCTTTAGTCTTTTGTTGTTTATTTTTACCTTTGTGGCTGAATAACCTTCATAGCTCTTCATATTGAATCTTCAGCAAGCTTGTTTTTACTTACCAAAAATTATTTCCTATTACTATGAATGGTAGACCTCACTGGGAAATATGTGCATGGGTAGGCATAGATTTGGTCTTTTCTCATGGTTTTTACAAGATTTGTCAATATACTAGGGTTTTTTGTTAATATACTAGGGTTTTGTACAAAGAAAATTACATATGACGTGTATACAGAAGCTTTTTTAAAAAATGGCTGATCAATAAATGAACAAAGTGGAATTTACTGTATTTTATTCTGAAGCTCTGAAGTAGAAAAAGACAGCCTACCTGTTTAGAAGAGCTGGGTAATATATAAAGGAATTCTTTCAAAAGGCAAGCTCTGCAGTACCTTGAAACATTTTTTTCTCTTCAAAAACTGTGGCAACCCTGAAACTATAGTTGGAAGCATCATACTAGATGCAAATTATAATGCTGAAAAAAAATTATTTTTAGATAATAGAAGAAAATCAGTCTCTGTCTTGGGTTCTCACATTGTAATGTACCAAAATTCCTGGCTGAACTTGAATTTGTGCTTTCTTTGTTAGCAGACTTCCTTCCCAAATCCAGGAATGCACTTTGGGCTGCATGTAAACCAGAAGTTTAGCTGTTGCCATGGAACCAGCATTTCTGCAATAAGAGTGTTATTGATACAGGGTGAACCAAGTGACTGTTCTAGCAATTGCTTTTGTACTGAAGGGGCTAATGTGGGTTTAACCTCTAAATAATGGCATCACACAGCTCTGCAGTGGTGCACCCTCAGACTTTTGGAGTGGCAATGAGGAACTAGCCTTTCCTTATGCTGGTGGCAAACAGCAATGACAATTGTCTTAACTTTTTATTGTTTATATGATAGAAGACAGATGGTGTCTTTTTGTATTTGGCTGTACACGGACCTCTCTGGAATCTGTAAGTGTGTGTGTATGAGGGTATGCTTTTTCAGGGTAAAAAACAATGGTATTTAAGTGGGTTGACTGCATGTTATTAGATTCCAGTAATGGGTCACTATTCAGCCAGCATCACCCACAAAGTTACTTTATAGCAAAATTGCTGTAGTCAGTAGGCTTCTGGAAAATAACCACCATTATTGTTTAAATGCTTGTATTCCAGTATTTTTCCACAATTACTGCTGTTCTGCACCATTGTGTCCTCTGTGAGCACTACTGTGGAGGTGAGCAAAAAGTTGTCTTGGAAGGAACAAGCTCTAAATTTTCAGGCTCTCCTGAGGGGGTGGAGGAAAGGTCTTTCATGGAAACTACCTCAATTAAAAACCCAACAGTACGTAATTGTGGACCTGAGGAGACCTGACACACATTTCATGCCTGGCCTCTGACTGCCTGAGTAAATAGATGCCGTACTTAGCACAGAGAACAAATGGTTTGGGCTGAGAAGGGTGAGTCATTCAGAGCTGAGCTGCTTTTCCTGAAAACCCACAGAAATTCAATGATTAAATAGGCTTTGCACTTGGAAAATCCTGCAGGCAAGTCTTCAATCAGTGTTGAAATGCTTTTCCTTCTGATGCCAGTAGATTTGTTTTGACACAGCGTGGCGATGACTATAGGTGTGGCAGTTTTAGCTGGTAGAGGCGTAGGGGTGATGACTGCTCATGTTACGTGTGCACAGTATTGAGTGTCTGATGGCTGTGGTCCTTCTGCTGCAGGTGCTGGATTGAGCACAACGGAGAACCAACTCTTCGGTACAAACTGAGAAGATGCTGGTGAAAGGTGCTGCATGGTCTAGCTGAAGATTTGGAGAGTGAGCAAATGGCATCCCTCACTGTGGGCCTGATGAAGCTGTTTCTGATGAACTTGGTTTGAAACACCAGTTCTCATCCCTTTGTGGAAAACCACAGTGGTTCATGACACATGGACTTCAGCTGTCCCAGCCTCCTGTCCCGATGCATGTGTGTGTGTGCATTTGCATGGGTGCAGTAACATTCGACTCAGATAGGTCTTGCTGGTAGGAGAGGAGGAATTTATATGTCCAACATTTTGGGTTTGTGCATATACAGACAACGGGCTTGGGTGGCAGCATTATCTCTGGGAAGGTATCCACAGGCTTGTTGGAGAGTGGGTAGGAGAGGGTTAGAGGGTGCTCGCCACGATCATGTGTTATTCCAGTATTGATATAAAAGGTTCGTGATTATTTTGTCTTCTGTTCTCTTGCTGACCTAATACTGGAACCTTTTCTGTAAAAATGAAGGCACAGTAATTAAATCATTACTTATCACTGCCATAATGCAGAAGCACTTAATTACTGCATGTTATATGTCATGTCAGAGCCTGCTACGTTGCTTTTGTCTGAGGCCACTTCCCCAGGGCGAGGAGTCAGCCAAGTTCTCAGTGCATCCCTGCCCAACCGTGGGGCACCTGCCTCTGAGCAAAACACCTTGTTTGCCTGACAGCTACACTCAGCAGGGTTCTCCATGTCCTTCAGTGACAGCAGGTCAGGGCAAGGGATGGTGGGAATCTGCTCCTTGTGCTCCCAGGGAGAAAGGAGTAGCTGGGGTGGATGAAGGAGGTCCTCATTTGAAGCAAGGGGTTACAGGAATGCCTGGAAAAGCCAGTAAAACTCAGAAACCTCGTAGTCTGTATATGGGAGAAGCCCTGAGCTCTCTGCAGAGAGGGAAGGAAGGGGTGGGAGAGGCTGAGATAAGATGACTACCTGGAGAGGATGCTCTGCATAGGATATTCATTCATTCGGAGAGCTGCTGGGGAAGGAGAGAGGGATGCAGAGGGAATTTCCCCGTTCAGTCACCATGACCCTTGCTGACATGACAACTCGTTTTCTACCTCCCATAACACCATTGCTGCTGCTTCCCACTCCGGAAAGGCTGTTTAGGAGCAAGGCTGACCTGGGAGAAAGGGTTGTTATGATGCTCATGCTCCTGATGAGGAGATCAGTTGCCCAGCCCCACCTGGCCCAGCCAGAGTGTTTCTCCCTTGCCACCTGCAGCTTCCAAGGCCTCCTTGGAATGGGAACCTGGGTTGGTAGGGCACATCCCACCACTGGCCCTGCTCCTGCTGTCATGCTGGTTCCCAACGAGCGGGACTGGGGAGACAAGGTGCCAACCGCTGCAGTGGCTGCTGAGTTGATCAGCCACTGCCACATTGCCACCCCAGCAGTTCGCCTGATCCTTGACTCTGTCCGGCCTGGCCCTCATCAACTCTGAAGAGGGAAAATATTTTTCTTTTCAGGCAGCGAATTGTAAATAATGTGCATGCTCTGTTCTCCCGCAGGAGGGTGTTTAAACCAGCTGTACGAGTCTTTTGAAACGCAGGGAAGATGTGAAGAAGGTAGCAGGCTATATAAATCAAGTCATCCCTTGCCTTCTTCTCCCTGCTTTGTCTTTTTAAAAATTCATAAACTGGGAGACCACCTACCCTGCTGTAATGCCTTCCTGGGTGAAATCTGAAAGTGTAGAGGGTCAGATCCTTACCCGCAGTAGTTTAATGTAACGCCATTAAAATCAAAGGAGCTGTTCTCATTTATCACAGTGAAAGTCCTCTTGCAGAAAGCATTTTTAGCTGCCAGCATCCTCACTGAGCATGAGGGAAAAAAAAATGCATGGTAATTTGAGGGGAATATTTGTCTCATCTAGTTTAAAGGTGCTTGTTGTTCCTATTTCAGTTGTGCCTAGGGGTTCCTATAAGAGAAAAAGATACTGATACAAGGGTTTGTGTTGGCACAAGTTTCTTTCAGCATTCACTTAAGCTGTCAGAGCTAAGTAGATCAAGAAGAATAGCACTCAAATAATGAGACCTTCAAGGCTTTGTAGATAACAAAGAGAATCTAATTTTAATTATGATCTTCAGTGAATTTTGAAAAGGTCATGTTCTTTCATCAGTGCATAGAAGGACAAGGATCATCTACATGAACTCCTCTCCCACCTTAAAGGTAGCAGCAGTCCTGGCTCTTAGCCCAAAGCCTGGGAAGGCCAATATGACTTTGTTTTTTCCTGAGAATTATCTGGTACAATATTAAAAATGTCATTGCTACACTGCAAAGGCAGTAAAGCAGGGCTAAGAAAGAGCAGTTATAATCTAGCTAGAAAGCACCAGGGACAGGTGAAGACTTGAGTCTCTGCTCCTTCTTCTTGTAAGAGCATGCTAGTATACCACAAATACATGGAGGCAGAAGAAGCAAGAAGCCTGTGTGTGCGTTCAGAAGGCCTATTACGACCATGTTAGTTTTGCTATTTATTTATCTGGAAGGGTGACAGTGGAGCAATTAGTCCACCCGAATATACATATATGTATAATCGTCTGTGTGTGAATACATACACAAACGTGGCAGGGTGAGTGGTATCTTGTTGAGTGCAAAATGATGTGTACTGAACCATATTTTCTGATATTTTTCTCCAAGTTTCTTACCCTCACACCAACTCCTAGCATGTTGCTGTAGCTAAATCTTCCCTGAACTTTTTTCATGTCACATTAATTTTTTGCCAGTGAATAGGGTCTGATTAGCGAGTTCCTAAAACTGAACTTGTGAGATGCTGTACCTTTCATGCTAAAACAGAAAAATGTTCTTTGGTTGACTCAAGACATACCTCCCTACCAGTATGGAGGCACCTCCCTCACCCTACAAGAGTTTAAAAATTTAAACAACTTTTAAAATACCAGTCTCAGGCTTTGTCTTAACTTAAAAACTGTACTTCTGAACCAGAGGTTAATTAACACTAGTGGTTATAATGGTTATTATATCCCTTGCTTCTATGACGAATTTACAGAGGAATAGTTTGCAAGCAGGCATCCTGCATTTAAAAATAACCTTGTTTTGCAGGCATATATAACTTGTTTTAGATACAGTTACTGTCTCTACCTAAGATCTTTATCATTGTCAAGGAAATGAGAATTTCTCTGGGGCTGTTATCGCTGTAATTCCATGAAATACAATCAAGTACTGTAAATGTAAACCTTTGTTGCCTGCTGCTGACCTCTTCTAGGACCTCATCATTCTTAGATGTGAATGGTATGAATGGGAGACCTGTCTGCTGGGGTGCTCGATATCAACAAAGGCTGAGAAACTTCAGATGAAATACAGGAGTGTTGCTCAACTTTTAGACAAATATACCTTGGTAAAGGTCACCTGTGAAGGAAAAGATGTATGGAGGATGCCTGGAAAGGTGTTCAGAAAACAAATGGTTCAGTTTTATTTTTTCCCCCTTGCTTGTTTTTCACTTTGAAATTGAAGTCCTACCAGGGCTGCAAAATTTTACAGTGACTGGAGAAATAGCAAAGTGGTGAATGGCTACAGCCAAATGAGATGATGTTTAATAAGAGATAGGAAAAGATTTTTTAAGTCAGACTACCTCAAACTCTGCTAGCATGTAACTTTTTTTCCAGTGGCTAACTAACATCAGATAAAAGAGATATTAAAGTCTAATAACAATTTTGCTCCTTCATGGAGATGCAAGAATTCAAAATGAACATACTTGATGCATCCTTTATCAAGGCTTGGAAAGTTTGAAAGACTAAACTCAAGATCTTTCCAATAGGTCTAAAGTAAAAGTAAATGAAAATCAAGAAGGTTTTACCTTTATTCTCTTCATCTGTCCTTTACTCAGCAGTTGTAATTTAGCCACCAAATAGATGGGGAAGGCAAACTCCACACAAAATATGTGTGGTGTCTCATGCCAGCTACAATGGAAGGAATATTTGGTGTACCGGTTTTATCTGCTGCTGTAATTTCTTTTCATTCCCCAAAGTTTCTAATCTGTGTTCCAGCTCTAAGTATCTGTATTAGGACCAGATTTACAAAACCTCAAGCAAAAGTCTAATTGACATTTTATAAATCTGGCCTTAATGAGGAGACCTAGACCTGGATTATTCAGATTGTTTTGGAAATCAGGGGGATTAAATACTTGTCTTAAAGAACAAGGCTCCTTTAGCATCTTCTTAATGAAGACCCTAAGTTTAGAAATGCCTGTTTATTAAGAAGGTAAAAGGCAGAAATCAAAGCATCTTTCTTTAAAATAATAAAAACAACTCTTCATTTCAAAAGTGCAGGGCAGCCTGGGAGAGTAAAGCCAAGCCCAGGACCCCTTCTTGGTGTGCCAAGCTATGGTGCTCGCAGATGCTGAGTGAAGGTCTATGGGGATACTGCTGCCAGCAGAGTGGGAATCGAGCAGATAGGAGCTGCTTATTCTAGCTCCAGCTGGGACAAGGGCAAGGTGCGGGCTGGGCTCTCTCAGCCAGTGCGGTGTGTTGTCAACCTGGTCATCAGCAAGAGTTGGCACTGCTCCTGCCTCCATGCCCTGAACCTTCCCCACCATGCATGGGGCTGGTATAGTGCTCACCCAGTTCATCTCCCAGATCATGCCCAGGTGCGGGGATGTTTGTGACAAATGTTTCTTCCCTTTTCACTTTGCTTTGTTTCTTCCTGCCAGTCACTGAAGGCAAGATTCAGTCCTCTGGATCAATGACAACCCCCAGTAGGGTCTAAGGGCTTGGGGGCTCTGCGGATGTATGCAGATCCAAGCTCTGCAAAACAGTTTGTCTTCCCCATTCATGCCAGACCCACAATGAGAGGAAGTGTGTTTGGAAAAGGAGTTGCATATTTTGAGGGCATTGTTTTCTAAATGCAAAGTGTTAACTATACCTTTTGTGCATGTGGTTACACGGGCTCTGGCTTTGTGAGAACAAAACCTAAAGAACTCCTCTAAAACACATGCAGCTTGCTAATGTCCACTTTTAAAGAGAGGATGCTGCTTTTATATCATGTTTTCTAGGACCGTCTCTAGGGGAAAACTACATTTACTTCAGTGACTCGAATGAGGATTAAGGGCTCAGAGTATCTGAATGCTTGGCCACTCATTACAACTAAAGGTCTTGGTGTCAGACACCATATCCTAATGGAGTATGTATTAACCAGCTGGCCAGGAAAGTCTAGCTTTAGAAATATGTGACATACTGAAGTGCTTCCATTTTGCTCATTGAATTCAGCATGAAGATGAATTTGTGCATCTGCAAGCTCTTCAAAACTAGCTGACGACAGAATGGCTTCTTTGATCAGAGACAAACTTCTGCAGCTTGTTACATGGTGTGTGAGTCTCTGAGTTCACCTTCCTCTCTTGTTTTTGCAGTTACCCTGGGAAAGAGGTTGGGGAAACAGCAGAAAACCTTAAGAGACATGAGCATAAAAAATACAATCTGCGGCAGAATTTTAGTATTAAGATAAACTGTGTTTTATGTGATCCCCTAATGCACCCAGCTGTCTAAACTATTTTCTCCCACCTAAGATCTGTCAATGTGGGGAACATCTGCTAAGATGTTCCACTGCTGGTTGTGGGTATGCCATTGAGCAAAGCAAGTGCAAAACTTTATATAAAGGGGAATGCAATATGCTCTTCCTGATCTTCTCTATCTACCATAAAAGAACACAAAAGTTCACACAAGGATTTCTGTTTGGTTGGTTGGTTTTGAATTAAATTATCAAAAATCTTACATTTCTCTAAGTCCTCAAGTGCATTTGCTCTTTCTCTCCACTGTTAATGTGCCTGTTATAAAAGTGAAAAGGTACTGTCTTTTCTAAGACTTGTGGATATAGCTGAGAAAAAAGGGGGGTGGGGGGACCCAACAGACAAGCTCTTGCAAACTGCAGAAACTGCAAAAAATATATGCTTGTTTGTTTTTCTCCCAATCATGTCAGCTGGCCTATAAAACCATGTCAGCTCCTCCCACGTACCTTGCCAGGGGCCTGATATTATGACAGCTAAAACAATGCTGTTGCTGTTTAAATGAATGCAGTGGTTTCAGCTTTTGAGAACAAATAGTATTCATCGTCCTCCTGATATTGATATCTGCAGAGGAGAACGCTGGTGACTAATAAACTGCTTGTTTTAAGAGCCTATCTCAAAACATCCCCAGCTCCACTGGTCACTTTAAACTTGTTCTAGTCCAATGTCAAAATTTAAGACAGGGTTTTCTGTCAAAATGGAGAACACACAGACTGGTAAATATGTAATAAGTGGGATTTCAAACAATCCACTTGTAATGTTTTTCACTAAACGGTCAGACAGAGTTTGCCTATTATTAACCAAAGAAGTTTGCACAGATTTGCTAATCAGATCTTGCATTGCTGCAGACTTGGTCTGCAATTTGTGTTGCTGTAGAGCCTCAGACACCCCTGTCTCTACTGGGAGAGTATAACCACACGGTGAGGCTTCCTTAGCATTTCTGTGCCACTGCATGATCCTGAGCACATTTCTCATGACCACTTGCAAGGTTAATATCAGAGCTTCCAGGAAGGAACAAGACGACTCTTGTGCACAGAAGACAGAGGATACTCATGCATGTATGTACAGCCTCACTCTAGAAAAGACTTGAACGAAGTCTACATTAATAGGATGTAATAAAAGAAAAGTGGTGACACAGTGTGTGACCAGTTGCATGGTTTCCGATATTTCTAAAATGATTAAATATAAACAATCAAACCATCAATACATTTTTGCTGCTTGTCAGACTTCTTAGTAGCACCTTGCACCAGCCTTTGAGCTTTGCAGTGACAGCTGATGATACATTTGCTGGAGGATAAGGTAGCTGGTTCACCGATCAGATCAGCAACAGATCAGTGTTTCAGGCAAAAAGGAAATAATGAAAAAAATCTCTAGGACATTTCTGGGCAAAAAAACCCAAAGGGAAAATATTAAGAGAACAAGAAGGGTTATTATTTTATTATCCTATTTCACTGTGTTTCATGATGTTGCAGCACAGAATTCAAGTTGGTGCCAACTCTCTACTTGGCTCTTAAAAGAGATTTCTAAGCATTTGAGGAGAGTGGTTCAAAATGATGTGAAAAAAATTTGACTTTTTTTTCTGGAGAATTTGTTGATGTTTTGCAAACAGCTCCAAGTAGTGTTGAAATGTTCCTGGTTTGGTTTTTTTTCTGTTCCTCTGTTTGAAGAAAACTGTGTATGTTACTTTACTGCTTTGTTGAAAAATTATCTTGTAACCTTGAGGCATATATATTAGTTTTATTTCATTTTAGCCTATTTAACTGAAAATCAAGCACAGTGAATCAAAGCTGTTGGTTTAGCTGGTTTAAAAATTGTTGGCTTCCTTTTAAAGCCAAAACCATAATGCTTCCGTAACATTTTCTGGCTGTGCTAGTCCTCAAAGAAATGATACACTTATACAACTTTCATTAATCTTTGGGAAGGCTGGAACTCTATTTTGTGAATAAACGTATTTTCAAAGCTATTTAAAGTTTCAATTAAACAGTGTGATTTTTGTACTATCAAATTATTCCTTAGCCTTATTGAAACAGAAAATAGAGCACTTTCTACCATTTATCATTACTCTGCTGTATTAAAGTACACCATTCTGAAATGGTTCATACAAGGCTGCTCACCTATGAATGTGCAAAACGGATGCAATGACCCAGCAATGCATCTGACGAGCTGGCTCTGCTACAAGGCTTTGCATTTAGCCACTGTGGGAGAAAACCACTTCTGGATGCAATCATCCTGGGGCTGCATGAAGTCTCAGCAATCAAATGGTCCTGCTTAAATGGGAGTCACAGTCTCAGTAGGCTTAAATCTTTGCAGTACTGTAAAAGTGCACAGCGCTACACTAATCTACAACAACAAGGGTATCGCACTCAGTCGTTATGACCATGGCAATGGTAACGCTGAGCATGGCTTCCTGAAGCACAGCAGCGTTGTAAAGAAAGAGTCCGGTCACAGCTCTCCAGGAATGAAGTTGCTCCTTCAGTGGATAGGAACAGTTAAGCTCAATTGCACAAAACATATGTTGCTTGCATAAGATACATTTTGGGTGAAAACTCTGCTTTTAATTATAGACAGTTGCATAAAATGTCAGTCATTAAAGCACAGATTTAGCAGTATTCTTGACCTGCATGATACCAGCCAGAAAGCATGTTTCTCCTCCTGTTTACTCCTCCTGGAGCAGAATTTCTCCAACTTTATGAAAGTTTTTTATTCAAGTGAAAAAAAATCAACCAAAGAGAAAAGTAGCATTTCCTCATCTATTCTGTCTCTCAAGGTTTCTCAGCAGTGAAATTGCTCAGGATGGGATCCAGAACAAGCTGAGCAGGGCTGTTTTGAAACAGGGAAAAATGGAGATATAATATCTCACTTCAAAGCAAGAAAGCTAAAATTGAGGTTTAGGTTGTCTGAGGCAATCTTAGCCTTTGGTGTCCTTTTGCACATAGACTGATGGGGAATGCCCATCCTTTAAAATCACCAGTTGCCTCTGATAAGTAAAATTCCTTCAGTAATTCTGCAGAGCCTGAGATAATTATATCCAAGGCAAAACTGGCAAGGTTTGAAATCTGATCAGATATATATCCAGCTGAGCATGATCCACTTAAGTATTTGTTCTGATTTAGCCATTGTCATTCCAAAAATACTGTCATGGAGGAAAATATAAACATGATCCCTTCTTTTTTAGGATTGTTACCATCTGTATCATAGTTACCAAATGTTCCTTGCTTAACTTGTATTTAAAATTAACCTAGTCTATGCATCGCCTGCCTTTACTGTAAGCATAATATAGTAGTCACAGCTCTGTTCACAGAATGTGGTCTACTTCAATAAGCATTTTTCTTTAGCTTTGAGTAATGTTTTTTGACAAGTGCTATTTTTGCCATTTCTTCTATAAATATGTAAGTTCTTATTATTCTGCTGTAGTGATTCACTTCTGTACTCATTTCTGTGGAAGTACGTTGAATTACACCAGCTGAGGTTATGGCCCCTACTGCGCTTTTCAGAGTGTTTTCTTTTAGTCTCCTCTATTTTTAGGTCAATTACTGAGTCCCCATCACATTACATGACTGAAGATAGCACCTGTCCTTTTATTTATATCCACATATTTTCTGAGTTCCTGTTGCTGCTTTTTTTGACCTCCCTTCCACATGTAACTGCTTCTCATTATACTATTTCCTGAGTTAAGCTAGATTACACAACATCTGTGTAGATTCAATAATCCCTTTGAAAGAACTAATTGAGCAGAAAATGCTAGCAAGAGACCTATAGGTTAACCCAGCCAAGGCAAAATCCTCAAGCACATAAGGAGGATACTTTCCATTTAAAATGAGGTGATTAATGGTAAGATCCTATCTTACTCTGTATGCTGTGCATGCAGGTATTACTTTGGCAACCTTTGGTGAGAGCAAAACCATGTTTAAAAGAGTATTTACTGGAAAGCCACGTTCTGCCTGACTCCAGGAGAGGCGCAAAAGACTGCCTTCCCTTCCTCATCTCCAGCTTCTGCATTTCTTGAAAGGGCTAACAGATGTCACTTGATTTGCAAGGTGGCTGCCAGCTAAGCATGACCAGATGCTGGAGGAGTGGAGAAGAGCCACAGATGTGTCTCTGGTCTCTGTCTGCGGTAGGACAGGCTGCTTGTGACAGAAGTGGGAAGGGAACCAAAGCAGCAGCCATCTGACCCTCAAAAACACTCACTTTGAGTTACCAAGTTTGTACTTGTCCAAGTATAATGGCCAAGAGCCAAGGCTCTTCTGTGTGAAGTACTCAATATCTGAATGACTATTTGGTGGTTTTGGCATATATTCAGGATCATCTGACCTTTTCTAAGCTAGTTTATTATATGTCATATATGGCTTTATTTGTGCAGTGTATCTTTTTTTCTTTAATTATCATAGTTTATCCTCAAAAATAAGCATTACTGATATATCTGTGTCAGTGTAAAACTAGAATCCTTCACAAGTGTGGCTGATTTTAAATATATTTCCAATATGATTTATAGGGGTAACTTCATATGCACAAAGAAAATTAAATTTCAAGAAACAGAAGCTCTTCCCAAAAATCTGCTGTTGTACTAGAATAGGCTGCAGTATACTTTAGGTAATTTCAGGCTCTTCAAGCATCAGAGTTCTCCACATCAGTATTCAGTCTGTATTTTACCATGATCAAAATAAGGCTACTAGTTTATGTTTGTTATGTCTTTGATTCTGCCTCACTTTACCTATAAAGTGTCATTCCTGTGGGTTTTGAGCTAAAATTTGAGCTGTGCCAGCCTTAGCATGACTTCTTTGATCCCACAATGAAATGAACATCTAATACCATGATAAAGAACAGTAAGGAAAATAGGAATAAAATAGTAAGTAACGGGTATAAAATTTTACCAGTGATAGCTGAAGCCTTCTTCCCAAATATGGCACTGATTTTGGCACGTTAGGAATGTTGTATCTAATTATCTATTTCTCAACAACAATGTCATGCAATTACAATTTCGGTTGTGAAGGTGTGTGTCTAAGATATTAAGACTTAAGAGTAAGGTTGGAGTGAGTTATGTGGCAAGGGTAAATTTCTGAAGAAAAAGTGCACTGCTCTCATTTTCCAGCCAGTCTGAACAAAGGCAGCATCTGAAGAACATTTATGTTTCTGGTGTTTTGAGCTCCCATCTCTGATGTTCCTGTTACTGCTGTTAATTACCCACTTGGGTTTCTTTTCACTTAGTGCTAATTCTTGGCCCTGGCAGACTGACTCACTGTAAACTGACTGAGAAAGAAATCTTTCTTTGTCCTCAGCAAATCTGAATAATTAATTTTCTTTTATCATTATGCTTCTTAGCTGACATTCTCTTCGTGAAAGAAAGAAAGGGGCATGTTTAATTAAAACAAGAAAGTGCTGAAGTTAAACCCCATTTCAGTCACACTGATAGTTGAATAACATGCCATTTTTTCAGGGTAACATGCCTGCCTTCTCAGCACTATTTACTCTACAGCTAATGTAATGTAAACCTGTTTTTGCAGCAACAATCTGCCAAAAAGCTAAATAATTTGCAATTAGAGGAAGCATTATATTTGCACCTCAAAAATATCTATAATAATTCACTGAGGACTCAGGCCTGGGAAATAACAGGCAACTTCTGCCCCACTGAGCTGCAGTCACAGCACCATGCAAAAAACGGAGGCTGAGGGGATGCCCAAAAGAGGTGGCAGAGCTGTGCCCCTGTGCCCTGGGCAGCCACCTTCCCCCTGCAGGTGTTCTCAGTGCAGGAGGACCTGAAATCTCGCATTCAATGAAGTGGTGCTTTCTGAACATACATTATCAGCACCTCATTAGCTACCGTACTGCAGGGGACCTGCAGTAATTGTGTGGGTGTTATGACCGGTGGCAAACATGAGGTAGTTTGTAGTTGCTGCAGGCTGAGTGAACAAGGTGTGTGGAGGGGATTCGTTGTGCTCATATGAGTGTGTATCTTTTGTCTTCCTGCTTGGAATTTCTTTGGTTTCTAACTGTTTGGCCTTCGTGGCTAAGATGCTCCAGAAAATTCTTGCCTTTACTGAAGATATAACAATCACCAATTTAATCTGTACTGGCTCTTCATCTTCTCAGATGTATCTAGACCTCTTCAAAAAACACAAGGAAAGATCTCCCACCTGCCAAGATGTCTGCTTCAAGAGCAAAACCTGAAGTGAATAAAGAAAGCATTAAAGTGGTTAAGTTAAGCATTAAGCTAAGTGGCTTGAAAGTTTCAATGTACATTTGAGTATTTCTGCACTTTAAAAAAAAAAATGAAAAAAACACTACCTGACTTGTGCATAAAAGTGGTATTTAAAATGTTTGTCCTGAAATAGTATGTTCCCAGGCCTGGCTTCATGTGAACAAAACATTGTGGCTTTCCTTTACACTAGTCAAGATCACTAGATGTGTTGAAAGACCATCTCAACACTCCTTTTCAGTGCCGAGTATATGTGTGTTTATGTTTCCAGAATGGATAACTGCTATAAAGCTCATCCCTGTCACCACAAAAATTACCAGACTGGTAGCTGATCACTTTGGGCAGGTCCCCCTGCTTATGCAGAGCAATGTGCACAGCAGCATACTGTTTTCAGGATGGCATCCTTCCAACCAACAATGGTAGTTTAATGTGCTTTCTCCAGCTCTGGGGGAAAAAAGTGGTATGTACGAAACTCACATTGGTGTCAATGTTAGATCCTTGTCTGCTTACCGATGGGTAGTTAGAATAGCTGCAGGATTCATGTGTGCCAGGGGTAACCAGATTAGGACAGAAGAGGAGTTTAGGGACTTGCCTAGGGCAGAAGTGCAGTGTGCAAAATGGTCTGTGCCAGTGGTCAGACAAGCCATATTTGGGTATGGACATTAGCATGACTGATAGGTTGAAAAAATCTTGAAAACTTTCAGGACTCCAAATCAGGAAACCCAATTACTGCATGATGTGGGTGAATTTAATGAAAAAATAATGATGGCGGTGAAAAGGTAGCCATTCTTCACAGAGTTCCATCTGAACTGCAACAACAGATGTTAAAACGGACAGAGGGAAGGATCAATATAATATACTCTAGTGCACATTTCATTAGGGTTGAGCCATAAGAAACAGTGGGACATACTGTAATAGCGACCCCTTTTAGAATGGGAGCAAGGGTGCTAAGAGCTGTATTTCCATCTCTTACCAGTAGAAGCACTCCTATTCCACAAGTAAGACAATAAAACAGAAGACCGTTAGCCTCTTGTCCAGATCTTTCTTGTGACCCTAACCAGACTTCTGAACCAACCAAGGAAAATCCTGTTTCTATATGACCAACCCCGATTTTACATCAAAGCCAAGCAGATGCAGCGGAGGAAGACTCTGAAGGGATGCTTTGACCAAAGGGAGTTATGTCCCAAGTGAGAGGGAAAGAGATGCTCTAGGGCACAAGTCCTTCTTTTCTGAAGGTGATGCCTAAGTGATAGATAGGCCATGCCTATCTTATTCCAGTGACTGAAGGGGCACTACATTGAGTTACTTATTATAGATGTCTATGCTTGAAATGTCTAAAACTGGGTGAGGCGAGCCTCCTTGGGGAATACATGATAAATATGTGATCAGTGAAGCCTCCTCCCTAATACCAGGATGAAGAGCCCACTATATGTGCCTTGGTATGTTTATGCATGAACACATAGGTTGGATGGATGCTTCTGTGCACTAAAATCAGGGGAAAAAATCCTAATGAATTCCTAAGAACTGGACCTGATGCTTTTAAAATTACATCATGTACTTTTTGCTGTTCAGCTTCAATGCCTTAATTTTTCAGTTATTTGAGATAAACAGCAACTTACACTCCTAAAAATCCAGTGAAAAAATGATGCAGTCATAAGGTTCTTACCTACAACCAGGGGAAATGGAAGTAAATGGATTTGTGTTTGTTTGAATGCCTACCGCTTTCCTATGAAGATAAAACCCACAATAAATTTTCTGGTATCCTATAAATCAACATTTATTTTAAACTTCATTTTCAGTGAAAATGAGCTTTATCAGCCTCACTTATGCCTCTGACTTAATTTGTAATGATGTTTTCCTTGGCACCATAATATGAATAAATGGATAGAATTTCCCTACCTACCTCAAAAGCAAATAATTTTATATTTTCATTGCAAATTCAGTGCTCTAGAGCATTCCATCCAGACCAAATTAAGGTCCTGGGTTAAATATCTGACTTTACCATCTGGTTTGTGCATAGAGTTCAAACAGAAGCCTTCAGGAGTGAAACTGAGTCCATCAAAGGGTAGAATCTGGCTGCTAGTACAGAAATTTGGCCTGCAGACTGGCACATCAGATGAAAGCACAGGATTCAAAGCTAATTTGGGATCCAGACATATTAACTGGAAGAAATAGATTGAAGCATACAAGACTACATTTCTCTAAGGCTAACATGTGCTCTGATTTGTATCTTGCACTTAGCATTGATCTTAGTGAGGCTTCACAAGCAAGGTATGTGCAAGTACAGAATTTGTTGCTTTGCATTCGAAGCTGTACTCTCAATATAGTTGGTGAGAAAGTGAGAAAACAAATAAGGAAGCAGTTGTTTGGGCTGGTGAAAAAGAATGAAGAAATGACGGTGACAAACTAAATGCTCATATGTGAGCAAGGACAGATAGTGTCACCTGAATGTTCTTAAAGAGCAGACAGAGATAATTGCAGAGGCATTATCAATCATTTTTGACACTTCATTAGGAGCAGATGAATTTCCAGTGGACTGAAGGACAGGAAAGCCAAGGTACAGCCAATAGTTAAGTAGTTAATAAATAGGAGAGAAAGATGTGGATCTTTGAGGCCAGATTCAATACCCACAGAAATAATAAAAGGGCTTATCCCCAGACATCATTGCTATGGCTTCCAAATGTGCAAGTTTTGGGGCCTGTGGGAGGGAATGCTCTCAGGTCAAGGACAGGCAATCAGATGGGAAAGAACATATCGAGCTAGTAGTTTCCGATTGAGAAGTGTGACGACCCCTACCCTCCACCCCGATTCCTCATCTGTTCCTGCCAAACATAGCATTTTATATTTAGAATATATTTGGAGAGAATACCAAAAAAAGGAATAGTTATGATCAATAGAAGAATCCAAGTAAAGGATTAGACACACGCTTGCTCTGTGATGGTTAGTCTCATTTAAGCACTCCCATGGTCCTGTCATATTGGGGAGTGATTTTGAGTATTATTACTGGATTTCGTTTAGTACACAGAGGCATGCATGCATAGAGGTGCAAGAATGGGCAGACATGTCCTGGCAGAGATAAAATAAACCATGCCCTGAATCTTCATTTTTCTTGCAAACAAATCCCAGGCTGTTACCCAAGTTTTTTTCTGGAGCCCTTGAAATTCTGATATTTCTTTCCACTATGGGGTGGCTTGTTTTGGTCCATTGGTTTAACACAGCTCTTTTGGAGATTTCTTTGTTAGAATATATATGAATGTCCATTAAAAAAGAACAATAACAGAACCATTAATATATTGGGGTGGTTGCTTAACTAACATAAAGGCAATGATGCTACGCTGATATATGCAAGCTATTGAGTATCCAGAGAAGGCACTTGTCAACCGTATTATCTATGCTTCATTGCCTTGTTTTCTGTATGCCCAAAGAAAGCCAAAGAAAATTCTTTTTGATACCACTCATAGCCAGGAAAGGATCTGTCATCATTAGTCATGAAAACACTTGAAATATGGATGCAGTGTCTTCATTGGTCTTCCATATCTAGCTTGTTACCTTGCTTTAGAGGACAGAGGGTTTTTTTCCAGTTCATAGGCTTCTGACATTTATGTCAGCAGGGCTGGCTGGGGCGGTGGAGGGGAGTGTGTGTGTTACTGCAATCTCTTCTTTGATTTTGATTTTTATTTAATTTAACTTTATTTTTAAAGTACTTGATTTTTCTACATGTATGTGTCACTATTATGCATAGACCACTAATGTATTCTCCTGAGATCTCTAACTTTTAACATTTAGTCTTTCATAACATTTTCAGACAGCTTTTTGTAGCTATTGTTGTGTTAAGCTTTATAGTACTGGAGTTTCTTAGAAATGTTGAGATATGACATCACTTGGCACTTGCCAAGTGACCCTGGTACCTTTCTTCAGAAGCCAGCAGAAGACCAGGTCTGTAACGATATCTGACATCTCACTCTAAGATAGGACTGGTTTAAGGCTTTATTTTATTACAAATGTAGCTACTGTTTTCATTTTGTATCTAGGATGGGCATTAAATTAAAAAGTGCAGCTGCTTTCAATTATACTCTAATGTTCTGTATCAAGATAGTTTTCATTTTTCATGGCATTGCTCGGTTGCCCTGCCCCCTTCCCTGCTGGCTTCTGTACTCAGAGCTTCTAAGCACTTGGGAATTACACAGGGATGGAAATTAACAGATGTCATTCATTTGCCATCTCTTATGCTTTGGTAGTAAAATCATAGAATCAGAGAATCATAGAATCATTTAGGTTGGAAAAGACCTTTAAGATCATCAAGTCCAACCATTAACCTAGCACTGCCAAGTCCACCACTAAACCATCTCCCTAAGCACCACATCTACATAGCTTTTAAATACCTCCAGGGATGGGAACTCAGCCACTTCCCTGGGCAGCCTGTTCCAGTGCCTGACTACCCTTTCAGTGAAGAAATTTTTCCTAATATCCAATCTAAACCTCCCCTGGTGCAACATGAGGCCATTTCCTCTTGTCCTATCGCTTGCTGCTAGGGAGAAGAGACCAACCCCCGCCTTGCTACAACCTCTTTTCAGGTAGTTGTAGAGAGCGATAAGGTCTCCCCTCAGCCTCCTTTTCTTCAGGATAAACAACCCTAGTTCCCTCAGCCGCTCCTCATAAGACACATGCTCTAGACCCTTCACCAGCTTTGTTACTCTTCTTTGGATATGTTCCAGTACCTCAGTGGCTTTCTTGTAGTGAGGGGCCCAAAACTGAACACAGTATTCGAGGTGTTGCCTCACCAGTGCCAAATACAGGGGCACAATCACTTCCTTAGTCCTGCTGGCCACTTCCTGATACAAGCCAGGATGCCATTGGCCCTCTTGGCCACCTGGGCACACTGCTGGCTTGTATTCAGGTGGCTGTCAACCAACCCCCCCAGGTCCTTTTCTGCTGGGCAGCTCTCCAGCCACTCTTCCCCAAGCCTGTAGTGTTGCATGGGGTTGTTGTGACTGAAGTGCAGGACCCGACACTTAGCCTTGTTGAACCTCATACAATTGGCCTTGGTCCATAGATCCAGCCTGTCCAGATCCCTCTGTAGAGCCTCAAGCAGATAGTTCAATTCACTTAGTGAAAAAATGGTGTTCTTACAAGCCAACTGAAAACCTCTGCTCTGTCAATGGGGAGATGCAGCAAGAAGTTGCTCAAAGGAATAGGATGCTGTTAGGGAAATGCCACAGATAAACCCTTCATAGGCATAGTCCTCCCTTCTCCTTCTGTATCTCTCAGCCTGGGACTGGGGGTTGCTAGGAGAGGGGGGCATTTTCTGGTGAGATGGAGGAAGGGCAGCAGGCATAGACTGCACCTGCAAGGATAGCACTCCTGGGTGAAGAGGAAGGGTGTCCCAACTTCATGGGAAGGCAGTACTAGCAGGAGTCATGAAGACCTATGTTAGGGAGGGAGAGCTTTGGACCTCAGCAGCACTGAGAGTAACCTGGCAGACACTGAGGGATGGCCATGATGCCATTGCTAACGCCATGATTAGGCTGAGATTGCCACTGGCGCGGACAGGCTGAGCAGCAGGGGAGCAACACAGACTCTGGGAATGATTGCTGGAGCTGCAGGTTGGCATCCCTTCATGAAGAGCAGGAGACTGGCTTTCCCATCCTCCCTCCGGTGCAGATGAACTCTGGCTGTGCTCATTTGACGCTGGAGTTTTGTTAGCCTCCACCAAACTGAGTTGAAGGAAACAAAGAGCCATGCGTGAAAGGCACATTGGTTTATTGGGTGGTCATCCAGGATGTAGAGGTGAAGAACCACTGTCAAGGACAGTGGGGGTGGGCCTATTTCTCCTTAGCCTCATGCTGCTCATTCTTCATTGTTTCCTCAAGTTAGTTAGACATTTCTTATGGTTTTAATAAAGTCAACTCGGTAGGGGCTTAGGGCTTGTAAGTAGGGAAGAATCTGCTGTGGAAAACAAAGGCAGGGGGGTGTTTGAATTCTGCCTTTCTGTGTATGGGTTCAAAATGCTTTATTTTGGAGATGCCCAGATACTGAACTAAGTCTTCACTGTCTAGTAAAAGACTAGGAAGGAAAAGTAAAGTACACTTCCTTCTAAGGGCTAGTGTCTTGGAATGAACCACAAACCATCCATCTTTTATGGAGATCACAAATATGAGAAAGTGCAATTGCTTCTAAGTCCACTTTGACTTGTGTCCTCCATGCTGTGACAGATGTGGCAAACTTGCTGACACCAGATATTCAAAGCTAATTCTCTAGGCTGGGGTAGAAGAACCCACTAAAGAAAAGGGGGTGTGATTTCTCCCCAGTCCCCATGCACACACATGAGGAAACCAGGTGCTTGTGATTTTAAGGTGTAACTCTCTCTTATGCACATAAAGGAGGAAAAAAATACTGGCAAATCTTTCCTCCTTGTTAACAGGATTTTTAAAGAGAGAGCAGCCTGCTCCTGTGCTAAGTAGCCACATGACCAAACAGGCACACTTCTGGCAGATGGGGAGGTTTCCCTCTTCCTTAGCAGCTGAAAAATGGAATCTAAGGTGTAAAATACCTCGTGTAATTAATCAACTGGCTTGTTCATGCCTCCTAATCTCACATTTGAAAGCTGTCTGGAAACCTGAAGTACCTTGGGGATAAAATAATGGGCATTAGGCTTAGTTTCTGGCAAACCAAGCTTTGGGAATCTGCCAGCATTAGTCAGGCTTATTGGACCATACCTAATCAAAGCAGGGAAAGGCATGAGCTGAAGTCTTTGACTACCTGAAACTTAAGAGAGTGATGAGCAAAACTGACCTCTCCCAAGCTATGACATAAATAATAAATGGCCAAAAAAAGAGGTAGAGGGCTAAAAATAAAGTCCAGCTACACTGTGAATCCTAGTAGGAACAGTGAGGACCATTTCACATTTCAGCATCTTCTCCACTTTGTTGCAGGGAAAAATTTGTTCACAGAGCACCTCACTAAGCAGATTTTTTGCCCCTTGGTATTTGACTCCCAGCTCCCTGAAAGCATAATGGATGATTCAGCATGCAAGTGGAGCTGGGAGGGGAATTTGCACACCTTGGCTGGAAGCCATACGACCCTGAGGAGTGTGGTTGTCCCCTCACATCCACATGGGGAAATGCCACTGGCTCTGAGGAAATACCGGCCAGCAACAGCTGTGGTATTAGGAAGTGAAAGGATATTTGTGGCATCTTCTTTTTAGAAGGAAAAAAGAGATCTCTTCAATGAGAAAGAGTCTGAAGAAGATGTTAAAGGGGTTTACTTGACTTGTGCTAACAAACTCTTCGATGAAACAGACGGGTTTTAAACAGAGGAGCAGGAGACACAGCCCAGTTGACCTGAGAGGAACCACAAGCCAGGGGTGGGTCTGCAGTAAAACGTGGGACTTTCTGGAGTCTTGTGGTGGAAAGAGAGAGATGTGGGGGCAGGCTGGTGAATCCTCTGACCCTTACCTCCAAGCTCTTACCTCACTGAGAATGGTCACACACTTACAGTCAGGTTAAAGGCATTTACTGGATTTGACCAGGAGAGAGAACATACATTTTCCATATCAAGGCACAGATGACTTTGGTGGCTGAGGGCAAGGTGGCAGCAATGTCAGTTCTCTCCAAGCCCCAGGGTCCGAAGCTGGGCTGAGAAATGAGGACCCCCACCTCAAAGTGCAAAGGAAGGAGTGATTTAAAAGGGAAGAAAACATTATACACAGAGCTATTGCTTTTAAAACAGGGTAATAAGATGGAGATGTCTCCCTTGCTATATGCTGAGCAAGAGCTTTGAAGGTATCTTCAGTCAAGGAGCTGAGGGAAGGTGCAGATTAGATTCAGCAGACAACTGAGATTGAGCAGCAAGGAGCTGTGGCAGGAACTGAAAAAAGGGAACAAGTCAGAGGCAACATGCAGAGATGATGGTCTCTTCACAAATCCTCCTTCATGTGAGAATTTACTGTGACTGGCAGTAAGATAAAATAGGATAATGCAGGGTATGATCACACTGGGGATCTCACAGAAATGATACCACAAAACTTGGGGGAAACAGAAGAATACACTGAGGGCAAATGGCAGAGGAGGATATAGCACAGAGCAGGGCTTTGGGAACATGAACTAAAAGTAAAACAATTCCCAGGAAAAAAAGGTTTTACCTTTGCACTGCAGATGTGTAAGCAGCATCTTGGCTCCAGCAAATGTGTTTGGCCATAAACGCAAATGGTGAAGGCCACACACCTGAGTTGCATTAGCAATTTCCACAGTTCACAACTGTGCAGTTGTGATTAATCAGTTGTGCTTGCATGTAACAAGGCCCAGACCAACATCCATTTCCACTGGAACAGATCCTGCACATCACTGCTGATTTGCCTGTGTGTAGCCTCCATCGCCTGCTGGCTGGGTCTCACTTTACAGAGTGTGAGTCAAAGGGGTCTGTTTCACATTTCTTTTAGACATACTGTACTTGCCATATACAGGTGTCCCCTTTTATTTGATACCATCAACAGGATGTTTCTCTCTAGTAGGACTACTGCAGGTTATACCCTTATTTCACTACAGGAATAATGCATGCGCTTGGGTTCTTTTCATCACTCATCTTCTGTGTCTAGTCTCAGAAGATGAAGACGTTTTTAAGCATAGTGCTCACTCAGCATCTCCTTGCCTGTGTGACAACAGGAAAAGGATATTTACACCTAACACTTCATCTGGTCTTAGCCAAGAGGTGAAAGCAAGAATCACAGTGGAAGGCAGAAGATGTACCTTGGAAAGAGAAAAACATTTATTTTAGGCCGTGTGTTACTTCTGTATTAGGAAGCTAAGGTCCTCTTTCATGTAAAAATTCTTTGGTGTTCTGGTTTTATTTGAAGTTTCTCAAAGGGCTGCTTCTGATGTCACCTGCAGTGCCATTATTTACATGGCAACTCATTTGTTAGCCCACTTCAAGCACTGAACAGCATAATTGACCACCAAAGTTTGCAGATCAACATGGTAAAAAATACATTTGTAAGGCATCTATGCGAATATTTTATAGCTGTTGTCATTTAAAAAGGCTTACTGGGCAGTTTATAATTTATTTGAACTGTGTAAATCTGCAAGTCTCAGACCTTGCTTTGATATCAGATTATGCTCTATTAGTCAAGTGCAAATTCCCTTTCTCTTTTCCATCACATTGTAACTACAGTCTTCCATTTGAAAGGGAATAGTCTCATAAAAATAAAACTTTACCCAACTCCTACAAATGCCAGGAATCTTGAACTAATCGTGGCTTCTGTTATGCTGCTTCACAGTCCATCTCTGATGGAGAGGGTTTTTTTCCCAATGAATGAAATAATGAGGTGCTTTCAAGGCACTTGACTAGTTTTATAGCTTTCAAAAATAGCACTGCATCTCACAGAGTATGGATAATCCCAGAGCTTTGTGCAAATTTTCCAGTGATGCTGTTATCACCTCCTGCACTGAGCTGCAACAGGACCCAGCCCATTGCTCCTCTTTCAGCCATCTGATAATGCCACTGGTGACACTTTGGTTCTGGTAAAGTGGCAGCCCTACCTTAACTTGATGATGCAGTCTATAATCAGAAAGCACAGCAAAACTACCACCACGTTATTCACGTGTCTCTGGGGCAAAGTTCAAACTGGCTTTCTGGGTTTGCCCTCAGTTAATAAGTAGAATGAGCCTGTCGCCTTTTGATATCCATGCTGGATCAATCTTCGTTTGTAATGAGCAGGAGAAAATTCAGAAATTACTTTCCCTCACTTATAAGTGGTATCCAAAGATCGCTAACAAAGGCTGGATGATCAAAGCCTGGACTGCCTCCCTGTACTGCTTGCAGTAAGTGCTCATCAGCCTGTGTGAACGTGTGTTTTGTGCATGTGGAAGACAATGAAATCACATCTGCTCCTTTTCATGGTACACGACAAGTGTGACTGTGGCCCATCAAGGCCTTTCCCCAGCACTGACAGATGGCAGAAATTGAATTGGTCATAAGACCCCAAAAGCTAGTTTAGCTGACTGAAGGCAGACATCTGCAGCACAGTAGTCTGTAGCTGAGGTGCTTAGCAAACTCCCTACAGAGCCAACAGAGAGAGGGCACTTTTAGGGAGCATACCTCTGCCTTATTTTAGATGCCTATTTTAGAGTGGGCTGAATCATGCTTTGGGCTCTATTCACTATTGACCAGGGACCTCCCCTGGTCACCAGGCAGCCCAGGTGACCTACATTTAGGTAGCCGAATCCCTTCCCCATTTTATTGAGGCAGACGAAGTGCCACTCCAAAAGTGCACTTTGGCTGGGTAATGTCCATAGTGGTACCAGTTCTGCCTGCCCTCTTATAAGGATGGCCCCTTGAGAGGTTATTTTGGGGCACCTGGGAACAGTTTAAATTTTCTCTCCCCAGTCTGAGGCAGCCCTGAGGTCCATCAGCTGCTGCTATTGGAAATGCAGTTTGCATCCCACTGCATCAACAAAGGCGAGTCAAGCACAGTAAGGGTAGCTCCAAAGGCTCATTTCATTGATATTTGCTGTTATTGAGTACATACATAACTTTCCTGCCAGCTGGAGATGGCTGTAATAAGGCCAGTCTCAGTAATATGGAGAGGGATCCTTTCAGGGGGAAAACACAATGGCTCATACCTCTTTGCCAAATTGTTTCTTACTTCCAGCTTTCAGAAAACAAATTTCTGTTTGCAGGATATTTTCCTGGTAGTTCTTCCCTGCGCAGAGGAGACCTTGGGAACAGACACACATGGCTCTTCTCATTTCAGAAAAAGACGACTGTGATAACCATATAGCATACAACAAAAAGGTTGAGTATGACCAGTGTTGCTAGAGCACAGCCAGCCCCACAGCTGGGGGTAAACCCTATAGGCAGTTAAACTAAAAACATAATCACAAGCATAAAATTACCCTCACAAGCCCATGCATTGGACATCTCCAAGAGACCGAAGGAGTAATAGGAGGGAAAATCTCAGAGTGGGTCTTGTCTGTTTAATCAACTTGATGCTTAAGGAAGTTCTCCTCTACCATACCAAGTGACCTCTGGCTGACTAAAACCTATTTTTCAAAATATTTTCTTCTTGCCAGAGATGAAGATCCAGAAGCAGATTCACGATCCCTTTTTGTAATTTCTTTCAAAGATTCATACCACACTGTTAAAAAAAAATGTGTCATCTTGTACTACAACCTTTTCTGGATTCCAACATTTGAGCTTGCTTACCCCCTGTTCTTGTTTCTTGTTGAACTCTTCTCTGTGAATTCACTGTGCCCTATCTTCCTTTTTTCCCTACTTCAGCTGTTATCGAGCCACTTCACAATAAATAGATCAAGCCCTCACAGAATAAAACATTTTCTCAGACTCTTCAGGCCTCAAATCATCTCTGCACCTTTTTCATTTTCCAACATCTTTTTCAAGATGCCAGTATCAGAACTTGACGCAGTATTTCAGTTCCAGTGAAATTACTTCCCTGCTCCTACTTGTTTATCTCATGTTTATGTAGCTAGGCATTATATTTGTTTGTATTGCCAGAACATCACAGTGGGACTCTGTCTGCACTGTGGCAGCCCCAAGACTCTTCTCAGCATTGCTGCTTCCCCAACTCTGCAGATACAGCCTACAGTCTATGCCTGTGTAACTCACATTAAAAAGCTTTCCTTGATTAGACTCCATACACCCAATCACCATTTCATACAGTTGTCATGTCCTCATCATTATTTGTATTACACCAGCATATGTGATACTCACCAATTTCTTTTAAATCAACAGGAATGTTGCATTTATTTCCAGATCACTGACGAAATTGTTCGGTCAACATTGTTTCTAGTACATACCACCATGGGACGCCACTAGAAACAGACTCATTCAGAGAAAATTTCACGTTAGCAACAGCTTTGCAATCTGCCATTTAGCAAGTTCTAAATTCATCTTTTCCGAGCTTTATTGACACTAATTGCTCATTTTTGCAACCTTGCCATGCAGTTGCTCATTTTTTAAAATCTCAGATTATCCTATGGCAGCAAACAGAACACATTAAACCATAGAAATCTTTTATGTCTACATAACAGTGTTTATCAGCCAAACATGTAATTCCCAATAAAATCAGGCCATTCTGACAAGATTTATTTTTTTAATAAACAGGATCATATTGACTGTCATGAAATTATATTCACACCTTTTATCTTTATTTACATGTTTATTAATTAAATCTTGTTTCAGTTTTTCCATTATTTTGCAAGGGACATATGTCAGGCTAACAAGGTGATTACCTATATTAACCCATATTTCCTTTTTACTGTACCATCGCCAGATGATTGAAGTAATTGGCTATATCTCTTGACACAAGTTACTCAGGTTTGATGCTTTATAAACATTCATCTTAAAGAGATGGTAGCACCTTCCTTGTTTTCCAGTGGACTGGAAAACATTTAAGGTGGCATAGGCATATCACCTGCTTTTCTCTGAGTACAGAACAGAAATATCTATTGACGACTTCTTTCTTTTCTCTGTCGCCGTTATGAATTGTTCTGTTTTCACTTTGCAAAGGTGATCTTTTATTATTTCTTTCTTTTGCTTGTACTATGGCTCAAAAAGCCCTTCTTTGTCCAAAATCTGGCAGACATTTTTTCTGTACTTTATTTACCTTCCTTCATATGTTTTCTACAGTGCCTAAATTCTAATAGCTGTTGTTTTCCCCTCTTTAACACTGTTACATAGCACTAACTCTGTGGCTTACATTTACTTCTGTATTACATAAGGAGGTTTAAAGCTGGTAACCATTACACCTGTATAAGGACAGCAAGCCAGAGGAGGTGAAAAGATTAACAGCACTTCCTCTGTCACAGTCTGAGAGAAAAGAGCATCTTGAACCACCCCTGGCACCCCAATCTTTGGCTATGCTGGCCCATCCAAGCCATGTAGAGCACGCAACACCAGCCTACCCTTAAGACGACCAACACCCTCAGAGCAGGAGTTTTCAGGTTTAATATACCACAAGTAGGGAAAACTTCTGGGTTGAAATCATTGTTTCAGGTTCTCTACAGCCCTAGGCTACTGTGACTCTACTGAGGACACAGAGGTCAACTTTTCAAGGTTTCTCTCTTAAGAAAATTAAAATACTGCAAGGATCCTAGAGCCTGGAGGCCTGAGCATTTGCCTGTTGAGATTAGGAGTCAGTCTAGTGGCTGCAAGTTTGGGGTGATGACTGAGGTGCCGTGAGCTGTGCAGAGCTGCCATTACATCTAGCATGATGGAGTGGCTGGTAATCAGGATCATGGAGTAACTCAGGTGGGAAGGGTCAGGAGGTCTCTAGTCCAAGCCCCTGCTCGAAGCAAGGTCCACTCTGAACTCAGACCAGGTCGCTTGGGGATTTATCTAGTGGGGTCTTGAAAAGCCTCCCAGGATGGAGACTGACTGCACAACCTTTTTGGGAAGCCTGCTCTGCTGCCTGACTGTTCCTGCAGTGAAGGTTTTTTCCTTATATCTAGTTGGAAACCAACTGTTGGTCATCCACGTGCCATGCCCCACTACAAACAGCCTGGCTCCATCTTTTCAGTTACCTCCTGCAGGATTCAGACAACTGCTGTTAGGTCCCTCCGAAGCCATCACATCTCCTGTTGGAAGAAGCGCCCCCTTCCTCAGCCTCTCCTCACAGGGCAAGTGCTCCTGCCCTGATCATCTTGGAGGCCCTCTGCCGAACTCGCTCTGGGTCATCAGTGACTTTCTTGCATTGCAGCGGGGGCCAAAGCTGGACATGGTACTCTAGGTGGGGTCTAGCAAGCGCTGAGTAAATGCTTTCTTCAGCTAACTGCTCTCTTTCAGCCACAACCCTTTTTCTCCACAGCTTCTCCAGGTCCCTTAAGTGGGTTACTTGTATCCTGCCTCCATTTTCCATGTCATCATTGCCACTTCAGTACAATGATTGGTTGCCCTGTTTTTGAAACTCACACAGCTCTGCCTTGCAGTCTGCCTGAGTAATCAGCATTCAGAAATAATAGTGATATTTTGAACAGATGAAAACAGGTCTGGTTTTGCTAATGCTGACTGCTGTGGCAGACTATACAGCAGAAACCAAAGAATATCAAAAAGCTCTTCCGTCCCTTCCCAGAACAGAGAGTAAAAACAATGGATCAGTTTCCTACAGCAGCAGCCGTGGGGGCCTTTTCTGTGCTAAGAAAATATGCCCTCTCTTCCCAACCTACAGCAATTTGTATCAAGGAAAGCCTCTCAGCACTGCCTTGTTATTTATTCTGCCTGCATGGTCCCTCAGTGCAGTGGCTGCCGCCAAAGGCAGACGCAGCATGAGGCATTGCCAGAGAATGTTAAAAGCAGAAAAAGTCCCAGGAGCCACACAAACGGATGCAAAAATGTACATTCTCTTCCCGCTTTAGAAAAAAAGCAGCGATTGTTAGTTGCTCACAGACTTCACAGGGCGTTTAGGCTAAGAGACCTGAAAAGTCAGGGGAATAATTCTAGATGTTGTGAAAATGGGTATGATTCCACACACAGAATATTGAATGTTTCATTTTACAGGGTTTGCCTGCATCACTCACTACAACAGCCAAACAGCCCTCTTCAAGACCAGACTTGCCTATTAGGCAAGGAGCAAACCTCCTATCATGGCTTCCAGTTTGGTGAACTCCGAAGCACATATGCACAAGTAAGTGTGCCCAGTATGCCATAAAAACAGGAATTGATACCGGAATTGGGTACCCCTGCAAGTTCATGGAGAGAACGGGATATATAAAGTTCAACAACTAAAACCAGGCAAACATCTAATGGCATTTCAAACTTCTGTTTTTTCTCCTTATAATTTTGAATTTCTGTAACTTTCTTCTTTGACATGCTCTGTCACACTCCTTTCTCTGGTCTCCACAAGCCTTCTCTGTCCTTCCCAACTGGTGATCCTGGATGTCACCTTGCTTTGCTAGGGCCTCTCTGATTCTTCCTGGTAGGGTCCATCTTGGGCCTCTCCACCTATGTACTCTGAATCAAGAGCCACAGAGCAGACAAGGTTGAAATTCAGCAAGCCTGTGGGAAATTATGCAAAGGCAGAGGTTTTTGTGTTCTTTGGGAATGTAATTTTGAATACTGAAGAGGAAAGGTTTCCAGGAGGGAACTGGTGATCAATTATGACACTTAACAGTGAGGCAAATCTTGACCATGTTGGGGTACATGTGGGATAGGTGCAGTAAACACAGGGAAATGAACCCTCGTGCTCAGAATCTGCAAAATAGTCTGATGTGTAACTAGAAGGACAAGCAAAAGCTTAGGGATCTTATTTCTCATGAGCATGTTTTTCCCATCCTGCAGCTGAACCTGTTGCAGTTGCTCTCCCAGACATTTCATGAATTTGTACAACCCTTAGGCCACCAGGCCCAAACACCCAAATAAATAACTCATTCAATTATTTTGCAAAACCAACACCATACAATCTGTGATCCATAACACTCAATAAAATAAAACACACAAAAAAAGAGAAGATGGTGACCCTGTGACTGGGGTGCTCCACTTTAAAACAAGGCTGTTGTGCACTTTTAATACCACGATTAAGGACAAGAGCCCTTTTTTGCATACTGGTTTGTTGAGATAATTCTGAATTTTCTTCCTTTGAAGGAGGAAAAACTGGGAAGAATCAGTCACGGAAAAGAGTATGTAAATCTGGTCAGCATACTGCCAGCCTAGGAATGTATTTCATTTTAATCACAGAAACACAAGTATTGACAGTTGTAGGAACAGACTGAAAGTTCATCAAGTCCTCTTCTGAACTGGGAACATGAAGAGGAATTTAGACCTGATTCTCACTTGCTTATACTAGTAATGATGTATTTCAAGGAAATACGTTGTCACAGACACAGTGAGGTAAGAAAGTCTGCTCAAATGAGAAGGTCTTTTTATGTTATAAGAGTTCATAGGCCTATTCCGTACAATCCAGTGCATGTGGAAGGTCATTCTAGCTCAGGGACATACTGCTCCCATCACACTATTGCTCCTCAGATGTTACCGATTTCTGGATTACAGCTGTGTGCAGTGGTTGTGCCAATCACTGGAAAAAAATGTCTGCCCCAAACATGCATGCTTTGAATACATGAGACAGATGATAAGCAGTGGGAAACTGTGACCCTCATGTTACAGCTGCTGGCCCATAGAGGTTGAGTGAATGCACTTGCCAAAGGTGACAATGGGAATCAGCAGCAGGACCAGGAGCTGACTTATTGAGCTGGTTTATTCTCCTTAAAACAGTCACTGAAAGGACATCTTTCTGGTGAATTTTTCTGAGCATGCTTTGCTTTTTAAAAGGTGGTGAAACATAATCAAAGAACATGTTCATTACTGATGTTTGTCCAGGAAGTTTCTACTAACATCAGCCTCTTTTCATCTGTACAATGCCAGTTTCAATGATCCATTTGCATCACTTTGGGGAAGTCCTATTCATGCATCATTTGCCATATGAACCATCTGTTTTACTCAAAACAGAGATAACAGACAATACAATCTCAACGCTGAAGGGATTCATTTTTTAATCTTTGTGCACATTTGTTAAAATAATTTACCTTTGAATTTCAAGCTTTAAAAAACTGTCAGACCAAACACTGGCCTGCAAAGATCACAGTGATTTAATTAAAAACATATAAAATGTCAAAGTTGGCTTAACACTCATGTGGGAAGGAAATATTGCCAAGTTTCCACCCCTGTCTTGAGACTGTATTGGTTTATATGAATTGCACTGGAATGAAAACAATCTTTTCAATCAGAAGGAATTATAAATTAAACTGAATTAAAGTGTATTTATCTTTGCTGGCAACATTGGCACATACAAAAACATATATAATCTCTAGTGTAATACTTACTGAAACTGGTTTATGGCCCATTCTCAAGATTTCATGTCAGAGGGACCAATAGCTTTCTTTTCAGCTTCAGTACTGTATTTATATATTCACATCTACAATAGTTACTCCAGCTCAGCAGAGAAGTAGCCAATTTTACCCTAATTAAAGCCTCATTACCATCTTAATAGTAACACATAGCTCTCTTCCACCTCAAAAGACTTGCTAAGTTTTAATAGTGCCCAAGGCCACCCCATAAATTGGTAGTAGCAGTACAATTAGTACTGGGGATTTCTTGGCTCTTAAGTCTACATTCAACTGCTAAGCCAGCTCTCACTTTCTCTTTCTCTCGCCCACCCACTCTTTTTGGTCTGTATCAAGCTTTGTAGGTCATAAATACATGTAATGTCATATCAGGTACCCCTTATCACAGCCTGCCTACTCACTCTACAAGCAAAATATGCAGAGAGGAAAATGAATGAATGTTCCTTGTCAAAGAATAAACTATTCTATATTCACCAAGAGGGATAATAAGATTCACTTACCCCTTGAGGGTTCATGAGCTGTTTTCTTCCCCTTTCTGGCAATATATTCCTTATGCTATTCTGTCAATACAAAACAGCAAAAAACCAAGAGCTAGTTATTTTTTTTTATAAAGGTACCGTATTCCTATTTAATATCCAAGCAGCAGCTTCATAGATAGGGTTGAAATGTAAAGTGAGCTGTTTCCTAACACCAGTGGAGAGACCTCCCCAGTGATGTTAAAGTGAGATCTTCATGAACATAAGCTTGTCCCTGATTAACCTGGCACCCAGCGTAGCAGGGTGGCTGCATCCCTCTTACTGTGGTTGGTACCAGAGAGTAGGTCACCACTTGTGTCTTCTCTATCTGTAACTGAACAGGCACAACCAGACAGATATATTCAGTGGTATTAACTCCCAAGGTGTTCTCTCCTTAGATTTCTTTGCAACATCTGTTTCCACATTTTGTAAGGAACTATTACACATATCAGTGTTATATACGAGGTTTGGTACTTCTCTTGATGTCTAACCTAAACCTTTCCCTTTTCTATTTCCAGCCATGACTGTGGGTTTCTTCATGTTAACCCCTCCCTCCTCCAATCCTGCAGCAAAATAAACCTTCCTTAGGTATTGAAATGCTCTCCTTCACAATAAATATCCTTATACAGCAATAAATCTCTTTATTCTAAATTAGAATCATAGAACAGCCCAGGTTGGAAGGGGCCTCAAAAGATCATCTGGTCCAACCTTTCATGGGAAAGGGAGCCTAGATGAGATTATCTAGCACCCTGTCCAATCACATTTTGAAAACCTCCAGCAATGGACATTCTATCACATTCCTGGGGAGGTTGTTCCAGTGAATGACTGTTCTTACTGTAAAAAATTTCTTTCGTATGTTGAGGTGAAACCTCTCCCAGTGCAATTTGTACCCATTGCCCTTGCCCCTTGTCTTCTCCATGTGGCTCCTTGTGAAGAGAGAGCCTCTGTTCAATTTGTAGCCACCGTTTAAGTACTGGAATGCTGTGATGGTGATGAGGTCCCCCCTGAGCCTTGTCTCCTCCAGGGAGAAGGTCCCCCCTGAGCCTTCTCTCCTCCAGGGAGAAAAGACCTTACTCCTTCAATCCTTCCTCATAGGGCAGGTTCTCCAAACATTTGACCATCTTCATGGCTCTACTTTGGATCCTCTCCAGTCTGTCCATGTCTTTCTTGAACTGGAGGGACCAGAACTGGACACAGTACTCCAGGAGAAGCCTGACAAGCACTGAATAGAGTGGGATGGTCACGTCTCTATCTCTGCTGGTAATGTCCCTGCAGATGCAGCACAGGATCCGATTTGCCTTCGTGGCTGCAGCAGCACAATGCTGACTCATGTTCAGCTTGTTGTCCACCAGGACCCCCACAGGAGAATCTCTACTGCTGCACTAGTCAACATTTCCTAGCATTTCGTTCCAGGTCCAGCTACCTGACCTGATTCTAATAATGTGCAAATTTTCTTGTAGTCCTACCTTCAAATAATTTTAGGTGCTCTTCCTCAGCCTCACTTTCAAATCTTGACAGTAGGCAAACGCTTATTTTTCAATCCCTTTCATATTAAATAAAACCATATCAGCATCTCAGTTCATCTCAGCCATCTCAGTCAAAGCTGTGGTTTGTTTGACTACTACAAGTTTCATCTTGTTCAGTAGTATTTTTCTTTCCAAAAGCCTTGGTGAATTCCAGGGGAGGAAATGCTGTTGTTGTCTGCATTGAGATTTTGTACAGCATCAAAACAAACAACTGTATTCTCGTGTGCAGTGACACATTAATGCCCAATTTCTCTGCTTCATCTCCACAGATCTTCGTTTTCCAATGACCCATAATCTGTGAAGCAGGAAGAAAGGGGCTGAAAGCCCTGGTACAGCAAGCCTTTTCTGAACCCTACAGATTGCAGTGCCCTGCTTGTGTGATATGAAGCTGTCAGTGGTGCATGGATAAAAGAGGCTTAGTTGAGAAATTAGTGTGTAGAAACATTCAACTCATCAGATTTAGCAAGCCTTCAGCCACCTTCCAGATGTGGTTCAAAGTGTTGAGTTGAATCAGTGTGTTAATAACTGATCCAACATCCAAAATTTTTACTGAACCAGATATTATTTTAAGTCAAAAAAAGGATTTTCTTTTTTTTTTTGCCAGAGACACAGAAAAGATACAGAAAATCACCTACCTTCTGGCTATTTTCCTTTTTTTGTTTCAGTTTTTTGGGGGGAATTTGTTGGTTTGGTTTTTTTTTTCTTCTTTATCCATATGGGTGGCTCTTAGAAAGACTTGGTTTCACACAGAGAGAAACTGTTTTTCATCCTGTAGTTTACAATTGAAGAAGTTTTCTAACTTCTATGTTGCTTTCAACGAAAAGGATTTCCTAAAATACGACATAAAAAGCTTATGATTTTCTCATATGGAAAGTAGTCTGATAGTTTTTCAGACTCAACTAAATGACTGGGAAGAGGTAGAAGAGAATGGGGAGAGAGCTCACATTTACGCCACAAACCTGAAAAAAGTTTACTCTTTTGACTGAAGTTAAATCTGCATTTTTCTACAGGGCTGCCTTAAGCATAACCATCATAAAAAGCTTAAATCGTGTTGTAGCTTATGGGCATTTCTGTACTGTTGTCAGAATAAAGGTAACCCTGATGTCATGAAATGCCAGTAACACTATGCCCAACATAATGTAGATAAGCTAAAAGCAATGTAACCTTTAAAAAAAATAAGGCTGCTATTTAGCTACTGCACATATTAGCTATCCAGCACCCCAGGCTAGAAAAGTGGATGATGCAAGTGTCTAACCTTTAGTGCAAAGGTATTTGTACATGAAGTATCCAAGCTTTGAGACCTGCAGCTTCCTAACCAAACTCACCTTCCAGGTCAGAACAACATGGGATGAGACATTTTTCAAATCAGAGGGAGGAAAAAAGAAGGGGTTTTGGCTAGAAAATGGGAGACACAGACCAACCATCTAGCAGGGATAGGGAGAGTGATTCAGTCACTGCCAAATGAGAATGGGAGGCATGCAAGGGGCTGATACAAAGTATGACAGTAAGAAATATAAGGGAAAATGTTACATCAATTTAGACATAGTCAGGCACCATGGACATGGTGCTTTATACAGCCTGTGAGTCCACATCCCCCTTTCTAATGCCCAGTCAGCTGTAAGTATAAGGTTGTAGGTTAAATAAATACAACTGTAAATGACAGCATTTAGCTCTCTAATTACCTGCTGGTCCCTGTAATTTATTGGACCTGCAAATCTATCTCCAGGAAGGTGGGAACAATTCAATTACTCCTCAAACAAAGGCAAACTTGGCAGGCACAGATCTGTAGCTACAGGTGCTGAAAGTGTTCTCAAGCACATTATATGAGGTGTTTCATTCAAGTAATACCCTGACTGGGGGTTCTTGGTTGGATTCTCAGCTGGAATTACGATGTACTGCTCTGCTCCATATTCACACACAGAACGTATGCATACTTCAGCTTTTAAAAACAACCTTTTAACCACAGAAGCATGCAAGATATTGCATGCTTGTTTCACTTGAATATTTATGCACACTACTTTTTCTGAGTCTGAGCAGAAGGCAATAGCCTGTAATTAGTACGGCCTGATGAGGGATCCATAAATTATGTTAAGTATTCTTTTTGTTTTCATGGAGATTGTGTGACTTTGGGTTTTCTTTAGCAGAAGAACAGCACATAATTCTAGTAAACAGTATTAATGATGAACACAGTCCTGCTCTTCACTAGCAAGAGATATTCCCCCTAAGACAAGGTAGGATAAATAGGAAAGACACGCAGCTATGCTCAAGTGAGGCTGTGATTGTCTATGGCAAGTCAATCATCTTTGGGCTTTTATGTGTTTCTTTACAGGAGTGAAAAGCTGAAAATATGAAAATAGAAAGTCTGTGCAGCCCAGTGGGATGTAGACGATGGCTGTTGTGCAACTTATTTAGTTCCTGGAGCCGTCTTCCAGATCCTCTCTTGCCAGCACAGTGAGGAGTTTATAGGGGAAAGGAAGCTAATTCCCACAGTGGCATGTCGAGGTGTGGAGTGGCATTACGCATGCTTAACTGCGTTATATAGTACTGCCCTGAGGTGATAATCCTCGCACTATGCATGTACATAAATAGGTATTTGTTTTTAGCACAGCCTCCTTCTCAGAAAGCTGTTTAGAACCTCCTTTCAAATAATTTTCTAACCAGCAATTTCTTTTCTTTTGATATAATGATGAATGTTTATGCCAATACAATGCAAGCCAAACAGGGAAATCTTTCCAGGATTAGAGTTGCTCAGTTCCCAGCCCAGGAGACCAGCTACAGTAATACCAACACATCCCTAAGCAGAAGGATAGGACCCAGCAATGCACATAACATACGATAACCATAAACTGCAGATTACCACCTTGTATGCCTTGTTTATTGACTACGTACACATTGGTGGCTCTCCCAAAAAAGCCTGAAGCAACCTGACACACAGATTAGGAACCCACCGTCTTCATTACAAACCTCCATTTCAGATGTACTCAATCTGCAAGGCTTGTCCTTCTATTTGCCGCTGTAGTAAAACCTTTACTCGATTTGAAAAACAGGGGAGTTTTCTAAACCTTCCATTGTTAAGTGTTCACAGTACTTGGGAAAATCATTTGGAAAAAATTCATCACCACCAGTCTTAAAACAATTAGTTCAGTTATTTACAAGTTTTAAGTAGTCCTTTCTCCTGTGCCCTTGTTATTAACTGTTACTTCTGTACCATTCACTTCACATAACTTCAGTTACTTTTGGCAGGTGACCAGCTGATAGTGGCTCAAGACTTTCTCTGTAATCCATGCAAAGAAATAAAGATTTCATTATTCACACACAGAGCCCTGTGGAGGATCTCAGGCACATACCAGAGATAGGTAAAGACCTTGCATCTATGCTGCTGGAAGGCGTGAGCGCCAGAAATCCTGAGGTCGTGGTGCCTGCAGACACCCTCTCCTTCCCTGCCCATGCTTTCAAAGCCTGCCCAGGACAGGCGCCAACTGTGCTCCCTGGCACTGGGGATGGGAACAGTGTCACTGGAGCAGCCAGGATGGAGCACCCAGTTCCAGCCTGTGGTGGAGTGACCCTGACTGCACCCAGACACAGCCCCCTCCTTCCAGTCTGCCCAGTGGCTGGCTCGAGCTGGTTAGAGTGCATTTCCCAGCTTGGGTCCCAGAAGGAGACATTACATGCTGCCCTTGTGCATTCCCACAACAGATAAACTCAAAGTAGGTTTGGTTTTTTTTAGCTCTTCCAAAATGCTGTGTAGAATTACTGTGTGCTGTAAAAGTCTGCTGTGGTGCCTGAAACGTGCCCTAGATCCTGTGCAATGCCACTATTGGAGGGGGCAATGAAGCTTCAGTGAAGTCAGTGGAAGCGCGATGTGTGTTTGTTTGAAAAAAGGTCAGCTAAGTAAAAGATATCACACTGTAGCTCAGTTAGGGTGACTGTCTACCGTTATGATGAGCAAAGACCTTTCGTCCCTTGATCCCAGTGATGACCACCTGCCGGTGTCATTAGGAATGCAGTACTGTCATGGAAGTGAGAAAGATGCAGCAAAAAACACCATTTGAAGGAAATGAAAGTAGGAGAGGAACACAGGCATGTCTCTGCATAAATGCATGCAGCACATGGCACCGGCCGTTTGCATACAGAGCAACTCACCCCACTGCACTGGCTGCTCCCCGACCCAGTGCGGGTCTGGCCGCTAGCAGTGAAGTGAGAGTTCTCCTCCCGCTGGCGCTGGCTGCTGGCACCTGCAGTGCGGCTACAACAAGTGGCAAACTGGTGAATCTGACATCAGGAAACAGCCGTGACTGATCAGTGTTTGCACTTGGTATGCTTACAGTTGTGCCAAGTCAGCTGTTTTCTGCCCATCTCTCCTGTTTGCTCTCTTCAGCTTATTAGCTGATGCTCAACATGGACAGCAGTGGTACAGGGCATGGCTTCATGTGACCGCTGTGCTGTTCTCACGTCTCACCTGCTGCAGGTGTGGAAAGGAGCGGTTACTCCCCACTATCCCCTGCTGCCACACCTGCCCACGAGGGAGCCGTCCTGCCCCTCCTTGGCTCCCAGGGGACACGAGGGACTGGGAGTGTGCAGCCCAGGGAGCTGGGGCAGAGGCGTCCCCCTCCTCATCTGCTGGCGGCTGGATAAGTTTAGCCATTACCTGAAACTTTACTCTAGGGACACCAGGAGCTTGACAGCAAGCTTTAGTTACATGCAGATAAGCCGGAAGACACATTAAATTGTGCATGAAATAAAAACTGTCCCCGAGGTGGAGGTGGCAGGGTCGGGTGGCTGACCCAGCCTTACTGGGGCTCTTTAGCTGCATCCTAATGCCACCACAATTTCCACAGCCTCCAGCTCCACAATCCCTCCTTTGATGTGACTCAGTGATCTTTTCAGTCATTTATTCCACAGCCTGATCTGCTTTAGCACTGAGAAAGGTTTGTATCTGACCTGAATCTCTGCTTCTTTACACAGAGCTGATGAGCCTTCATTTTATCCCTCACAGTTTTGGGTAAGCAAAACTGTTTTTCTCTCACTTTTCACATTTCAGATGCTTGTACAGCATTATTATCTTCCTCTGGATTTTGGCTTTTTATTGAAGTGATACGAGAGAGGGGAAGAGAGGGCATACCAAGACAGGGATAGATAGAGATCTCCATAGCAAGTTATGGGAGAAACCGAGCATGTTGCACTATATATAGTATGTGTATAGGTCTATGTGGAGGTAAATACGTGTAGGAGGATGCTTATGTTTATATTCACAACAAAATATACAAACATACGTAAGTACAAATTAATTTCCATCATAAAAATGCTTCATTAATTAGTTGCTCTGTTAATGCTACACAAAAATTCTTCCCCCTGCAAAAAAAAAGTAATTCTGAATAGTCTCTAAATGCAGCCAAGCTTCAAGCAGAGCAAAGTCTCTATGAGAGAGGCGCTAGGAAGGATTTTATTCCCTTATATGCCACTTACTGAGCTTTGTGAGCCTTTTTTTCAGAGCAGCTGGTCCTAGAGCGGGATACTGGCACAGATGCCTCAGCAGCCTGATCCTGTATGGCAGGCTTTCTCTCTCCACTTTTAATCTAATTTATACATCCTCAAGAATACAGATATTATCTGAATGCACAGTAAAGGAGTCACAGAGCACAGCAGTATGGGCTAGTGCATGAGCAGAAGCCTTATAATCTCCATTGCCCATTTGTCATAATTTCTTTAGCTCATCTATGTGCTTCCGCAGCCTGTAATGCTGGGTCTCTCTAGAGAGGCACGCTACTGGACATCAGCTACCCAGTGCTTCCCACAAGCATGGGGTAAGTGACGACAGCTTTGGGTGCTGCTCATGTCCTGATTACACAGAGGTAGTCCTGGCATAGTCCTGGGCTTTATCCATCCTGTCCCTACACCTCTGCACAGCACAGAGGACTTGCACCCAGCTACTTCATAATGGGTGAATAGAGCTCAGACCCACACTGGACGCTCGTTATGCTGCTGTGTTGGGCTTGTGCAGGCTGCCTGTGGCCAGGCAGGGCTTTGGGTTGCAGATACCCAAAAGTCCTACACCTCACTTTGGGGCCAACTGCTGATCCATGAGACCTCTGATCGCCTTCCCTCCCCCTTGCAGAGCTTACCACCAGAGCCCTTCTTCCAGGCAATTCGTGTCTATGTTCTTAGCTGAGCTTCTCAGGTTTTGCACTGAAAAAAGTTCACTGTCACACCGTTCTCTGTGTATGAAGAAAGGCTTAGTGGTTTTCTTTCTATGAAGCCTGAAACGCATTTCAGATCTTGAAAACTGCTGCAAAACCAGCAGCCCTCCCCATGATTTAATTTTCAAAGGCACTGACTTAATTCCCAGAAGGCAGTGGTAATGCTGGCTGTAATCAAGACGGCTGTGCCCAAGAAGAATAAGAATTTCCCTCCAACTAATTTTTACTGCCTGGGTACATGAGAGCAGAAAACCCTGCAGAGAGCACGTAGCAATGCCCCCTGGTATGACCGGGTCTGCCCTAGTGGGACAGATCCACCACTGCTTCCCACCAGCTTTACTTCTGTGTAAACGTACTGATGAAAAAAGCTGGTCTCTTCAGTCTCAATAAGCTTAATTCACCTGTACCTCCAACAGCTAGTTACTGCTTTAATGCTATGTTGCTAGCTAGTTTTCTTTAACCCTAAATGGCAAAACGATCAGAGAGGAAACCTGGGGGAAAAGTAAGGATTTCCAGCTATTCAGTTCCCATTCTGAGGGAATCATTTGCCATGTTTGGAGCTGTGGCAGGGAAATAGGTGAGAGATGGCATTTCCAATCATCAGCTTCTGAAAGGCAAAGTGAGTGCAGCCTGCCTGTTAAAATCTGGTCAGGACTGAATTATGCAGAGAAGAAAGGAGGACCATATCATTTGCACAGCATGCCATATACTCTCTCTCTTTCTCTCTGTCTGTGTCTCTGTTCTCCTTCTGCCTTAGCAGCCTTTTCTAGCAAATACTAAAATACAATCCTTCCTTTCTTTTCTAGACAAATCCAATCCTGGGAAAGCCGCTGATCTTAGCAGCATTGTAGCTGCTTGAACAAAGTCCCAATTAACTTTATGGCCCAATAATCTGAAGTCTGCTATTAAAATTTTCATCAAAAGATGCTGGCAGAGAAAGACAGACTTTTTATAGCAATCATTGCATGAGACCATTCCCTTAAAAACATGCTTTTCAGTAACCAGGATGCTTCTCTGTCTGGTCGGAGCTTGCACATCGCTGCAACTGCCCTTCATGTTTGCACTTTGGCAAGATAAAGCTGCTGCCAGAGCGTGGGCCAGCGAGCAGTGCAGTGTGCAGGGCAGACAGCTGGTGTTGTCAGCCATCTCCGTCCCCTCTCCCACAGCAAATGTCAAATACGGAAGAACTGGGAAACAGATTTGACTTACAAAACTGTTCCCGTTTGCCTTCTGTGGAGCCTGGTACCTCTGTCTCCTTTCTGCTAGTGGCTTGTCTGTATTTATTTACTTTTTCTGCCTTCTGTTCCCTCCTCACATCAAGAAGAAGGTGACTTTTCAGGCCTGAACTGACACTGCACCTAATTTATTACCTGTTTTCTTCATTGACCAGCATATCTGCATTAGTGCATTTTAAATACTGGTTCTCCATTATGTATCTATGGTAACTAGTATTTTCCTTTAAATTTTAAATTTATCTATATTAAATATTTATTTTTCCTAAGGTTGGTAGATCCTTCTACGATTTTATTGTCTTACCTTCATTTCTGTTGTTTGTTCAATAATAAAAATTGTCAGGACTGAAGGAAGAGTTTGGCCACTTAAGGAATAGTTTCAGTATTGCTAAGAGAGCTGCTGAGAAACAAGTTTATATTTGATATGATTCCATATCAACAGAGGCTGACCTTATCTGAGGGCAGCCTTAAAAGGAAAGTCTGTTCAGTCCCAGGCTTGAGAGTAAACAGACAAGTGGTCCTTATGTAAGTAGTAATAAGTGTTTACAACATTGCTCAGATATCTTCATTGTTCTTAGCTGTACTTCTGCAATACTTTTGTTTGTTTAATTTCCTTTCTCTACTGTAATCTTAATGTAGTCATAATGGATTTGATTATATGTTGTTGCTCTTTCTTGGCTTTTTACAAACTGCTGGCAAACAATCCAGAGCTTGAATGTGCTCCTGCAAAAACAGCTGTTTAATAATGCCAAATAACAAACACATTCTTAGCAAAGAATCCGTAAACTGAACAAAGGGACACATCTCTGCAGTATGCTAAATGAGCATACTGCCTACAGTTAGCAGCACGACTGACGGATGAAGAAAAAGGGCAGTAGGAGAAAAGACTGCTTTCTGAAGCTTACACAAAATACTTTTTTTCTACAAAGCATGCATCACAAATGCAGCAGAAATGCTGTGGAGTAGTATATAGGATGTATGAAAACTTGTTTGGGATGACCTGGATGTCTGATTTCAACCCCTCTTACGACTAACACCCTTGTCCCAAACTTACAACAGAACAAAACCTCACAGCCCGTCTCTGCTCTTCTGCTCCTGGGAGGCAACAGTTTCAACAGAAGACCTCCAGTCAGGTCTTTGAATCCTTCTGTTGGTTCCTACTTCAGTATCATATCAAACAAGCTGCTTATTTTCAATACAAAAGCTCTCAGAGCCTTGCCTCAGGAGTAAGGATTCTCTCTGTATATGTGTGTGTATGTATATATATAATTTTTGTTTCCATCTCAGGATCAGCCTACTTTAGGAGCCTCCATCACTCAGTTGTTAAATGAGAGTCTTCATGTTTTTTCTGCTGTCACCAGAAGCATCCACAAAATCTTGTTGTGTCTTAACTGCAGATCTGGCCTGATATGCTGCATTGCCAAAAGTGGACACACTGCCCAGGTGCTGAGGGTGGTGAAACCCCTTCCCACCTCCCTGGCGAATGGTTTCATCATGGGATGAGAGCCCAGTCTGGAACTTGGCTTGCAGAATGCCTCTGTTTAGATACTTTAGTTTTATTTAAAGTACTTAAAAGGAAAGAGTAAGCCACAAAACATCTCCGCAGTCGTCTTGGCCAAAGACCTCTGTAGGACTAGGGTCCCAGGGGCTGTTTAGCTGTCAATACCAAGTACGGCAGAGTGAAAGGGGAAGCTGACAGGCCCCGACTCTTACCAGAAACAAGCAAGGAAGATGCCTATTTGTGAGCCAGTGGGTAAGAGAAATGCCAGCACTGGGATCTGTAGCAGCTTTGTGAAAAATCCAGCTCTTCATTTCCTTTGCATCTTTTCCAGGCACCCATAACAAGCTCTCATTTGGGGCCAGATGCAATACTGTGTTCAATCCTGAGATTTTTTTTCTTTATTTTTTTAAATAGAAAATGAAAAATAAAACGCTTATTTATTAGTTTCACTGCTGAAACAACTTTGATACCTCCACCACATTAATCTGCTATCCCTTGTCTTATGCTTGGCTTGTAAGCTCTTTGGGCCACAGATAGTTTCTCTCTGCAGTGTTCCTGATTGCCACAGTAATAAGAAAAGAAAATAGCAATTATAATCTGCTGGGGTTTGTTAGTAATAATAAATAGACACTGAATGTTTCCTCAAGTGAACAAAACCACCATGTCTCGCTTTTAAAATTCTTAGAATCTAACTAATCACTCATTGAGTCATTTTATGTGTATATGCGTGATTTAGACTTGCATCCCTGTGGAGGACATCTTGCAAGCACAAACTGAAGTTTATTCGGTAAAACACAAGCACATGTACTCCTAGTGCTGAACCGGGCCTTCAGGGAGCAAGTGATGGCTGCCCAGTCATAGCTGGGTGACCCTGTAGTGATTAAATTGAGGGGTAGTAATGCTAACCATTTCCCTAATCTGCTCTCATTCATACTGAGTCTGAGCAATGGTCTGAACTACCTGACTTCAATCCCTGGAGCAGAAAGCCCCCTGCTAAAGGGACTGGGATTATAGGTCCAAAGACGGATTTCTTCAGCCCTACCTGCCTGACCCAGCCAACGCAAAATCACACATGAGAAAACCTCAGCACATTGATTTTACAGACATTGACGTGTTTTCCAAACAAATCCATGCAACCCTTTCAGTTTTCCCCAATAGTAGTCTTGACCTGAGTTGCATTGTGGTGGGTGTAAGTAGCATAACGTGTAAATATTAAAAAGTCACCTCACAGCAGGCAGAACTGTGTGAGACACAACTGGCCATCAGTAAGACAGACATGTAGAAGGTCAAGAGACCCAGAAGGTTTCTTACTATTTAAAATACTTTTGGAATAGAGGTCAGGCATATAGTCACTCTGAAAAGAAACTCATCCAGATCCCAGGGTCTGAGCATGCTCGCCATTTCCATATAATGCTGGCACAAAGAAATACTGGTGTGTCCCTATAAACCCTAGAAAATCTTTAACACGTAGAAATGGCAAATATACCATGACCAACTTTATTCTGCAGCATTTGCAATACCTGATGCCTTTGTCACCACAACCTGGTATTTTCTTATCAAGGCTGTCTCTGAAATCTGCGGAAGCTGTGTTTACCTGCTCACTCAGGAGATCTGGCTGCATGGTATGACGCGATGCCTGCTCTGCAAAATGCTGCAGTAGGTTCCACTTTTCTCCCAGGTAAAGTTCAGGCTTGGTTTTGACCTGCTATGCCAGATGGAGGACCAGCTCTCGTTTGTGGCCAGAGGAGCTGAAAACAGTAGAGAATTTTGCTTAATTGGGCTTTTGCAAGAACAAGCATTGGAAAGGGAATAAAAGAACCATTTCTTCTTACAGAGATGCTGGAGGCCCACGTGCAATAGAGGGCTTACCTTTGGAGATGTGACTATCCAGACAGTGTGCTCCATCCTCTCTGGGTGTGCACAGCCTTGTTCTTCACATGATCAAGGGTAGATAAAGACCAGATGACCCACCTGGCTGATCTTCACCCAGGCAAGACCAGAGCAGCTCATGGTCCTTCAGCCTACATGGGGTAAAATTTTACTCATTGACACTCAATGGAAAAATTGCAGCTTGTTTCAATGCATTTGGTACTCCTTCACTGTGGTTTCCTAGAATCACAACCAAGAAATTTTACATGGAGCTCTATGAATATACAGCAATGCCTATAAAAATGCAGTACTGCAAAACTGAAGAACTTTTGTCTCAGAAAATTTTGTGCAAATCTTGCCTATTCTATTATTTTCAGTAACTGTCATCTGATCAAAAGTACAGCTTTACAGACTAAAATGTATAGAATTGAAGGAAGCCAGCATATGCTATTTTAGTGAGTGTATTATCTAAAGTAGGCCTTCCATCTGTTTCAGACCTAATTATTACATCATCTTTATGTAGCTCAATTTACAATGAGTGAATTAAATGCTTATGTGAGTGCTTCATACAATGAGAAACACAGCTGTGTCATTTTTAGAGACAGAACAGGGCAAAATGTTCTAGACACACTGAATTTCATTTTTCTACTGTGTTTACAAAAATATTCCTTTGTAGCAAATATTTTTCCCACTCCCTTAGTAATACACAATTGTATTTTGAAGAACCATACAGCATCCACTCAGATTGCAATAAAATACTGAATATTTTTTTCTGTCAAAGAAAAGACTGTGAGTTTAGTGATCAAAACACCAGTCTCTATTAAAAGCATTCAGCTGGTTCTTCCTAACCTAGCTGTTGCCAAACAAAGACAGATTAAGATTAATTGCAGTAATTAAACAAAGGGACAGGCTACAGCATTAGTAGCAGCAATGTATCACATTCGTTGTACCCAGATACTTTGTTCAACAGGAAAACAGAAAATCACGTGAGCTTTAGTCTGTTATGCACATTTTCTATAAGGATTAACTCTTTAGCAGATACTCAGCTACAAGGCATGTGCACATATAGTTTGCCATAGTACATTTTTGTTTAAAAATCCCTTTAGCTAGTATAAGCAAGCCAGATTCAGAACATATTTCTTGATTAGATTATAACCTTCTAAAATAGTTTAATGGGAGCAATTTTTTAAACTACCAATTTTTGTGTTGCGTTTTGAAATTTGTCTGACAAGTTGTAGTGAAAGGAGAGGTAGAATATAGACTAGGGTCTAGCAAAAGCTCCTGTTTCAAACAGAATAAGGAATAATCACCATTTTCTTCTCACTTTTCCCCTATGCAATTTTTTTACTTGCTTTTGGGTTGAGGTTGTGTTTTGGTTTTGCTTTTTGTTTGTGTGTTTGCTTTAAAAGACATGGACTCTGCCTGAAGCCAGTTTTGGTCACATTATGGGTTCAGGTTACAGTGTCACTAGGCTCATAGCAGGATACTGCAAATTAACTGTATTGCATTTACAAGACTTGGCTATACACCCATTCTGAAAGCCAAGATATTGGCTGTTGTTTCCTCAGAATGGAAAATAAAGGACTGTTGCATTTCCCAAAAACACACCCTGCCAGGGTAGAAGGCTAGATATAAAAATATTGCTCACATTTAGAACAGTCCAAGGCACATAAATTGTCTTTGGCCAATAGCGTATGGGCTCATCATAAATTCTGTGTACTTCCAAAGCTTCTGCTCTCTCAGGACACTTCTTCCCATCCCTCTTGTCCACACACAGCTGGTTACAAGAGCAGTCTCTGCCCAGCAAGACATGATCAGAGATTATTTCAATTAAAAAAAAAAAATTCCTCTTATGCTCACTTCAGCGTGGCATAGACACACCCTGTTTTGCCAGCACTGGCACAGCTTAAGGAGTAGTCATTAATCATTAGAAGATAAATACACAGGTTAAGAAATCAATATGCAGTTTTGCAGGCAGAAAGGTAGCAGAAAATAAACAGAGCTGTACTCTAGGAAGCAAATTTTCCTCATTCAAGCTTTGAACTGGAGAGTGAACCCAATGCTGGGAGGAAAACATTAAGCACAACTGGGGAGGGGGGCATGTGTCCCTTGCAAATAATTTCCCATGAATAGCTGCCTGCTCTGACATCTTTTGATTGAGTTATTTCTAGAGCAAACCCTCTGCTTGTAAATACTGATGCTAATCTTGTTTCAGAAATATTTCATCTTGGCAAGGCATTAATAAACACTGTACCAGAAAATGCCTGGAGTCCAGCCATGTACAAGGCCTTGCTGTAATAGATCAGTCAACAGTGGAGGTAAGTGAAGACCAGGAGAAGGATGTTCAGATGCCTTGGTGGCTCTTCAGACACATTTTGATTCAGTCAAGCCCTGATTTGGCTTTGCATAAACATTGGCACAAGAAAAATTTAGCTTGTGTTAATGCTCCCAGAAAACAAATGCTAGTTCACAGTCTGAAGTTTGCTCCATGAGAAAAGAAAATCTGATTTGGTGGAGAGAACAAGCCCCCTGTAACAGCAGAGTCATCCAGCAGGACAGCACAAGTAAAGCAAGGGGATACGTGGTCACACTCCTGGGCTACAAATCACAGGAATATCCATTACAAACTATTCACTAATCACTTGCAGAAAGGGAGTCCGTTGTATAGACCAAAAGTGATTTGTGATTACAGACTTTAAGTCTCCTTAAAGGAGTCTGATTTTCAGGAACCAAGGCCTTCAAGCCTGTCTCATTCTTCAGCTGCTTTTGAAAGCCATAACCTATATGTCACAGTCTGTTAAATAACAAGCAAATTACAGGAATTCATCACTTATTGCAATGAATTATTATTATTCCTTGTGTTGTTGATAAAGATTGGCAGCCTGGGCTAAACAACTGGAGATAGGTCCCCTCATTGTCAGAATTTTTTGTACAAATGCAAAATATGTTGTACAAAATAGACAAATTCAGCTCTAAATAACTTCCAATCTCTGATGCATTAACAGGAGAGAGAGACAAATGTTACTTTCCCTTATTCAGTGCACAGTCATCAATAAACTTGCACTACTTATCTGAGGCTAAAGGCTCTCTCGCCCTTTATGCCAGACAAAGAGTATTAATAGCAACAAGTGTGACGGGAGGGAAGCGGTGAGCAGGTCTTCAGTACAGCCTGTTGTTGATAAGAGTCTGATCCCCTGTCCAGCTGAAGAGCGAGACTACAGCTGCCAAACAAAGCGCTTTTGTTTGATCTTGTTGCTGCAACCATGCAGGGAAAGGTGCCAAGTATGATTTTGAAGTAGCCTTTTAATAGCAGATAGCTAAAATGAGCGGTTGCTCTGAGTGGAAACACAACACACACCAGGGGAGAGAGTTTTGCCTGATGTGGGAAGGCTTACTGTTTATACAAGATGATGCACATGGCATTACATAATTGAAGAAAACCTTGGATACTTTTTTGGCTCAGGAGACATCTGAATTGTAGCCTAATCATTTGTATGTGACATCCTGCAGCCCCTATTAACAGAACAAAACAAAAAAGTTTTAAATTTTACAAAGATATTAAAAATCCCAAATAGAATCTGGCAGGGACCACGTTCACCTTGTTTTTCCATAGCTTTTCCTTAGACTCCTACAACCAGCAGGATGTTTATGGCAATATATTTAGACATAAATTATTAACAATGCAGACAGTAATATCATGATTCTGCTTCATTCCAATAAAAAGAGAAATGTACTTTAGGATAAAAGTCAACAAGTCATTATACAAGTCACCATCTAGTGGTATGTAAGAACACGTACTGCTGCTCTTTAAGTTTAGAGGTTAAATAAACCTGTGGTTTTAGGGACTTAAAATAATGTCTTCAGTGCTGCTCAGAATGAACTTGTGAATATATATATGGTGTATATATATGTTCCATGTTTTATATGCATGTATTAATATATTAGTATAGAGAGATATTTTAAGCAAATCTGGTCTATGCAAAGTTTAGTTGAAATAAAATTTTACTTCAAGTATTTAAAATGATGAAACACAATAGTTTGTAGGCTACCTGTTTTTTAGCCTTTTTCTCCTCTCTGTATGCATTTATATGTCCTGCCTCTCTTTATGTGCATCTATAGCTATATATATATATATATATATATATGTCTGTAACTGATGCTCCACAGCATACCATTGAAGGTGTTTGCATTTCTAACTAGCCAGCTTGGTTGCAGAAAGACACTTGTGGTTAACTAGTGCTACTCTGTAACTGCTGGAACAAGTGACATCTACCCCGCTGCAGCTATCTGTTCAGAGGGAAAGCTATTAGGACTGACAGAGAAGCTCATTCTTGCTCATTATATTCCAAGCCCTTACAGATGAGGCAATTTTTCACTCTTCTCAGTTGTGATAAAAACTGAGGACAAATACAGCATTATACTCTATTCAGCCTGTATCTGAAAATGTTCTGAATTTATTTATCCCTGAAGAAAAGCTGTATGCAAGCCAATGTTCCCCCCCCAACCCCCAAGTCTACCTTTCCTATTTGCATTTACATTTAGCATCTCCACTCAGGGCCAAATCTTTGAGACCTTATTTGACTTTTACCCAATGTTTCTTCCTGTATTAGTCACCATATGAGATTTGTCTGACAAAGAACTAAATTAAAACTCCACAGAGAGGATGTGCACTAGAACTTCCTGATGAAAAAAAACCCACATGGCAAACAAGATATGACATAAGATTACAAATAGGCAATGATGGCAAACCGTGACATTTCTGCTCCTGGGCTTCCAAAACACCAGAGGATACATGAGGTGGAGCTGGAGGCAGAGAAACGAGACAGTCATGGTGAGAGGAAGGCTGGTGTGCAAGTAAACAACTATGATTAGTACTTGGCCATGTGCAGCATTTATTGCTGGGACTCCCACGGAAAGAGCAGTATCATCTGTCACAGAGGCTAATATAAGGTACTAACAAAGGCTGACTTACCCTTTTCACCACACGGTCACTAACAGCAAGGCCTTGACCCCTTCACACTACTCTAACTATCATCTACTTTTGGGAGACATTTATTATGGAGACCGCTAAAGTCAAGGCATTGTGGTGGAAGATCTTTCCACGGGTGAGCGCTGCAGTGATTGAGCCAGACTTCATTAAAGGCAAGAGCACAAAGGTATACAATGAAACTATCTAATAAAATGCCTGGCAAGCTTTGGGGATGAATCTTTGGAAAAACTAGTCTGCAAAGTGGAGACTTTTAAACAGTCACCAGCTTTCGATTCCTGCCTCCTTGTACTGAACCTGGAAGAAGGGGAAGAGAGAGTACTCTCTATGTGGACTCACATATTGGATTTGGTTCCCTCGGTGGTAAGATACCACATGTCAGCTTAGGCACAGGAGCTGTCCATGCTGTTTACATTGTTTTAAATGCAAATAAAATATTTTACCTTAAATTCCTCCATTTAGCTACTGTATTTTAGTTTATATTTATTTTAGGTTTAGACCAGGCATATGGCCGGTTACTGCAGTTCAGCTCAAAAGAGCTAACTTCTTAGGTCTTACTTGTCCGCTTGAATCTTAAAAGTCTGCCTGTGTGGTCCTCTGTGGAGTCTGGGAAGAGGAAAAAAGCTGAAAGAACAGTGTCTTGGACTCACTAATGTCCCTGCCTCAGATATCCTGAGAGCCCTGACGCCAGTAGGAGGAATGCAGATTTATACTTCCCCAGATTATGTATTACCCTTAAAAATTCAATTCATTTCTCTCCTGAATGAATTTCCTGGCTTCCTGTATTATCTTCTTTTTTAAAGGCATGCAACCTTACAAGTGGTCAAAGGCACCTCTTGCCTGACCTTTCCTTTCTACCTGTACTCTTAAAAAATTGCTTTTTGCAGATGGGGTCTAAAAGGCAAGACAGAGCACTTAAAGTTGGGTCTCTATAGCACAGGCACAGAAGAAATAGAAATAGAAATAGAAATAGTAACACTTTAGAAGAAAAAGGAAAGCACCAAGAATGACTCTAAAAGAACAAAGTGGATTTAGGAAATGCTGAGGCTCCACCATGGTTACTGGAAGAACACTGGAAAGAGGAGTAGCAAGAAAAAGCAGTCAAATCTGCAGGTGATGTAAATTAGTATTGCTGAGGCAAAGTCAGAGGCACTATGCTGATTTACACCAACATGGACTGAGGACTGTTACTAGGGAGGAATGAGTAACAGCCCTATGATGCACAGATTTTACTTTCTGCAGAGAATATTGTTTCAGTCCCTCCCACGGTTTGTCAGTGACTGCTCCCTGGTGAGAACATGAAGAAGTTGTCAGGTCTATTAACCTTAACAAATGTAAATATGAACCCAAAATGTGGAAAAATGCTCGGATCTGAAATTAATTTCATTCTAACAGACTGCTGAGTTAAACAGTCACTTACGCAGCCAACACAGCAACAGCAGCCACTGAGAAAGAAAATCGTTCACCTTGTTCTTTTTGGGTTGTCCTCCCTGCCTGTTTCTTGGTTTGGTGGTACCTCACATAAACAGCTGCATTGAAAGAGGTTGGAGTCACTTGTGGGATTTATCCAAAATAACTTACCTTGTGAATGCAAGCCTTTCTTCTCCAGTCAAGACTGTTGTTTGCAATTTTTCAATACATCTGCAAACAAATCTTACCCACCGACTCACTCATGAAGCTGCTGCTAGAACAAGCCATATGCTCAGTTCTTGTAGCATCTGACTGGAGCCAGGAGCTGTATTCTCTTATTTTTGTTCCCTGAAGGAATGGCATGTCCCATGTCACCTGTCCCCCAGGGAAAGAGAATTCCTTTTGCCTGTTACAGGTTATTCTTAAACATGGGGAACTATATGGTATTAGACTAAGACCAATACTGAGAGACAGCTTGGAGCGTGACTTAATTTGGGACGGAGTCCATAATGTTTACATTTCCCATGAACACTCTTGCAATAAAAACAAGTAAATAGAAAGAGGCTTAGCCCGTGTTTCCATGGCTGGACCCATACAGGAGGGCCTGAGGGATCCTGCTGCACTGGGGCTGGGATGCCAGGAGCTGTGTGAAGTGGCATATTTCTCCTTGTGAAAAAGCTTTTCCAAAATTGCTCCTTGCAAGGACCATTACCCTGGAAGGGTTGGGATGGGGCTAGAGGGAGGATTGGACTAGGGAATTCTTCACTTGGCAGATCCTTTGCATTACCTGCATTTTCCTAAACACACATGCCTGCAAGAAATGCTGGAGAAGGCCCCACTAAGATTCAGTCTGTGCTTTGGGCTGGGCAGTACTTGCAAAGGAACTCTGCAGCCCTTCTGCAGCTTAAGGAAGAGAGAAGCCAGTGTTCAGCTAATGCTCTCAGGTTCACTTCTCTGAGGTCCAGATTTATACAGAGACTGAAAGCTGCACACTGCAATGTTTTAAGAAGTCAGAGGCTGGGCTCTGCTTGGTGTTCCCAAGGCTGAGTTATATGCTGAGTGGGAGGACTGTCTGGCTCAGGCCCATGGGCTGCAGAAGCTGAAGGTGTTACAGCCCAGGACTGTCCACCTTGCATCTCCACCTGCGCCCCTCTGCATCAGCAGCGTGGCACACACTCCTGCATCTCAGCAGCTTTAGTGCCAACCTGGTGTCCTGGGTTAAACTGCTGGGGAAAGGAGTTAAGCTGAAGGACTGGGCACTTCTGTTGCTGCGGTGTGCCCACCTGTCAGCTCTGTTAGAGTGGCAATGCCCTCCAGCCAGTGGCATGCAGAGTGGAAGCAGCCCACCAAAGTTTGTCCGTCAGACCCTCTAGGTGCAGGGGCTGCAGCTGAGAACTGGGAATCCAAACCTGGAGACAGGAGGTGCTGAAAGCAGAGTAGAGGAGAGAGACTCAAATTTTATCCTTCCCTTGGCCTGATCATCAGTTAGCTGTGAAGGTGGGTTTCAGCCTCCAAGATCTCATTGGGGGCTCAGGCATTGGTACTGTGCATTCAGGCACTAGCAAGTACATTGCTGTCTCATACTGCAGGGCAGCAAGAGAAGACGGAGAATTCCCTTTGGTGAAAAACGAAGAGTACTAGGATACTTGCCCAGACATCAGGCTTTGAACTTTGAGCAAGCAAAAAAAAAAAGGGAATTCAGAAGCAATAGGAGTTGCCTTTATATGCAAGAATGTTTATGAATCATTTCCCTGCTATAGTGACACAAATCTGCTTAATGGGACAAACGAAAAAAACAGGACTAGATTTGACAGAAGAACTTTAAAGGATACATGGATATTAGGTTCCTCTAGCTCCGTTTGCATTTGGATGCAAAAAAATATAGTTTTTACTATTCTTTTCTTCCATTAAAAAGAAGCCATTTAAACTTCAACGGAGATTTGCTTTCATTTTTGAGCTTTCTTCTGTTTTTTTGTTTCCAAGTCAGAGGTAAAATGGACAGCCCTTCATTTTATTTAGCATGAAATGAATTACAAGAAAGTGGGACCTCTAGGAATAAAAAGTCTTCAGTCTGTATGGTCATGTAAGTGTAAAATATACTGCAAGGCACAGTGCTTCTCCAATTTCGCTACAGATTTGTAATAATAAAAAAATGGACTCTGAGGAGAAGTGAGCCATGAGCTGTGTGATTTGAACAGTTACATTAACACACAATAAAGAGGTGCAAAGGTTCACGACAGTTCTCTCTTAAAAGAAAAAAATGCAGAACCCAGAAATGCATGAAAAGGCAGTAAATGAAAGATTGGATGACATACTTGATAAATGCAAATCTAGACTGATTTCCATTTGAAAACAAATAAAGGCTCCCAGTCGCAGCTAGAGCAGGGGAAGGGAGGCAGGAACAAATGAGCAGACAAAGGAAGGAAGGAGGGATCATACACATTGCAACGTACAGTTACCGGTGCTTGGCTAAAATACTGTTGGAATGAATGGGAACTGATACCACGATGATAATTTACAACACAGAGATACACAGAACATTCTGTCAGTGTTTGGTAGGAGGGAAAACGAATACCTGAGTCATTCAGAAAGTGCTGACAGTCTGTTTATAGTACCCACATCTGTCACACCACACTCCTTTGTAATTACAATCCCCTTGATGGGAAAGGAGAAGATTATGTACATCCCCAGGGAAGGATGTACTCATATGAATCTGCAGGCAACATTCAAAGAACAATCCACTCAGAACTTGCCTAATTCAAGAAGCAAGAGAGCATACAGTGCCGGTGAGCCACATCCCATACATAATAAATCTAAAAAAAAGGAGGGACATACTTATCACTGAACAGACCTTTGATAACAAAGTAAAGGGAAAGAGATGGAAATTGGGTGAAAATACCTAACTAATACCTAAATAACTCCTTCTGGGCTGTATACAGGTAACCAAGGCTGGGTCTTAAGGATCTTGATTTTTGGCTTTGGGTGTAATTTTGTACAAATGTAAAGCATAGGACTGTTGGTACTGCAAGGCTTTGTTTGGGGGAGGCATGGTAAGAAACTTGGTTTGCACTTGAATGTATAATTTAGCCTAGGTTTGCTCCAAACTTGGCCATGTTTTGAAATTGGCAGCATAAGGCTTTGAAAACCTTAAGCATAAGGTTTGGCAGCATAAGGCCTAGGCAGAGGTTCCCAACTCCAATCTTACAGAATAAGGGGGGGGTGTTCTTTTAAAATTAATGTTTCACATAATTTTCATCTTATTTTCCATTCATACAACAATCTGTTTGCACAGATAGTCCAAAGGGCATAACTAGGGACAGAATAGAACACCTTAAAAAGACATCTTGCTTGTGGAATATCTAGCAGAAAAAAAAAAAAAACAACTGTATGTCTCTAACATCCATTTGAAAAGCATCTATCAGAAAATGTCTATCCACCATGGAGCAAAAAATAATTTTTAACACTCAAATACACTGAGTCTTAAGACTCAAACATATTTGTGAATATTTCCTGCTATTCACTCTACTTTGAGGCAAACTGCGCCGAAAACAAGCTATAGTACATTCAATTTAAACTCAGTGCTAAACGATTATATTCTAGGCTGTCCATGTAGCTCAGCCTTGGAAAAAAAGATGTGGAGAATCAATAGGATTCTATGCTAATGACGAATCCATAACAGCTCAGAGTAGCTTGTGCTCTTCCACTGATAGCATCAGTGTAATCATAGTTCCAAGGAAATGACAAAGGTTTGAACCTTTGCCAGGTAATGATCACACTGACTCCTGCTTAGCAAAAAAAAGGATTAAGGCCACATAATTTTAGCAGTACAAGCAAAATGGCACGTTACAAAAGCTCTATACCAAAAAAAAAAAAGGGGGGGGAATAAAATTGGAAACAAATATTACTGCTGGACACTACCACTTCTGCTGTTCTACCTTTGCTGCCTGTCTGTGAGGGAATAAAAAACACTGCACCACTGCACGCTGGAAACTGCCAGCACAGCTTCCCAAACCACACAGGGGAGCTGTGTGGGTGCAAGGGCAGGTCTGGAAACCAGTATTTTCCCCTAGATGAACATGGCGCTACCAACTCTGGAGGGTGTGGTTAGTTCATGAGTTGAGCCCTTGAGACAAGGCATGTTTTTTCCCTGTGGTAAAGCATCAAGTGGTTTCCTACATACCAGGTGAACATGTAGTGTGCTTGTTAGAGCCTTATGCCTTGAAAAATTAGGGAATTGGCCAGGAAAATGGGTATATGCAGACAGGCACCTGCCACATGTGCCTTCTGTACTGTAGCTGCTCAAATACCAGTACAACATTTTACAGAATTGTTTTTAATTTTCATCTCAGATCCCCAGCACCCCATACAGAAAGGGTTCCTTGTAATTAGAGAGTACTCCAGCTGTTTTCATGCTGCAGCTTTGTGGATTTGCTCTGTTTTATGCATATTACATCTGAATTAAAGTACACTTAAGCTAAAAGGGGATCTCGTGTGTAATGCATCATAGAGAAGCTCGTATGTCCTCCTCGCACCCTGGGACTATAGTCTATTTATTTACATCCCACAACCTATTTCTTTTAGACATACCTGTACAGGAGCTTTACTTCTCTCAGGCATCCATTTGCAGTGTGGTCCTTACTGTTCCTCTTCCCTCCTTCAGCTTGCAAAAGAAAGCTGTGGCATCTTTTATATTTTGTGTCTTGCCTGTAAAATCTGTGGCAGTGCACCACGGTCAGAGAGGTTAAGCCCAGAGGGGATCTTCAGCTCGTCAGCTACTGCCCTTCAAACTGTCCTCTGAGTAACTTGTTGTTGGCAAAAAAGACACATCTTCAGAGAACATGCCGGCTCTGTAAAACATTGAAAGATGGAGAATCCATCACTTCGCCTGATAGTTCGTTTCAGTCACTTCTACCAGAACAACGTGTGTCTTGTTTTTAGTTTGAATTTGCTGTCCTTTAGCTTCACGTTCATGGTTCTTTCTGTGCCCTTGCTTGCTAGATTAGATAGATGATTCACTCCCAGTATTTTCTCCCTGGGATGGGAGTATACTGTAACCAAGGAGTTTCTTTTCTTATGGATTCATTCAGTTGTGCCCAGCACCAAATGCATGTTCAGCCTTTATACAGTGCTATATGGAACACTGCTCCTTGGAGAGAAACAAGTTAGATCACTGCTAACCTCTTTCATTTATACAATTAAACATGTTTATCACCCAAAAAATTTGGTAGATTGCTCCCTGGTTAACTATCCTTCTTGACTGCTTTTTAGAGGTTCACTGACGAGTCACAGTGTGCTGCTACCTGGAACAATATGCCAGTACTGCATCTCTTTACAAGTATTAACTAAAAGAGACTAATGTTGAATAAAGTAAAGTATTCATAATACCAGCCACTATCAAAGAGAAGTCTGGACTGCTGTTACCCACACTGGTGCACAGAGCTTCTTTCAGAAAAGTTTAAACAGATGGTTACATCCTGCAGGGCATTTTCAGTACTTAGACTGAGTGACATGCCCACTGTGATGGCTTAGTCTAAAAATTGTGTTGTCTGAGGCACAATTTTTCACTTTGGGCATGTAAGCATTTCAGAGCCAGCAATTGGGTGGAAACATGCTTTTCCTGAAACCACCTACGTGACCCTCTTAGATTTCCCTGTAAAAGCCATCAGACAGATACAGCTTCAGAGCAATTCTCATTTACTTGTCAAAGCGCAAAGGTGTAGCAGTCTGCGTGGCCAGGGCAAAGTTAAGGGTGCTGGGAATGCCACCTGTTTGCTCCATCACTGAAGCTCCAGGGACACTGGTCTATGCCTGCTGAAATTTCTCTCTCAAATCAGCCCTCAGCCTTGCCAGATGCCTTCAAGCAGGTCTAGCTCTGGAGGGCAAGGTTGTCCTTCCCCAAGAGAACATGTTTGCAGATTATTTTTTAACCAGCTTCATTTCATTGATCCTGCTTACAGAGCAGGTCACTACCCACAGTTACATCAAGAGAATGGAGAGGCCAGAGAACTGAAAGTGAGAATGTGGGAGCGTCTTTAAAAAACTAATAAAAAGTTTTGTTAGACAGTTGTCTACACTAAGTGTTGAGGTTTATCAGCTGTACCATGAGGCATTTTTAACATCAGAAGAGCTTAAATGCAAAAACACTACAAGTTTATTCTAGCCAGACTAAAGGTTTTATTCCTGATTGTAATGTTGAAAGCAAGAGTGTATAAACAAAGACAACACAAAGTCATCCTGAGCAGCACTTAACATTTGATATTTTTCTCAACTACTGCTTGGGCTCTTTGAAGGATATTACACTGACATCCTGAATTGCTAGTTCTTAGATTTAAATGCTAGTTTAGAGACTTACAAAGTTAGTCCTAGTCCCAAGGACAACCACTTGAAAAGTAAGGTACAATAAGGAACATTTATGAAAACACTGTTTTTCATAGCGTGTCATGTCGTTTTCTTCAAATGCACATTTGATGCCCTCATCTAAACAATTCCATTGCCATAAAATTCAATTTTTTATTTAAAATGGTATTTATATTATTAATCTTTTTCTTTTTCAATCAATCATTAAAATCTTGAAGTGTGCAACTGAAACTAACTTTTATTTGAAGTGTTGCCTTAAGAGAATCAATATTCAGCACTTTTTTTGTAAGATGTCCAAGTTTGTTCACAAAAGAAAAATATTCTTTCTAGTGCTGCATTTGAGGTTGGATTGCAAAAAATAAACTTCACAGATATGAAAGAACTATGATGGGAAGGCAGAATGTTAGTCTATTCCAGAATATGGGTTTGCATGCAGGCCACAGAAGTGATCACACATTGTTCCGTATGCAAGCAATTTGCATCCAGATTTTTTTTAAGCTTCGGTCCTTCAGAAATGCTTCGTATTTCCTGAACATTATTTTTAGAAAAAAAGTTTCTGTATTTCATCAACTAAAGCATTACAAGCTTTCATTATTCTAATTTTAAGGCATCATAAAAGTTATCATTGTGAAAGAAGAGTAGAGAATGAAGTTTCAGTTATTCAAAATATCTTTTCATCAACCCTATCTTAGCCAAATAAGCAATTGTAGCCTAAAATATAAAACTAGCTTCTAAGATAAGATCAATGTTTTCAGATTCCTTCATTTGCAGAGTTTTGGAGATAACCGCCTTCAGAGAAATTCCTCAACATTTCCATGCACTCAAGGATGACAAAATGAAAACTGCCTTGTAATTCAAAAAAGAATTTGGCAAAAATGGAAAAAGAATTTAAATTTTCATTGTACACATTCAAGGCCATACCATGAGTCATATACAGCTTCCCTTTTTGTATTATGCAGTATGCGGACTAGGAGATTATTTGGAATAATATTCATTTTCATATTATATTAATATGTACATAGTTTTATCTCCCTAAATTAGTATTTGCATGGCCTGTTGCAAATATTAATTTTTGTCAAAATTTGCATTACTTTATGGTTAAACATTTTCTATGTCTTCCAATATTCCTGATGCAATTTCACATTGCCTTCAAAGTAAGCAAGCAGACAACAAACTAAGGGACTATCCACCTACCTATACAATTAGGAACAACTGTTGGAACATTTTAATATCTCTGTGCATGTAAAAAGTTGTTCTTTTGAACTACGCTACACTTATGTTTATTATGGCCTCCACTTTCATGCTGTCTTACTCCTGATAGTCTGTCATGAGCAATGGAGGTTCTTCACATAAACTACAATAAGCCCTATAACAATTATTGCTATCTTTTTACTGATCCTGCAAAATTATTTTTCCATTTATTCGGGAAATTGCAAAGCTCCTTCTATTTAGGGAGTGTATTGTGATTTACTAAAGAAATTACTATTGCCATCACTGCCAAAATTATGATCCCTATAAGGATGTAGCTCAGCCAATGAAAAATGCTATGGTAGTTAAACTCAGACTTAATCTGCCCACTCTGTACTGAGCCAGACATTAGATACTGTATTCTACACAAACATTATTTAGTTATAATAAATATATGCGATAAAATGCTCTTTATTTACTGAGAGCTTGAATACATAGGCTAATCCTAGCAGTAATTCCTCAAGGTAGACTTCAACTATACTGAAAATACATCTCATAATTTCCTTTTTGTGAAGTTTGAAACTCTCTTCATAGAAAATGTATAAAGAAATAGACGATTCAGCTGTTTAAAAAGCTCTACACAGATGTAAACATGTTATTTTGATGAAGTCCCCCTACATCAGAGTCCTCTGCCGCCCCTGGAGGACAGTTTGCAGTGAAGTTTGCAATGAGCCCTGCTATGATACCTGCCTAGAAACTTCCAAGCTCTGTCTGAAGAACCTGTGTTTCACAGGCCTGCTAGGCACACAGTAAGTGCTAAATTTAGCAATAAAATACACTAATGTCTCTTTGTGTCAAGTGTTTCATTTTTACATAGCTATTAATGGCATTTCTCAAAGACCGCTTTTTTTTTTCCTCTCACAAACTGATCTTCAACTGGGTTACAAGTAGAAGAAACAGCAAAAGTTATCATGCTGTGCCATAGCTGTGAATTTACTTCAGGGCGGACTTGGGAGAACAACAACAACAACAAAAGTGGGATCTCTGTTTTATAAGCTTTGTGGATAGTTTTTGTTAAAAGACTGGATTTTTGCAGGCTGAATTCCGCAATGCAAACAAGGCTTTACTGACGAGTTAATTCCTTAGTGTAGCTCTGCAGAGGTTTGATAGACTGGCTTCAAGGCTTCAGCTTATACCTGTAACAGAAGTGTGAAATAGAAGGTGGTCTTTTGATCTAAGGGAAGAGCCTTGGCAACACCACCTGGCACTACCTTTCTCTCCTTTGTTCAGGAATTCCCTTTCCTCATCTTTCTTGGCTCTGTACTCCAATAATAAGGGGGCTTTGATAAAGAGAACACTTTATCAAATATGGCTCTAATAATTAACATCCTACCCCTACGACCTCGCTTTCTGGAATTGCACTCTGAAGTATCAAATGCAAAATACCTCCTTCCCCTCCCTGGGAATGTCCTGAATTCATAGTCTAAGCATGTTCTTGAATTAACACATTCTTTCTGCTTAAAATGGCCTTCCTGGAGGTCAGAACCATTCTAAGGTAATTTCAAGATACAACATTTCCACAATGTTTCATGAGGTATGTATCATAAATTGCATTCACTGTATGCATACCTTACCAAATGCATAATACTTTGTTCTCCCCGAGCACTCTCTGGAGACATGGTGCATTAGTAATGCAGATGACAGTGCTTTGTTAAAACTACCTTCCCTCTCTCTTTCATCCGTTCAAGAAGTTCACGGCATCATAGTGACCAAAACTGACAATGTAAGATTCAGAATTTTTTTTCCACATAGGAAACACAAAATTTGTCTGTGGGTCTTGGCTAAATAAGTCTGTTATTCTGTTTTCATTGCTTTTTCTTTCTTTTGGGAGAAGAAATGTTTTTCTACCACACGTAAGGGTTTTATATTGGATATATTTTTTTCTCAAAGCTGAGATCTGCTTCCCTCAAGAGGATTTCTAATTGCCTAACTAGTGGTCACTGAGCTGTAATTACTCCAGATGAAACCAATTGTCATCATTCCTTACAGTGCAAACTGCACACACACTCCAAAAAGCATCCCCATCAGTCATATCTCCAGCACAACCTGCACATTTTTTCTGCTGAAAACAGATACTGATTTGACACAGTGCTGAGATGATATGATGTATAACTGATTGTACAATTCAGTACAGTATTGGATTAGACTAATGCAGCCAGGTTTTCAATCTAATTACCTCTGCTCAGCTGATGGAGAGAGTTGTACCCTGTGCAATTGCCTTGGCAATTGCCAATATCACTTTATGATAATCTACTTAAAGTGAAAGAATCCTAGTGAAACAGGAACAGGCTGAGTTTCTGCCAGAACTTTCGTAATGTTGCTTGTACTTTTAAAGGAACATTAGGTTTTTCTGAATTCGTAAATAAACATCTGAACCCTACAAATCCTACTCATGCAAAAGTCACAGAAGAGAACAGTCAACGTTTCCATAATCTTTGAAAGAGTGTTTGTATCACATTGGCTGTCTAACATCGCCCCATGAATGCACTCTGGCATGGCATGGTCTTGGCAATATATGATGATAAATACTTAGATTGTGCAGCTGGCCCTGGACCTAGACCCAGGGCTTCCTCCAGTGTAAGACTGGCTAATGCATCTCTCCGTACTCCCTGAACAGTACCTGTTTGATAAGGCATATAGTCACGGACAGCCATTGAACGTTCGGCAGGAAAACTAGGTGGGAAACATTTGATTAATATCCATATGGACAACGAGAGGAACTAAATCTCGCAAAATGAGCAGGAGACAGAAAGTACAGGTAGTCTTTGGTCACGAGTAGCTCCAGTTTTAAGAAGCAAAGAATTGCCAAAACCCCACAGAATGATTTTTTTTAATGTTTTCTATTATCCACTACTTCTCATGGACATCTAAGTCCCATCCCTTTGCTCTCCTAGTTCTTGGCAAGAGGACAATAATACATCCTGAAGCATGACAGGAAAAGCACTTGAGAGTCTTTTGGGTCCATGAATGATCAGGATATAAAAAGAATGCTCAAAGACAATGAGGTGATTTCCCAGAAGCTAAACAGCACTTTTGTATCAATACACAAAACAGAAAAAATGGGCACAATTCCCCTGCTCAGACTCTCCTTTGTGGGAGAACTCATTACAGAATCTGTTTGAAACCGAAGTGACTGTAAAACAGACAAGGTTATTTTTGTCCTTGAGAAAATGGACAAAAGTAGCAAATTGTCAGGGTTAAGATGGTGTTCACCCAATAGCTCTGGAAGAGCTCCACAATGAAATAATTTGATTACTAAAAGTGGTGCATAACGTGCTTAAAACTGCCCTGCACACCTGAGGACTTGAATGTGTCAGATATGATACTAATTAAAAAAACAGTTTCAGGGAGAACCATGGAAGTCCAGATATAGAATCTTGATGCCCGCCCTTGGCATTGATAGCGTATTAATATCACAAAGAACAGGCACCTGGATAAGTGTGATCCATTAGAAAAGAGTCCACATGTGGTTTTTTTTAAGAGGATGCCTTACCTTGCAGGCTCATCGGAGTTATTTGAAGAAGTCAACAAGGAGTTGAATAAGGGTGATCTGGCTGATGTAGTGTATCTATACTTCTAAACAGCCTTCAGCAAATTTCCTTGCATTTAATTTCCTTAGCACTTCTAAAACACATTAAAAAATAGAGAGTAGGAGCAAGCAACCAGTTGATGTGATGGCGGGCAGAAACCAGTGAAGGTCTACAGTGATGTGTGCAGGAGCCTGTTCTGGTTAGCACATTCATAAATGAACTGCCTGTGAAGAACTGCACAACTTACAAGACTGAGTGTCTGGGTAGATCACAGTGGCTGATAGCTTTCAGTACAGATAAATGTAAAGTGATGAGTACTGGACAAAAGTAGTTCTAATGTCACATCTTAAATGGTGGGCTCTGAGCCCAGCACTAATACTCAGAAGTGAGATCATTCCATGAATACATCAGTGTATTTCTCAGTAGCAGTCGGGGGGGGGGGGGGGGGGAAGTTAAAAAAAAAAAAAAATTAGGCATTAATAAGAAAAATAGAAAGCAGAATAGACAACGTCATTCTACCACTGTATGAATCCATGGTTTGCCTATACCTTGAAAAATACGGAGTTTTAATCCCCTTGTGTCAGAAAAGTTATATTAGAATTAGAAAAGATTCAAAGAAAAGCAAGAAGGATAATCTGAAATGGGAAATGTCTTCTATGTAAGAAGCAATTGAGCAGGCTATGATTTCTGAGTTTGGAAAAATGATCATTTTCATGTGACAATGATCTTTAAAAATCATGATTGGCATGGGGATGGTAAATAGGAAGCAACTGCGAGCTGCATTTTCCACTGCGAGAACTGCAGAGCTTCAAATGAAGCTGGTGGGAGCCAGATTCAGAACAAACAAGAAAATGGTCCTTTGTGCATCAGGTACCTGACAAGTTGAAATCTTTGCCAAAGGGTGCCATGGGATTACAGAGCATTTATATGATCTCCTTTTGTTAAGCAAGCAGCTAGTAAGTGAGAACGTGATCTTGGGTCAGGACAATCATACAAATCCATATGTCCAGACCTACTTTTTGATGATTATGGATTTGGTGGGTTGGTTAGGACCTGGAAAAAGGAAACCCAAAGCAATAGCAAAATGGCTAGCAAGAAAGAAAGAATGCTGCAGATAAATCATGTACAGTACATTATTTCTTTTTCTTTAATGCCGTGAGTGTTTTCTGAAGAGGCAGGAGTCCTATTGTCACGCCTGGCTCTCACAGGTGCTAAGACAATCAGCAACAGAGGGCCGTGTATCAGGGCAGGAATCTGCTGGCTGGAAGCCAGTGAATCACTGATGTCATGTTCCAGATGTTTTTAAGTGGTAGAGTAAGAAGTTCAGGGCCCTGGAGGATTGGTACAACCAATGGCCCTGCTGTGTACTGTAAATTAGGGAAAACAGCTTGCAATTAACCAGGACTGTTGCAGGGCTTGTCAATGTACTCTATTTTACTGCTTATCATAAAGGCCGAAAACCTCTGGGCCAGATTCTTAGTGAATCTTAGGATTCTTGATCCTAATCAATTTAAGTTGGAGTTTTAAAGTTTCAGAATCAGGTAAAAAATAAATCCTATTACAAAGGGAAAAACAATCACAAAACCTGGCCAAAAGAGACAATTCTCCCTCTACCTGTCCTGACTACCATGTATGACTGCTCCAGCTTCACAGCCAGAAAACCCCCATCCAATGAAACAGTCATTGGCTAGACAGTAATCTGCTCCAGTGTCTTGCATCCATCATTTTCACAAAAAAAAAAAAAAAATCTTTTACCTTTATGTCATCACATCCAAGAAATCGGACCGCATCTAAAACCCCTTGAAGTCAGTGCAGACTGTCATTGACTTCAGCTGGCATTGGAACAGACTCTGAGAATGTAAATCTACAGCCTGCTAGCAAACTAAATAAAGATCTGGGTACAATTTAAGTTGGACGTAGATAAGTTTAATAGTACTGACATCAGTGAAGTTATACAGGTCTGCAAGCAGACTGGCCTTCATTCTGTTTGTTACTGTTCAGTTGACTTCAGTAATTCACTGCATGAGGTAACACATCAAAATGGCACTTGATAATGATTTTCAGTATCGGTGGAGGCATGAAGCAGAAGATTAAATAGAAATAAAAGTCTCCAAGGGCTAATAATAATATTTTACAAACGGGGAAGACTGCTTTGCACTGTTTATGCCATGTGCAAGGTTTCAAAAATTGATGTCAATCACTCTTTCAAGACAACATGAAATCAAGCCATATCTAAAAAATGGTGCATTTATTAGGATTTCAAGAAAAAGCGTTCTCACTATTATCATCTCTGGAATGAGATAGACTGTGCAAGAATGGCATAAAAATATTCTTGCCTCCAGAGTTTCATTGGCATAATCTGTCTGCAACACCTACAAAATATGATACTGTGTTGCAGGAATGTGGAATCAGTTTTTTTTAGCAGGAAATATTTGGAACATCTTGAAATATGTCATTGTCATATATGTGTCTGTGTGTGTGATATAGAAAATAAATTCTGCTGCTGGTCTTCTTGCACATAGAAATACTAATTGCAGTCGTCATCATAACATAGAGACATAGCCTACTGTGGTATCTGGACTATGGAGAAGACAAGGAAAAGTAAAACAGAAAGCAAAAAAAAAATTCTTGTAAGTACTTACATCATCTGAATAATTGCTGTGAAGAGAAGAAACCAGGACCTGCTGACAAGTGTCTATTCAAATCTTTTCCATTGCTATAGAACAAGGGCCACAAATTCACGCAATTTATCAACGCCTTATGCCAAGTCACTCCCATTCTGGCTATATATTCCTCTTGGCCAGATCCAATAGGAAGAGGAGATGATATTGCTGACACAAGTGCTATCAGATAAAGAATCCTCCCTTAGAGGGGGCACACAGCTGAGGTCGGTGAGATAAAGGGAGAGGTGAGAGGAAGTCAACAGCTGAGCTGTAAGAATAGGAGAAGAACCGGGACGTGGAGCCAGGTGAGAGAAGGAGCAAAGGCAGATTAGGGTGAGGGCATGGAGAGTGGGGCGGGAGCTCACAGGACTTTTTGGAGCCTGAGGAAGGGAGGGCTGATGGAGGCCCAGAGACTGAGGGATGGTGGAGTTGGATGCAGGGGAGTGGAGCAGCACCAGGGCTTGTCACAGTTTCTGTGGCCAGCAGCACTGACAGCTGCACTCAGAGGGAAATCAATGCCACAGCAGAACAGGCCCTGCAGGGCAGCCGCGTCCACTCACAGACTTTCACAAGCGGTGCCGTACCCCTCCACCCACACACATATGGACCCACCACCACCATCATCATAATGCAGCACCGGTATAAGTTTTGGTTCTCATAAACTATGACCAAAAAATAATGAAAAGGGCCTTGTTATGTCAAAGACTTTCTTTAGATGTTAGAAAGCAAACTGAATTTTGATTGGGTTGGGTTTTTTTTTTTTTGACTGACATTTTTTTTCCCCCTGTATCTCTTAAAGAAAATCCACCAGTATTCTTCTTTGCAAAGATTACAGTAAACAAGCCATATTGGTGGGAAAGAAGACAGCCCACAAGAAAACCACTTGAAACTGACCAGTTCTTGCCCAGCTCCTTCACTCCTAACCACACAACGAGAAACTGGGATGGGTTCTAAGAAGCACTCAGGACCCATAAGATCCCGTCCACTCCCATGTTCCTATGCAAAGCAGGACCAGAAGTACAATGCGGGAGGCAGAGAAAAACCCACCTAAACTCTGGCGGTCCACAATTTCCAATAGCCCAGCTGTGTCCAGTCAGTGGAAGCTTGCAGGGCTGCACTGCACAAACAACTGTGGACAGAGCTCTGTTAAACCTAATATACTGGGATCTTTTGCATAAACATTTTCACTCGTATGAGGAATCGAATCTCTCGAACAGGATGGTCAGTTTCTGTCTGGATGGGAGTCTCTATTGCAAGCATTCTTGCAACAGCATCTTCAACTGGATCACGATGGCATACCACAATCTGTTCTGATGATTTCTTACAGACCAGCTGGTCTGTGGTCCTACATGATGACTACAGTACATGAACAATCCATTTCTAGTTATTATCTTAAACTACGCACAAAATATCTTCTAACTTTCATACTACGTACAAAGAGTGTCCTACCTATAACCATAGAATTAGAGAATAATTTAGGCTGGAAGGGACCTATGAAGGTCGTCTAATCCAACGTCCTGCTGTCCCCCCTTCTTAATTAGTTCAGGTTGCTTAGGCAGTTGCTTAGTTAAATCTTGAATACCTCCAAAGACATTTCTGCATCTGCATTCTGCAGATAGTATTTAAAACTATCCATGTACAGTTTGGCCAGTTCCCTCACCTGCTGCAGGAAATGGGGGTATCACTGGGACTGCCCAGGATTCCTCCACCCAGGGAGTTCAACACATTGAAGCATATAAATAGTACCTGTCGACTGGTCTAGGTACAACAGGCAATTGTCTGAAATTCCCACCTGGATAGCTGTAACAATCAGTCAGTTGCTTTGCTATGAAGCAGGTAAGAGATCAGTCTACCACCTTGTGTCTAGTCAGTCCATTGCCTCATCTACACAGAGACCATCTGGGAACTTCCTGGATCACCCAGGGAGCCGAAGACAAAATGCATTGGGTATGTTGACAGATACAGTGCCGGTACCCATCTACATCACAAACCTTGATTTAATCATTTTATCACAGTTATAGTTTAAATTAAAGCTTGCCACAAGTGCTTCATTCTTGGGTTTAACCAGGCCTAACAATTCACTGAATGTAATGCTAGCACAAACATAATTATGGGGTAAGAGAAATTTTTCCCACTTCAGCACTTCCATGCATTCAGCCATGTGATAATGCCACATTTATGAAGCATGATTCTATTTATATGTTCAAGTACCTGTCATAGCAGCCTCAGCACCAAATAGCTGCTCTGCTGGTGTGAGCAGATGGTTGCTTATGGGAAATGTTACAGAGCTCTTGTGAATGGAAATGACCAAACCTCATGCTAAACAATATTGCTGTTTACTGTAGGAGTAAATTTAGAACAATTTTGCATCTCTAAAAAATTGCCCCTATAGAAATGGGTGGGTTTAGCTCAGGGTGGTGCCACAAGGAAATTATCTGGCTACATGTGCTTCAGTGATCCATTTTAGAGAAATCATTAGGAACTGATGTCCATCTCAGACATGCAGCTACCTCACAGTTTTAACCCTGGCTTAAACTAAACTAACTAACTAACTAACTAATGTAACGGTTCTGACAGAGCACCAGTGTCCTTTTTTGGTTTACTCCAAGACATACTGGCAACTACTTCATTAACAAAGAAAATGAAATGTGAGACTGCAAAATCACATAAACTCATCTACAATGGATGTGTGTCCCATATTTCCATTTACATGTAAGCCTCGTATACTAACACAGTAATTGTTGGTACTCCAAAAATCCCATCCCTTTGTGTTACTGAGCAGAATACAGTGATAAGAAACTGTGCCTAGACATTCCTCCTACACACTTCAGAGGAGGGACCATTTTATGGATTTCACAGGTTTGGGTTTTTTTTATTGTTTCTGTAACATGATGACTTTTCAAAATACTATAGTTTCATTTTTATGAATTTTTTAAAAATTATTTTTCATATTTTATTGAAAACTACTACCTGCTGCAATCTTATAATTGACCTTGATTTGGAACAGAACAGTGTTTTCAATGTTTATTCTTTTGAATGGGAAAGGTTTGCCATCTTAAGGCAACAGATGCAATTAGACATGACCTTTGCTTAGAGGATCAGACCTGCCTTGTCCCATGCATAGTCCAGAACTGCAATAATAATAAAACGATCCCTTTATAGCCGAAGGTACTAACAACATTCAAACCAAACCTGTAAAGTTACAGGTTCATCTGCAATAGAAATTCCAGTTTTCCCTTGACTGAGGGAAAGGTTTCTGCAGCTACCCAGGCAGGACAGCCCAGTGAGAAGAGAGCTGAGCATGGCAGCAATTCAAGTGGAAAAGCACCACTAAGAGCTTAGAACAGTATGCCATTTTCCTAGAGGATCAGGGTACACAGAAAACTGAAGTATGTTCCATACACACATACTTCCCTCAGATCTGCTCTCTGCTCCTTACAGATTTTGTCATCCAGTCTCCTTCCCTGTGTCCACAGCAGCCTGCTGGTCACGCTTTTTTTGATGCAGCTCAGGATACGGTTGGCTTTCTGGGCTGCAAGCCCACATTGCCGGGTCACATTGAGCTTCTCATCAACCAAGACCCTCAAGTCCTTCTCCTCAGTGCTGCTCTCAATCCGTTCTCTACCCAGCCTGTATTTGTGCTTTATATACACACAAAAGTACCTGTTATTACCTGTGGAGCTTGAATACACTAGCTGTCTTAGCCCTTCTACTTCAGCTGAGAGAAGCAAAATTAGCAACTACAGGTCTAGTAAAGGAAATGTATTTAGTTGGTCGAAGGTATCGGAAGAGCCCGGTCAAGTAGATTTGAGTCTTCAGATAGCCATGAACCCCCATCCTGAACTTTATCTGGAGTTCCTTGCTGAGAGTGAAGCACTAGTTGGATGTGCCATGGGAGCCTTGGCACTGAGGATATGCCAAGCAGTGGTCTATATTACTAAGATTTACTTGCCAAAGGGTCAGTGCTCCAGGATGTCACATTGCCATTGCAGAAGTGATTAACTACAGATAGATCATCATTCATCAGGAAGGGATGCAGACTTCGGGGCAAATGGAGATGTTATAAAACATTATTCATGAATGATGCCACATGAGATCTTTCTTACCTCCAACAGGGGACCGCCACGCTGGCCAGTTTAGTGCATATGCTCACCAGTATTATTCCTGTCTGTTCTAGGGTCCTTTTGGCTCCTTGATCCTTCTTCACAGGCTGATCTTACACAGGCTTTGGGAAACCCTCATGATCCTGTACCACCTCTGTGTATTGCTGGTCTATATTGTCTCACCAATTCAAAGTGTGGCCCACTGCTATCTTTGAAGAAAATCAGAGAAATAGTTGGATCTTCTAAAAGAAGTCTAAGGACGGAGGGGTAATTTCCTGTTGCAACTGACTGGGTAGCTCCCGCACATAACAGCTGTCATGACTATAGCACATTCAAGCACCCCTGAGTGAGACAGCAGCATCTCATGGTGACACAAGATAAGATATAAACAGGGGCTGTAGGGAAAGAGATCACTCTGTACCCATTAATGCCAGGAGATCATCTACCATGCTGCAACACAGCTTTATATCCTGGCTGGAGTCCAGGCTTTGCTACAATTAGCATATTAGCTTCAATTATGTGAGTCTGCAGCTAGCCTTTAGCTAGTTTCTCTGTAATTTATCTCAGGAAGAAGTTTGATCTTGGCTGTCTTGTTCCTGATGTAGCCTAATTCAGAGTGAATTTTATGCAGAATATTCCTTCTCTGGCTGACACATTGCCTATTTCTAGCAGCTCTGGAGTCAAGATCCTCTTTCACGTCTCAGGAAATCTGTGATGGGTTCCCCTGCGTGCACAGCTTGGGTGCTGGTTGTTTGAACATGTTCTAAATATCCTGAAAAAGCCTTAAGTTTATATCTCACTCCAAGATGAGTTTTAGAAGGGACCCAGCATAAAAGGGCCAAGTCCCAGCCTTTCAGTGTGCATACCCTCCTTAGGAAAAAGCAGAGCCCCACCAGGCAAACACTCCGAGAGCTGGGAGAAAGGTCTCATGTTAAAATACTAGCTGGTGACTCAGACTTGAGCCAGCTTCTCTGTTTCATTGTAAACTTTTTGGGTGTGATCTGGGCAAATTTAATTAATATTTCTCTATGTTTTTACAGGGGGGCAGGGTTAACAACGACTTACGAAGCTGGCTGTAGCACAGTAAGAATAAATTCGCAGATAGTTGCGAGGCATTTAGACACTGCAGTGAAAGAGGCCATGGAAGTGCCTGGCCAAAACTGTCAGTTCTTTGCTTTATGTTAATATATTAACCTTCCCTCAGCAGGATAGAGGCCTAAAGGGCATCCTTTATTCTCAAATTCCTTCTCCCCCCTTAATATAACCTAGATGTAGATGAAGCAACTGAGGAACAAAAGGCTGAAGACTGCTGGAAAGGTGGAAGCTGCTTAAGCTAAAAAGGAAATGGTTATGAAGGATTGGAAGGAAACGTAATAGCCCTCTTGGGCCCTCAGCTTAGCAGAGCAAACTATGACCAGCTCTTGTGGTGACCCTGAAAGAGAGGTTAGGAGGAGAGCAACAGCTCTAGGGTTTTCGTTCTTACATCCAGCAAGATAAAGAACATTACATTAACTCATGGCAATGTGGGAAAATGGAAGAGCAAATATTGATTGACTGCTTTTTTAAAGTGAGATATGAAATGAAACATGTATCACCAGAACAATCTCTGATAGATGAGATCAGAGAAAAGAAGAGATGCCCCAGCTGTACAGTATTCATGGGAGTTAACTATCTGTGGATAATCCAGGTTACTCTTTTCACAGAGCTATGATCTGATATTTAATTTTTTCACCACATTGTGTTTTTGGCAGGATTTTTTTATTATCTCACATAAGAACCAAATTGTTTTGTAGCTTTAGAAATTCAAACTCATCTTCAGGGTAATACTAAAAAATGAAGAGATAGAAAGAGACTTCAGTGATGCAGAGCCCTTATGTGTTGTTTTGTTACAAGACATGTATCATCATCTTCCCACAGATATTTTATGCAGGAGATCTACGGGATGCTCAGCTTGGCGCTCCACAGTATGCCACCACCATCAAACAAATGACAGGAAATTGGCAGCATGCTGTGGATTTGCTTTCTGCAACTGAATGGAAACCACTGTTCAGTACAGACCTCCTGCCCTTCCCTCTCCACCCACCCCTGCCATGCCTTCAGGTTTCCAAAGCAGCTCTCAAATTAAAGGAAGCCTCAGTCCTTTATAGGTTCAGTATAAGGTTTGCCAATGTACAACAAAAACTAGCCACTCCTGAGCTGTCACTTGGGAGCCATACAGCCCCTCCTCCTCTCCCCAACAACACTCCACAGAATATTATTTTTTTTTTTATGAAGGGGAAAGCTGGAAGAGAAAATACTTCATTAGGAATTTCAAGAAGAATTAGGGTGGGTGGGATGTGATCACTCCAGCTGTGTTTTTGTTACAAATTCATCTGGAAGCTAAGCAGTCCATTGCACATGCCACTATAAATGACAGTCTGTGCTCCAGGCTGTTCACCCCATAGAAAATTAATAATTACACTTAACAGTGCCAGTGCTCTCAAGTGGCCAACTCTGAGTCACACCTATTACTTCTAGTGTAACTCCAGCCATACACCTGATACTTTTAAATATTCCACAAGCTACTAACAAGACATTTGCAAATGTAGTTCAGGAAAGCCTTGAATTGTGCATCTTTCTTGCTTTAAATGGAGACTAATACAAGGCGAGAAGTGTGTTGCCAGTGCTGTATCCTCCTATCCCTTCATCTCCAGGGTTAACCCTGCCTGCTCGCAAGCTGAAGGCAGCTGGCTGACAAACTACCCCAGGGCGTAGCCTGTATCCTGTTAAAGTCAAGGCACATAGTCTCATTGCACCTAAGGAGCTGCAAAAAACTCCGAAGTCAAAAGTCCATCATACTGCTCTTAATGACCCTAGGCTAGACTGATTTCCTTGTGGATTCTGTACCTTTGCTGTCTTGTATTATTTGCTGGATTATATCAACACAGCCACAGAGAGTGGACCTAGGCACACTCCAAGCTGAACAAACATCTTGTCCACATTATTTACCTGACGAAGCAAACCATCCCCAAAGGGGTGTTGATATTTCTCAAGAGAGAACTTAGTCTTTTCTTCTGCTCTCAGGGACCTGCCAAGAGGATTATCCTGCTGTTGGGTTGGGCCTGGCACTGAGCTCTGTGGTAGTGTGGATACCTACCTCCATATGATTCTATGAATCTATGTCTGTGGTTTCAAGGCAGAATTGATAAGGCAATTTTCTTCCACACAGAAATCTTTTTCTTCTGCAAAGGCAGGTATGATTATTATGTTACCAACCACAACTAACCCAGGGTGAATTTCAGCTGCCTAAAAGAAATCATAGAATTACAGAATGGTTGGGGTTGGAAGAGACCTCTGGAGGTCATCTGGTCCAACTGCCCTGCTCAAGCAGGACCACCTAGAGCTGTTTGACCAGGGCCATGTCCAGGCAGCTTCTGAACAGCTCCGAGGATGGAGAGTCCACAGCCTCTCAGGACAACCTGTTGCAGTGCTCCATCACTCTCACAGTAGAAAAGTGATTCCTGATGTTCAAGCAGAACCTCCTGTGTTTCAGTTTCTGCCCATTGCCTCTTGTCCGGTCACTGGGCACCACTGAAGAGAACCCATCTCCCTCTTCTTTACACCTCCCTTCAGGTGTTTATACACGTTGATGAGATCCCCCTTGATCCCCCCCAAGCCTTCTTTTCCTAAGGCTAAACAGTCCCAGCTCTCTCACCCTTTCCTCATAGTAGAGATGCTCCAGTTCCTTAACCATTTTTTTGGCCTCTCTCCAGAATGTCCATGTCTCTCTTGTACTGAGGAGCCCAGAACTGGACACAATACTCCAGGTGAGGCCTCACCAGTTCTGAGCAGAGGGGAAGGATTGTTTCCCTTGACCTGCTGGCAACACTCCCCCTAATGCAGCCCAGTATACCGTTTGCCTTCTATGCCACAAAGGCACATTGCTGGCTCATGTTCAACTTGATGTCCACCAGAACCCTGAGGTCCTTTTCTATAAAACTGCTTTCCAGACAGTCAGCCCCCAGCATATATGAGCATGAGGTTGTTCCTCCCCAGGAGGCACAGGGCTTTGCACTTACCCTTGTTGAACTTCATGAGACTCCTGTCAGCCCATTTCTCCAACCTGTCAAGGTCCCTCTGGGTGGGAGCATGACCCTCTAGTGTATCAGCTGCTCCTTCCAGTCTTGTGTCAGCAGCAAACTTGCTGAGGGTACACTCTGTCCCATTGACCAGATCATGAATGAAGATGTTAAACAGGATTGGACCCAGTATTGACCCCTGGGGTACACTGCTAATTACTGGCTTCCAGCTAGACTTGATGCCACTGATCTCCACTCTCTGGGCCAGATCATTCAACCAGCTTTCAGTCCTCACTGTCTATTCGTCTAGCCCATAATCCATCAGCTTCTCCATGAGAATGTTATGGGAGACAATGTTGAAAGCCTTACTGATATCAAGGTAGACAGTATCCACTGCTCTCCCTTCATCTACCAAGCCACTTATTTCATCATAGAAGGTTGGTCAAGTACAACTTCCCCTTTGTGCTGACTACTCCTGATGAGTTTCCTGTCCTTCATGTGCCTGCAAATGGTTTCCAGGATTAGCTGCTCCATCACCTTCCCAGGGATCAAGGTGAGACTGACCAGTCTGTAGTTCCCTGGGTCTTCCTTCTTGCCCTTTTTGAAGCCAGGAGTGGTGTTTGCTTTCATCCAGTCCTCAGGCACCTCTCCCAGTCTCCATAATCATTCAAAGATTATTGAAAGTGGCCTTACAATGACATCAACAATCTTCCTCAGAACTCGGTGCATCTCATCAGGGCCCTTGGACTTAAGTATGTCCAGTTTGCTTAAGTATTCTCTAACCTGATCCTCTTCCACCAAGGGTAACTCTTCCTTGCTCCAGACTTTCCCCCTGGTCTCCAAGTCCTTAGATTTCTGAAGGCTGCTCTTACTAGCCAAGAATGAGGTGAAGAAAGCATTCAGTACCTCACCTTGTTTCCCAATCCTTTGTCACAAGGCCCCCTGATTCATTCAGCAGCAGAACCATACTTTCCTTAGCCTTCCTTTTGCCACTTATGTATTTATAGATGCCCTTCTTTTTGCCTTTGACATCCTTCAGCACATATTGAACTTCACTACCTGGGCTGTACTGGGGATTCAATACTTAGGATGCCCAATACTTGGGATGCCAAAGTTGGAAACAAGAGGTAGCATAGACCACTACCCCTGTTCAGGGGTACAACATGGGCACAGGCTTTGCAGATTCTACTTGAAATGCATTGCAGAAGCATAAATAAGTGTATACTTCACACACATTGGGCTTCAACTTGGATAAAAGCTCCCTAAACAAAATAAGGTGTTTTTCAAATGAGGTCTTATAGGAGAAATGCCATTTCAAACCTAAGCCCAATTCAGCAATGTCTTCCTGGAGGTTATCCAATCTGGGACCAGATTTAGACTCAAGCATTTGTGTATGTGCATTGTTTTCCTTCACAAGAAGTTGTCAGCAGGAAGGCCTGTAATTTCTGGCAGAGCTAACTGGGAAAGGAAGTACAATTAAGCCTGCAAAACCCAGGCAGAATCTAACCCTTATAACAAAGAGCTGCTCAAAACAATCATAGTTATTACAGTAGATAAAACTCATCAACATGTGCAAGGAGGAGCTTGAGGAAGGACAGATGTGAGGCCTGGATCTTAAGGCAAATGCAGGGGAGTAAATTTTATCCATACCAGATGGCCCTATGATTATACAGCATTTCAGCACAGTGCTGGAGTTTGAGATTTTTCTGTCTATAGTCTTGCAAGAAGTAGCTTCAGATGAGTTTCAACAGAGTAAATATGCACCACTGACTTTTATTCAGTTTTATTTAATAGACTCTTGCAGTACACTTTTTAAAATGTACTTCTACTTTATGACTGTTACTTTCTCATACTCTCCTCCTTAACGTCTTTCCTCCAAGATCTTTAATTGTGTAGAAGAACCACTGTGATGTATTTAACTTTCATATAATTTCCCTGTTTGGCAATAATACCCCCAATTAACTACTGTTCTCATTAACCAATTTACTCATTTATAATCAAGGGCAATGGCTTTAACAGTTCTAATAATATGCCTTGTTAATAATGTCTTAATGAGGATTATCCTTATACTGCTCTCAGAAGGTTCTCTTTTTCCCTAAAATGAGAAAAGGCATATTAATGCAAAATAACCTTCTACCTCCTGGCTAAGTGTTTTCTTGGAATGAAAAGAAAATATGGAAAAGTACTGCAGATTTTTAACCTCCATAGGCTACCATTTAGAAATTCAGTGACTTATGGTGGAGTACATGATGCACTAGTCCATAAATCAGTTCTGGTCTCAGCCCTCTTTCTTACTTGCTATAATTAGGCACCAAGAGGCTCCTCTATATCCTCAGTTGCATTGGGGTGTAGGCATGCTTATCAGTTTCACTGGATGTAGCAAACAGAATACTGTTAATTAACTTAGGAAAAGAAGTAAAATCAAAATGAAAATATCTAGTCAAGCTTTTGCCAAATCAAACTAAAAGACCAAATCTAAGAGAATCTTCTCCTGTAAAATTATCTAAAGAAACACAATAAAACTGTAACGACTGAACATATGTTCTGCTAGCAGTAGCACTGAAAATTTAACGTCTAGAATAAGCAGCTAATGAGACAGGTTTACTAATGATCAACAAGAAGAATCTGGCATGGTCATGTTAAAAATAGAAGCTCGCACATATACAGGTAAAATACAGAAACTGCAAAAGAAAGCTTGCATTTAAAATAAAAGCAAACAGAAGTATAAATTAATGCATGGTCAGACAACCTCTGGAAGTTTAAATGTTGGAGGAAGAAGCAATTCATGCAAGATAGCTCTATAATGCATCTGAACTGATAGAGAACCAAATTCATCTCTCATTTTACAGTTTTGCCAAAACAGAAAGCACCCACAGACTGGTCTGACAGTCTCTGGGGAATAGAAAGCTATTCACTATCACTTGTGCAATGCACATTTTCCTATGCCACATTCTGTACACATAAAGACCCACTAGCTTCTGATGATCACTATATTTTCAAACAAAATTGTAAACCCTTTAAGTCTTCCATCTTCAGCATGTTATTTAGATGTCCCTGTATTCCCCATTTCAGCACTGTTAAAGGTTTGAATCTTGCCTTCAGTGATCAATAAGGATTTTAAGGCATATTTAGCTGAGGAAAATAGTTGAATATCATTAGTTCTAAGCACTGGAGCTGTGGCACTTGATATGATAAGCACCTGTGATGAGATGGGGAGAAATTTATCTTCAGAAGTCAATATTATTTACCAGCATCTGCTTTGCCATAATCAGTTCTTTTCTGTCCTATTTTGTTTTTAATGAGTGGAAATTAGGAAGATAAAAGAGCAATGTCCCAACAATGTTTCTGTTTCAGATAAGCCATTGCGGCTACAGCTACAAAGTGTCCAAATACACTCAGTTTGGGGTTTAGCATACTGTAAAAATGGTAAATGTCACACTGTTTTTTAATATTTTGCAGAGCTGTCAGATCGAGGCCTGTTCATCCTACACATCTGACCACACCCTTAATCTATGTTTTTGATCAAGCACAAAAGTTGGAAGTAGCCTTAGCATTGATTTGTATAAGAGAATTCTCTAACACACAAATAAATTTCATTAGTTTCCATTATTCTCTGGAAGGTTCCCTTGATATCAACACATACACATGGATGAAAACTTGGCTGCACTAAACTGATCAGGCATTTTCCTGTTGACTTCATTGGAGGCACTATTTAACCTGGTGTCTTATGAGGAGCAGATTTTACTCTCCCTTGAGAAGTCACTGTCTTTATTTTGGGGCAGACAGCATACTTTATACAGCAATTCTGAGGTAGCTCATGCAAGTGATAAGAACTCACTGAACAAATTTTGAGGGACTCTGAGGCCATATGAGAAGGTAGTTAAACAAATTCACAGAAAAGAGTTTAAAAAAAAATGGGATGCTTTTGCTCTCTTCCTTTGGCTTTGAAACAGTGTAAAACATCTGATTTGGTACTGAATTTAAGTCAGGGCCTTGCCCTTGACTGGATACAAGCTACTTCTAAATCATTGGCATGCCAGCTCTATTCCATCACTTTTTTTTTTTTTTTTTGGCTGGAAGAATTTAAAACCAAACTTAATTAAGCTACTGACATTGTGAGAGGGCATACAGGAAACTGTTTAAAATATGAGTCTTGTGTGACCTGGCTCTTGATATCAGTCCTATTTTGAATTCCTAAGTTATCATTGTTTAAAAACATGTCTTAAAGGCTGTAGTTTTTCCTATGGCTGGTGTTTGTCATATTTTGCACAGATCTATGCCTGCCTTTACACTGAAAGACATGCATCTTCCTATAGAATATGTTATATGCACTCAGCTGGCTCTTGATTACAGTTTATTTCTCCCCAGTTGAAATTATTTGGGGTGTATAGCCTTCAGAGACGGACAACTTCACTTTTTCTTTTTATTGTGAAAAGCAAGCTGAAGGGGGAAGAATTGGGGATGGAGCTGAGCAGTACCTGGTCTGACATTTTTTAGTGCTTACCTCGCTGTTAATGGACATCATTGATATTTTTCTTCCTGTGTTTGCAGGACTGGCTTGACTATGACATAAATAGAGATAAGAGAGGCCACCGAGAAATACAGAGTGAAAGAAGCACAGCTGAAGGATGGGGATTAATATACCAAGCTCATGACATGTTGGTAAAAATATTCACAAAACATGACAGACAGTCATAAAACAGGACACTGGCCAGGTAGAAACCATGACCTCCTCAGTCCAAAATCTTCCTATAAACCAATACACAGCTTTAGGTCACCAGCAGACTTGGCCAGCTTTGGAAAATGGAACTAGTAGTACATTTTTTTCATATCTTCTAGCCAAAATCTTAGCCCTGTTAGACTTCAGTGGGTTACAAATCATGGGGATTTCGGTGTTAATGAACTCTTCCACTCCAGTCATTTAATTTCTTTGAAAGCCTACAATTCAGTCAAAATTCGAATTGGTTTTCTCATTGATATAGTGATATCTGTTCATTCACTTAGAGATGCAGAGTAGATTTGCCATTCGATTATCCCCTGGACACTAAAGCATATTGAACTAATAAATAAAAATCAATACAACTGGCAGAGGAGGCTGAAAGTTTCAAAACAAGTCATACTGCCACACTAAATCCTTAGTTGGAAAATTAAAAATAACCATGTTCTGTTCAAAGCATATGAACAGCATATGAATGAGGAAAATGTTCATTTACACAATCCAGACTGGTTTGATTCAAGAAACAGTCAACCAGCTGGCCAACTTGCAAGATGGATTATTTCTTCACAAACCACAATCAAAGTCTAGACAGATCTCCGCCATTTCATGGTACATAATTATTTCAGACTTCAGTTTATAATCATTAGCTTTTTAGACACAGTTACTGTAACCCATTTAGCATCAGCCTGGATATACTACCTGAATACTTTCATCTACTTGTTCTGAAGGGCAGTGGCAGGGACAGCAACTTATTCCTTCATTGTTATTAAAGAAAACACTCCTTAGCCCAGGTCTGTGCTAAACATTGACATTATCAGCCTTGAGATCCATCTTCATCTGCTGAGGTAGTATCTCTGTTCTGGTCTCTTGGGCCAGTTATTACTTCTTCCAACTTGTGATGGAAAACTGGTAAACCATAGCAGAAGCTAAAAGGCTACTATTCACAGCCCTCTAGAAAAACAGGTAAAATCCCGAGGAACAGGTCTAGGAAATGCTACACAAATTAAAGATTAAAAGATAGGCTGGCCTGGTGACATGCCATGGATGCTCAATATCTGTTGGGATCTGGCTCTGTGCTTTTGCTTATGAAAGATAAGCCCAGGACCCCCTCCCTTGAGTCAGCAATAATGTAAAAGTAATTGAACATCCTGCAAGGAGAGGTCTGTCATGTTCTTGTATTTCACTGGTTCAATAACCTGATGTTATTAAAATTTCTTCCAACCTTCTTGCTATTAGGCAGTGCCTTATTTGATCGGTTATGAAAGATGGAGCGGGCTGTTAGCTTATAGAGTTTCCTTCTGATACAGAATTACATGGTAGGCTGATTCAACCTGCATGTGAAAGCAAAAATAAGACTTTCTTTGGCTTCTTTCTCATTTTTCTATTTTGATTTCCTCATATTCTTTACCCAAGGATGTCATAGACTACTAACATCCCATGACTCCCTTTCACACTTACTTAGTAATGGTATTTATGAGTTACCTCTGGTAGCAATCTTCCTATGTGAAGGTATGCAATACATCTTGGGCTCAGGCAAAACCTCCTTTTACAGGATATCCCCGTACAGTTTTAGCTAACGGCATTACCAATTTTTTCCACTACTACTCTTCTGTAGCTTTTTCCACCTTCACTTCTAGAGATAGGACATGAATATCAAGATGAATGTCTGCTTTTACAATGCATTTCCTGGGGAAAAAAAGGCATAAGAATTTGCTTTGACATGCACATGTTTATAATTGTCTGGAATATTCTCAAGACACATCAGTGTATTATCTTTCCTAATTTCCTTTTAATCTTCCACAGCAATAACCACCTTCTTTACACAACTCTCTAAAGAGCTGGTGCTGAATGTCTCCCTGGTATGCCCAGATGTTAGGATGCTCAACGCATATTCCTCAGCAGAAATAAAATCATGGCCAGACTCAGCCCTAGAATGTAGCATTTTTAGACCAATACATGGATATATTTAAGTGATAGGAATCTCCTATCTGTTTTTAATGATGGTTGTGATGTCTCTCCCAGCTGATGGCATGGAAATGGTTTGGGCACCACAACAGGAAAAAGCTCACCACCCTGTTAGAATCTAGATTTACATCACACCAGACATTTTCATTACATTTTATACTACGCCATAAACATAGAACTATATGTTTCTTTGTGTTCTCCATAAAATCCTGTGAGAACCCAGTGTGGGGCAGAAAATGGTCTCAATGAACAAGCTTCCATAGCAAAGAATAGCCAACTCATTTGCAGAAAAAGAGGCTTCAGGAGGCATAGTTATGTGACAGAGATGAGATGCCTTATTGCTCTTGACTGTATTATCCTTAGCTTTCTTAAGTGGAGTCCCTTTTTACTTGTCTTTGCCCCTGTTGATGCAGAAATTACTTATTATGGCAAACAAATCAATTCTGATAACAACCAGAATCAAGCAACCAATTTAGAGGCTTATTTACCAGGAAGATTTCTCCCTCTCAGTAAAAACAATTAGAGCTGTTGCCATAAATCCATTGCTGGCAGATACTACTGCTGTGATGATATCCATCAGCCATTTCAGTCCCATTCATTCTTTGCTGGACAAGGTCCCCAGCAGACCCTCTGTCACACATGAACAAACTCTCTTTCTGCTATGCCAGCAAGCAGGATTGATTGGCAATACAAGAGCTTGGACACACTAGCTGCATCCTGAGCCTGCCACTGGGTCTGGCAAGTCCTCCTTCCTGGTGCTTGCTCAGTGCTTCATGCTCTGTTGCACATCTTTGGTGGGTAGCATTCATCTTAGCTAAAGTAACTGTAGCTGCCTAAAAATTAGGTTTAGACTAAACTAATAAACTATGTTCACTCTGTAGGCCATGGAGAGAAATAGGTCTCTACCAAACACTGATACTCTCCACCTGTCTCAGGATGGAAAGACTGCGTTCTTCATGAGCTTCGCTCTCTCTTCAGTTGAACGGAGAAGTGTCATGAACTGACTGGCAAGAATTTTAAAATACCGGTATAGGCTGCGATAGGCAATATTATACCACTATATTTACAGCTTTTTAGATTTCTATGCAACCAAACAGGAATTAGAAATACCATACATGTAACAGTGATGTCCAGTATATATTACAATATAGTGAAAGAGCTGTGTCATTATGTGACAGAGTGTTATAGCTACTATACGGGAAGCCAATATGTATGGCTGAGGTACCACAAATATGCATTCATGTCCATCCATATGACATGGCCGTAGCTGATTTTGCTTGTATTATGATCTAGCTGATTATCTAGAGACAACTCTGCCGGCCTTTACAGGGCACTTCCTTCCCCTTTTCCAAATATGGCTGCTTAAACTGTGACTAGAAAACTGTCAAAGGCTCCCTGTACCAGAGAATACGCTGAAATTATGAGCCTAGGAACCATATTTCCTGTTCTTTATATTCTTCCACTAATTCATCCTTTTCCCAGTTCTCCTCTTCTGCACTGGTTTTCTGAATCTTTATGTTCTTCCCTCCCCCTTATTCCCTTTAGATTACCTGTCAGTGTGAAATTGTAACAGCACAGTAACCATTTCTCATCCTTTTAATGACAGCTCATAATTGCTGACAAGAAAGGGAAGTGAACCATGTAAAAATGTGTATGCATAAAATTGTCATAATGTCATACACAATGCTGAGATCAGTAATGAGGAGGTTGGGCCTTAGTTAAGCTATCTAGACAGCAAATATTTACCAAGAAGAAGAGGCAGAATATAAAAATGAAATAAAATAGTGTCCGTGGAAAGCTAAATGAATATAATAAGGAAAGCTATGTTAGAAACAGAAGGAAAAAAGCAGTTCCCTTCGGGTGGCATAGATAACATGGCAAATAACTTTGGGAACAACTGGCAATAAATGACATTTGTGGCACCTAACCAGTGCCATTCCACTATTATTCTGCAGGAGAGGTGGGGACTCCCCAGCCTTCCTTGCTGTAGTCACTGCCTCCTGAAAACAGAAAATGTTGGGCTGCTTCTATGAATACAACCACAAAACTCCTTCACAAACCAGGTTCCTGGGACCATGGGTCACACAAGCTCATGAACTTGTTGGTTCACCAATGATAAGTTCTTAATTTATTTTTGCACTTCTGCTTCTCAGCCCATGCTGTTTAACTGAGTCATCAGACCAAACATTTCAGAGGCCTCTCCTTACCCGGAGGAGGAAAAGTTGCCAAATTCTGCCAAGGATCCTGGTGAATGCAGCAAGAGAGGGATTTTATGGGAGAGAGTTGAAGGTGTTTCATGGTTTGCTTATTTCTGGAGCAACGTCTACATATCCTGCCTCCATTAGTACCTTCTAGCAACACAGCAGCGTTCACTGTTCAGACAGAAACATCATGAAATCAGTGCTGTAATACAGTTCATTACTGGATTTATGGACGAATGGGTGGAATCACAGTGCATCTCAGCTATAAAACGTGGCTTCAAAACGGCCAGCTTTGCTAAGGACTTGGCAGTCAGTTTGTTAAGACAGTACACTTCCTTATCCACCCTCCCAATAAGGGGCTTTTAGACTAAAGAAGGCAAAAGCTGAAGCAGTGAAGTTGAGAAGAATTCACCTTGTTATATTCCTGAGAAAAAACTTAGTTGCAGTAACAGTATATTTTAGTTTAAGACATGACAGTCAAACTCAAAAAAGGCCCAGTGTGCAATGCTGAGTATCCAGTACTTACTTACCCCAAATCATCTGCTGTTGAAAACACGATTGTGTCTCCTGAGGTTTGCAGCTAAGTGGTTCCAATAATTGGAGTTGCACTTGGCCAGTTGCCATTTAAGTCTAGCTCCCCCAATTAGAGAGATCTGCATGTGTTCCCCAAGGCAATTGCCTCATTAGGACGTCCATGTTCATTTCTGCAGACCCTGTCAGACTTCACGCATTCAATGTTACCTAGCACATGTGCTCCTCAGAAACACCAAGGGACTCCTGTGTCAACAGAGATATTAGTTAGAATGTATTAACTTTGATTATGGGGTAGGCAAGGGATGATGACAAGAAACTGATAATATGCTTGTGATCTATTCTACAAACATCAGAAGGTGAGGTTTGGGGGCTTTTTGTGTTAGATCTCTCTTTTCCTTTTTAAGGAAGGGTGAGCATTGTGAGACAGGAGAGAGGTGAACTGCCCAGGTGTGTTTTGGAGTTCAGAGGAGACAAGGAGGTGCCAGATCTGAAATCTAATATGCCTTTTGCACAGTAGAGGAGCTGTCATGCAAATCTGCTTCAGTGGTCTGTTTGTGGGCATGTGCAGGACAGATCCCAGATTTCCACAATCCCTTTCAGTCTACCTTTTAAAACGACTTGCAGACAGCAGCGAGGCTTCATGGGCAAATGACTTCCTTTCACAGGCAGATGTGTGTCCTTGCTGATTTTCTTTTGTAGTAATTCTGTAACGTAAAAACCTATAAAATACCAATCTTAAACACAGCTTGCATTTCCCTTCTTTCTGACCTGATTCTGATCTCAGTAAATGAAGTTAGTGGCTGGTTAGTCCTGGGCTTCACTTCTAGAACAGAAACCAGTTCTTATCATGCAATATTTCCCTTATTATATTATCCTTTGAGTTACTGGGGTGGGAGAAAGCCATTTTCCTTCTAGGATTTGAATGAGATGGCCACAGCTGTAAGGTTGCATTAGTGTACAGATGGGTTGATGGGACAGCTGGGTCAAGAACATCTTGAATAAGCTAAGGAATAAGTGTTCCTTGTGCTGTGAATGGAAACTAATAATAAGTGTTCAGGATGAGGAAATGACTGAGTTTCACAACTCCTTCTGCAGAATTGTGTATCTCACCAGCTTCCCTCTACAGAATGCTCTGGCTGGTGTGTAAGGTACTTAGACGACTTCCAAACATGCATTTCTTTGCTCCGGTGTTTTCCATACTTAATGCCTATTCTCAGAAATATCCCATTAACATTCTCTTTGCTGTAAGTGCCCCTAGTGACTTGACATTTGGGAATAAGCAGCTTACTTGGCCTAAGATGTCAGTTAATTTTAGCAGTGGCAAGGCTATGGATGGCAGTCCTCCCCACACAAAAATATGGATGGCATGCTCATAAATCCAAATGTTAGGGGTTTGAAAAGGCCAACAGCTTCACCCCCTGTTTCATAGGAGAAAAAAAAAAAAAAAAAAAAAGAGAGAATTTCAATATGAAAAAAGGCATCTGCATACATTTGCTATGTGAGCTCACTGGCATGTATCCCTGCCAGCTTTATTAGTATCTTGGTCAAATACTCAAATCTGGCATATTTTACTGCTTCGTGCCCTTTGTCTTCAAATACTGTTGCTATGTCTGGAGTACACTGCCAAGGCAAAAATAACCTATTGCACATTTCAGAGCACTGCCTTCAGTGTAGCCTGGATTGTGTCAAGCAGAATTTCACCTGGGGGAGAAAAGGAAGAAAAAAGTAACCCTTTGTATTCCTGAGTTTCTAGCTCACTGGTGAGATCTTGGGATTGATCTTGTGAAGAACTACTTATGGACATCATCCCTACACAGAGCTGAGGGTCTAGAGAAAGTACCCACAGTGAGGCTCTGTCCTTAGGGAGAGATATACCCACATACACCTCTCACACCAGAATCAGAGCTGCAGAGGGTAAATCATAAGCAGTCATCGTGATGGTCTTGGGGGGCCTGCTGCATGCACAGCCTCGCTCTCACCCCCATAACAAGGCAGGCACAATAACCCTTGCTAGACAGTGCTACCGCAAAAAAGGGGAAAAGAGAAGAGGAAACCCTTTACCTCCCTTGAGTTGCTCTGTGCTTGAATATCTGCGAAAAGATGTAGTTTACTGAATCCTGGGTCTGAAGAAGCCTGGTTTTCTACAGGTTGATGTCGTGAGGCTGGTCAGTTTTCCTTTATAGAAAGATGCAAGTTTTGGCTGAAATTCTGCCTGGAGCTGGGACAGGTGTAAGACCAGGAGGCTCTGCTCTATGAGGTTCCCACTGCACTCACCATCAGGGTGTTAGCAATGAGGTTCCCAGTCTTCCTCATTGTCTTCCAGACTCCTGTCTCTCTGTCAAGTTCGGGTGACATCACACACCTGATTCAAAAGTTACTCGGGGGAGAGACAAACAAGTGCATATGCCAATAAGCACAATTTTTATAGGACACTGTGTGCCTGCATCAGCTGGATAATTATTCCAATAGAAAATCTGTAAACCTCCGATAGAGAAGTCTGAACAAAATAAAAAAACCTCCTGCCTGGAAGTGACCTCTCTGTTAGAATAATAGTCTCTCTGGCAAACCTGGTAGCAGGTCACATTTCTATCATTGCTCAATGCAGCCCTGTCCTCCTTGTCCCTGCACCAGAGAAGTATGCCTAGAGCTGGATGAACCATTCAGTCCTCCTTAGCAGACTCCAAATTGTGAGCAGCACCCTTTTCCACTCTTATTTACATAAACCTTGTTTCAGCTCTCCAAGTGCCCTAAAGCAGAGGTCAGGTCTGGAAAGAAAAATCATCTAGACCCACCTTGCTGGTGTTGTTATTTATGATGCTTTGAGTTCAAAGACCATTTGAGGGGATGCTGAATACACTTCAGGGTGTTTTACTTTATCCCATAACACAGAGAATGTGCAAATCCGGGCATGTGGGAAGAAAGATAGGCTAAACATATTTTTGCAAAGTTTGTCACAGCTAATTTGCTAGCCCATTACTGCATTTTCAGAGTGGGCTGCTCCTACTGACTTCACAGGTGCACTGGCTGAAACAGGTTAGCTCTTGGCAATGTTTCAAGGTTCAGTGGAAACCAGTAATTCTCAGCGAGCCTAGGTATTTCAGAGCTAGAAAAAGAAAAGGCTGACAGTATGGTTTACACTGTTGGAGCAAGAGAGAAGGAGCGAGACGCTGGTTCCATAAGGAGTTCAGATCATAGTAAGCGCCAATATTAAAACATAAATTTTTGTAAGTCTCCTTTAAGATCACGCACTGTTGTGCAAACTCTTATTAAAGCAAGGCACAAAAGTGCAAACTCTGGCCAGAGTGATAGCTTTAAAAGTGGATTTTGCAGCTTTTGTTAAATTTCACTGCATTTTTAAGCTGTCTATACTGCTGATAACCAGGGCTTGCTTTGCACTGGGGGCAGAGGATGGAGGAAGCTGAAGTGTACTTTTTTTGTAGACTTCTCTATAATTCAAACGTTGGTCATTAAAATGAAAAAGGCTTATTTTCCTGAAGAATTTCCATTGCAAAAGAAGTATAGGAGATTTTTTATCCCCCACCCTAATGTTTCTGCTCTCTTTTTTGAGATACCAGAGGTTATTTCTTGTGACTGGAAGAACCTGGGACTTTGCCAGTTTTGAGAGAAATCAAGCTTTGATGCATTACAGCCATGTCCTCCAAGTACTGGGGCACAGAATGAAAGGATCAGCCTTTGGAGGAAAAACAGTCCTATAATCCTAGGTACTGAGTGCTCAAGTTTGGCTCTGATTTACAGTTCAGTTGTAAAATCATAAACCTCAAAGTATTCAGGAGATATAAATCCAGATCTCACTAAGGATCAGTGATAAAATGAAATACCTTAATATATTAATGTGACCTCCCCCTTATTTGCCACTGTGCTTTTCAGGGCTCTGTCAAGTTGAGGTGCAGGTCATGCCAAAACATCTGGTGCATAATGAAATGAAGACCAAAAAGATTAGGCATGAGCTTCAGACTCCACTGGCGGAGACTGGCCAAAGGGAAATTCACAGATTCATTTCTTCGGGTTTTGCTGCATCTTAAGCGGGTTTTGCAATGTGTGCCTTACCTCCTGCTGCTAATTCTGACTCCTTTCTCTCTCTTCTAGCTACATTCTGTTTTCTTTCCTATAGCTTTATCACCTGTCCCCTGGGTGACAGCTCTCACTAGAGAGGACTGGTTTGTTTTGACGGAATCTTTTAATTTCTCTTCCCCTATAGAATCACAGGGGCTTCTTTAAAATAAATTTTCCCAGTTACTATTGACTTACTAATCTATCTGGTCTGCAATATGATTCCTAGAACAATTCCTTCTGATCATAGACTGTATCACCATCAGAGCTGAAAACATGTCAGCCTTGACCTGAAGGGAAATTCTGGGGAACCACAACTGACCTCCCCCCTTTTCACTTATATAGCCAAACAGAGCTCTGATAGTTACTCTAAAACTCCCAAATATTACATCAGATTTGGAAGTGATGAGCCAAAAATATGGACATCAGCTCTCTATGGTTTCTGGGTTTAGCTTAACCTCAAAGTGATAGAAGAGGGTTGCAGGTGACACAGTTTCCCTTTATTCCATGTATGGCCCAGCCTGTAGACCAGACTTCCCTGTGTGCATTGAATAGAGGGGAACTCACATCATTATTCGACCACTGAGACTTGGTATAAAGTTACCAGAGCAGAACATCACATTTCTGAGGGATTGCCATTATGGTCCACTGTTGCCAACTGCAGTAGAATGGAGGGACATGCACTGACTCGAAAGTTTGGCAGGCTTTACTGCTAGATTTTATTTTGAAAATTTCTCTAAGTCTCTCCTTATAAACAAGAGACATACTGTATGATTTGAAATAAAATGCCTCAGTCAGAAAGGCAATCCAATGACATCCCAAGTACTCCTCTCACCTGTTCACCTTACTAGATTAGGAGTCTCTTCTTGCGGTACAAGGAAACGTTTCACCGGCACTACTGTCATTCCTGGGAACAGCTCCTCCAGTGTCATCTGTGACTGCAAAACCAAGGGATGGAACAACGAATTAATTTCTTCATGTCTCCAACAAGATGAATAGCTGAACATAAGATACTTCTCCACATGTGTTACATTTGAATGCTCTTGCAATTCTACTGCAGCCTGAAAATAATAATGAAAAAAAAAAAAGAAATCTTCATTTCATAAATTATTTGCCTACCCAGTTCCACTTCTTTACTTACAACTTTAACTGTGTACGTGAAAATTCATTGGCATGTTGCTTTCTTTTTCTTAGATTTATACAGGCAAGACAATTCATATTGGACAGGGAAAGCAACATCCATCACAATCAGCTTTAAATTGTTGCTTCTCAGTGCTGAATTTGGGTTCCTTCTCATTATAACCTATTGGAAGGGAAGCAAGAGAATAAATACCAAGGGCCAATTTTTCCAATAGAATTCCAAAAAGTCACAAATACATTGTAAGCCACACAGTCCTCTGCGAACATGGAGTGTCCCATCACCTGCACAAACACAAACTCTCACAGACACCCTGAATATAGTTTCACAGAATGACTCATGGTTGCCTTGAAAAGGTAAATGGAATTGGCAAGATTGTGCTGATATTTCTGACCAATGAAACTTCCAAACACAGAACAATCACCTGTGCTCCTTAGGTATGAAACCCAGCAAGTCTGAAGTTGTAATTGTTAGTGATTTCTTAATGATCAAAGAATTACATTTTGTAACAAAGTAATTTCTTTTCTTTTACTTTTTTTTTTAATGTATTTCTCTCATCACCAAAGAGCATTGTAATACTTTTAAAAAACAAATTACTTCTGGGAGGAGAAAAAGCATAAGTAATTTCAGCCCAAAGGGTAATTTTGCCAGAAAGTTTTATGCAGCTGAATAGAAGGTTTTAGCATGAGAGTGTTTTCTCAGTCATAACTATAATGCCATGTTATAATGAATGTTAGCAGTCAATCCTTCATTATCTAGCAAACAACAGAAGCGAAATAGAAACCCAGTAGGTGATTTGGATTTAAGACACAGTGACAATATGTTTCCATCAGTCCAATTTAGTTTTCTTTTACTATCAGGTCATTACTTTCTGAATGCAAATCTGGAGAGTGCCTCCACAGCCACTCTTTGGGAATATTTGGAAATGCATTAGGAGACATCTCGCTGTTTCTATCTGTTACAGTAGGAGAATTAACCACTAATCCTTATATGAAAGTATCTGACGATAGTGTACTTAAGAGTCTTCTTCCTAAGAGACAAAAGGAGAAAAATGACTGTTGTGTTCTTAGGAACGTGCAGAGAGCCACAAAGGTCTTTTTATAATTCATAACTACATAATGGAAGCAGCAAGTGAAGAAAAACAAATTATTTTATTTATCACGTAGAAAGAGCATTGCTTTCCAGAAAACCATTTTTATTTCCTTCATTACCACAAAGAAGCTGATGTTCGTCTGCTTTTTATTTCCTACAGGCTAGTCTGTGCTTGTTAGTCCATTTTTGTGGACCACTTTATATACACAAAGGACAGAATCAGACACTGCTTTTTAGATTTGGTCCTGTGAGGAGAAACACCCTTCTTTAGAAGTTATGTGGGAGAGGGAATAAGGTAGCCATTGCCACCTCCTCATTAACGCTGTCCCATGCCACAGAAACTGCCACAGCAATGACCCGGGCAACGAGAAGCCCCCCACTGCCATCAGAGTTACATTGAGCTCTGGGTTCCCACTGGCCTTCTAGGAATGGAAAGTGGCCAGAAACCACAAGAGAACTGCCCTGGCAGCTCTCATGGCCAAAGACCATCCTTACAAAAGACTGCCTGTATGCTTATTAATTGCTACTCCCTTATACACCTCAAGCTCTAAGCCTGGAAGAAATCACCAAATTTTAACACCATTGAGAAAAACTTCTGTTGCAATATAGAGTTTGAAAGTAGAGATAAAACTGTAAAATACTGCTTTTCATGACAAAGATGATCAGGACAAATGTCAGGGGATCTAATGGATTATAACATTGAAACTTCAGAGTTACCTTTCTGTTTTTCAAGCAGAAGTCCAGGCTTCTTTTGCTGAAATATAAAAACAACTGTATGTCTTTATGGACTGAGTTAATAAAAGACATGAGCAAATCTGGAAGACAAATAGGAATTTTTACACAATAGCATGTATAATATTAGCTATGCAATCATACGTGACTGTAGGTCTATCTCTCTCTAGTCTGAATAGTTAAAACAATTCTCTGAACTGCTGAGTGAGCCTTTTCAGTTACTAAATAGCCCTTTTTTTCAAAACCATTTTCCATCTGAGTCACTTTAGAAATTCAGATCAATGTTCTGTAGTAAAGAGTAGGCTGTGGGTTGAAATAAGGCAATTCTTAAGAGTTAGAAGCGCACTTGATAGTAATGCAAAACATGATCCAATACTAAACTAAAATTTAATGGACAATGTTGAAATATGACAAAGACACTTAAGGTAAAACCAGATTTGATTAAATGTTTACAGATTGGCTTCTAAAGTGACCTTTACTTAGCTAAACTGTAGCTTGAAAGACAGATTTTAGCAACTTTTAAGTATAATTTACAAGCGCAGGCAAGTCAGCTACCTTTCAACAGAGACTGGCCAACATACAGTTTATAGCAAAATGTATTCTTCAGTCCATGGTCCCATACGTTTTCAATGGATTTACAACGTAGCATTTGGGATTTACAATGCAGCATTCCGAGTAAGCCTTGAAGAGAAGTGGTGCCAACCTATGGTGGGACCTAAGCACTGTCTGTATGTGATCTGGGTATTCATCCAGTCACCTCAAAATTAGCTATTTGGAAAGGTGGCTCAGGAACCAATGAGTCTGAAAACCATTGAATTCTGAGACAAAAAAAAAAAAAAAAAAAAGAATATTTGTGTGTGAATTCAACCACAAAGTTTCGTATACCTCCAGTTGACAATCTCAGGCTTCTGACTTCTGACAAAATAACTACTGGGGGATCACCAGGTTAATGAAACATTGTTCAAACGCTGTTGCTGTGAGGAATAAAAGGAAATATGAGTAAATGGAGCAAAAATATGGCTGTAAGCAAAAAAATTCTCCCTCATCCTTTCTATGACATCTACAAATTTTTTTTCTTTTCTATTCTGCAGTGCCCCTGCACCATTTTCTTCAAACAGCTCTCCCTTTGACCCCATCCAGTTTCTTCTTTCGGTACAAGCTTAGGAGATGTTTTAGCTAAGAGGCAATGGGAAGGAACCTGAGAACTTTTAGTTGCAGGAGGTGGGGAAAGGATAAGAAAAGGAGAGGGCGAGAGACCTGTATTTCTACCTCTTTTCACTGTAGGCCCACTACAGACTCCACACCTGGCCCTTAGGCATCAGGGAGGTTTTGCTTTTTAAAAAAAGAGGGCTGAACTCGGAGCATGCTGTGTACCAAGTTTAGACCAGTGAGAGAGCAAGGAAGGACTTAAAACTGCTAGTCCATCTGTGAGCAGCAGTTGGGAATAGGAAGAGCTTGGAAGTACTTACTATAGATCATTATGTCCACTCCCAGCACAGAGTCTCCTAAGAAAAGCCAGAGTGTGTGCTAAACTAGTGCTGTGTTATAGTTTGGCAAGAGATAAAGGCAAAGAAAAGGCTCCAGGGAGGCCTTAGAGCAGTCTTCCAGTACCTAAAGGGGGCCTATAAGAAAGCTGGAGAGGGACTTTTACAAGAGCATGTAGTGATAGGACAAGGGGTAATGGCTACAAACTGAAAGAGGGTAGATTTAGATTAGATAGAAGGAAGAAGTTCTTTACCATGCAGGTGGTGAGGCACTGGAACAGGTTGCCCAGAAGAAGTTGTGGATGCCCCCTCCCCGGAAATGTTCAAGGCCAGGTTTGATGGGGCTTTAAGCAATCTGGTCTAGTGGAAGGTGTCTCTGCCCATGGCAGCAGGGTTGGAACCAGATGATTTTTAAGGTCCCTTCCAACCCAAACCATTCTATGATTCTACGAAAAGAGCAAAATAAAGAAATCTTTGAGATCCAAATTAAAGGAGATCTATTAGGGGATTGCAAATTACACCACAAGATTACCCAAATTAGTTGGTTTAATTAATGTGGTAATCAGATCTTTAAAAACTAAAACAATATAGAAAATGACTGAATGCTTTTCTAAAGCATTTCTACATTTTCTATGGCATTTTCCATTCGTTAGTCCTTGCAACACACCTACAACTCAGGGGTCGATGTGTTTTATAGAACAGAGAAAAGTGGGACTCTGAAATGAAAGTAACAGAGACAGTTTTCAGAGTCACAAAAGCATCCAGCTCACCAGGTGGAGTTCAGGCATCTGCATGCACAATTGCTGACTTTTTGGCAAGTGTCCCCCCCAGCCATCCCAAGACTTCAGAGCTGGAATCAGGGTAAGATCCCAAGTCAACAACAGAGCTTTGCAAAATCTTCACAGAGGATAACTTAAGGACTTGCCGTAATTGCAGGAGGAAAAATGTACCTTCAAATCAGTGGCATGTCTCACACATACTGCCACATACGGAATTGCATGGCTGCTTCTTTGAAAACTGAACCCTAAAAGCCTTGCTCAAGACTACTAGGTCTGGAGTTAATCTCTGGTAACTTTAGCCACCCAAGCTAGTGGCCTAACCTTCTTCCACAGTCCACCTGGAACATAAACTCCTCCAAAAGAGCATTTCATTCTGTCCTGAGATGGGAGTTGAAGGCACATTTTTCCCATAGACCAGAATGCCAGAACGTTTTAGACTGTGCATCTACTTCTCAGGTGGCTGAAGGCAGGAAGATGGGTCTGACCCTTAGACAAACTTACTGTCATTTCTCATCATGATTTTCCCAGTTCTCTAAAATCTCTTCATCTCTCTTTCTCTCTGCCCTTTAGCCTGTAAGTCTAGCATATATCTTCCTGCAATTTCTTGCCATATTTCACCACTCCTTCCACTATTAACTACTTATAGCAGGAGAGTGGGGTTTTTTTTAGAAGATAATGCTACATCTGAAACAGATTTTTATTTTAAATTCTATGCAGTTGCCACACTGCAAACACACTTCAGTACAGTCCAGAGCACAGCCCACTGTTAAGCAACTCTCATTAAGACATGAAACTAGCTGTGGGTTAATGGGACTCATGGACTGATAAAATGAGATCAGTTCTGTGTAATGTGCTATTAAGGAAAAAAACCTACCTGTTATTAAGCCTTATCTTAAATATTATGTTTTAGCTCAATTATGAAAACTCGCTTAAGCAAGTCATCTACCAGTAGCCACTGTTACCGCTTGACCAAAAAAGTCTTAGCTCACACTACTCTGCTTGTGGCTGGAGAGAGAAGATGCTCTCTCAAGGCTCAACTTGATAAATTATAGAATTAGTGTCATGCAAATGTTTAAGAAATGTCTGCATGTGTATTCCAGGGATTTGTTTTGATGCTTTTAGTGCCTTCAACCTATGCAACACAGAGCCAGAAGCAGCGTGGAGCTGAAAGATGACAGAAAAAGATCTATAATCTTTTCACTGTAGAGACAGTGAAATAAAGAAGCTTGAAGGAACAGTATGAACTGATCCAAGTATTCTCATTTATTAGAAAGCAAAGAGGAAGAAAATTCTTTGTGAGGCCTGGAAGTCATGAGGATTGGCTCTGCTGACCCAGGGAGAAATCAGCTGGCAAGCAGAACCACTTTGCAGACCTTCCCTCAGGCCAACGCCAGCCTCCAGGGAAGTGCAGCCAGCCCTCACCGCACCCTGACACCCCCGACTCCACAGCCTCTCCCCATCCCCTGTGTCTGAGGCAAAAGGAGCTGTGGAGGCACCCACAGACACGGAGCCAAACTGATGCCAGTACACAAATTCAACCCCCTGCGCAGGCCAAACGCAACGCCGCCTGCTTCAACACAGGGACTCAGCCTAAACTGGGACCAGCATAAGGCAAGATAATGTCATCCCTGCCTTAAAAAAATTGTTGGTTTCCAAGTACTTCTAAGTGTAAGGAAAGCCGTTTATAATTGCTTTTATGAAGAGCCATATATAACGCCCTGCTGTTCCTGTGCACTCTGCTTTTAGCTGTCAGCTCTCTGGAGGTTGTAGTTAAGCTGTGACAAGGAAAGATTTTGCCCAAGCTGCGCTCCTTGGGACCCACCATCACACAGCATGTAGCTCCTGCTTCATAACCTCACTCCTGCAATGCTCACTAATGTCTCTACTTCAAGACAATAACTGTGGTTTTGTGGCAAGACACCAGATGCTGGTGGGGGTAACTGGGTGGGCTACCTCAGTGGTGGTACTCCTGACTTCATGGCATTTCTTTCCCAAACAATGCAGCCAGTGTTCAAAGCACAGTCACTTCTGACAATTACTGATGACAAATGACCATCCCTGTACTACACCATTAATTTCCTTTATACAGTACTTTTCCACATTCAATTACTGGCTAGCAGAGGCAATATAACCAAACCATAGCACAGCCCAAACCATATGTCATCAGCAAGATCTGTACTTTCAGAAAAACATTAGTCACTCAACTGCTTTATGCCCTGGCCTACTCAGGAGTAAAGAGAGACTCTTGGGTTAGTTCAGGTCGTAAAAGATAACTGAAGTGACTATAGAAGGAGTTTGGGAACAAATGATATAAAGAACAGTAACACATTGCCAAGACCAGATGGCAATCACTCAAGAGTTTTGAAGCAATTCAAGGATGAAATAGCTGAATTGCTGAGAGACTTGTGTAACCTTTCATTTAAAACAGTCTGCGTACTTAGGACTGGAGGATAACGTATGTAATGCAGAGGTCCCAGTGGAGAATTACAGGAACATCAGACTGATGTCCATATTGGACAAACTAATAGAAAGTATAAAGACTTAGCAGGCAACTGCTTAAGCGTTGTACCATAAATAATCCATACCGATAGAGTTGGTGAAACTTTATATAAAGGGTCATAATCCTGCTTTTTTTTGTGAAAGAGTCAACAGGCTTGTGGGGAAGGGTTATCTGCACAACACAGTCTATTTCTAATTCCAGAAGGCTTTAACAAAGGCCCTCATCAAAAGCAGCTCTTAGAGGGAAGGTCTTGCATGATTATAAGATAGGGAACAGAATAAACGATCAGTTCTTTCAATGGAAGGAGGAATCAAGAGGAATTTTTCAGAGGTCTGTGCTGTGTTCAACATATTCATAAGAAAACCTGGAAATGGTAGAACAGTGGAATGAGAAAGCTTGTCGGTGACACCACATTTATCAGTCTAGCAAGAGTACAGGCTGACAGTATGAAGTCTTAGAGCAAAACTGAGAAAGAGAATAGAACGTGTAATAAAATGACAGATGATGTTTAGTACATCTAAATGAAAAGTGATGGGCATGGGAACAAAAAAAATCCTAACCACACACAATATGATGGGCTTTAAACTGATCTTCTCCACTCAGGTTGTCCTGGGTCTCTTGTAGGTGACTCCATTGAAATAACAGTTCAATACCCAGTAGCAGTCAACAGAGCACCTCAAATGTTTGGCATTATTTGAAAATAAATACAGAACAAAATGGAGCATTTTTCTGTGACTGTATAAATCCATGGTTTGTCCACCATTTGAATTCAACGTGCATTTCTGGTCCCCTCATCTCAGAAGATACTTCAGACTTTAAGAAGGTCAAGAAAAAGCTAACAAGGATCACCAAGGGCATGAAAGGCTTGTCATAGTAAGGATAAATGAACAGGCTAAGCACTGCAGTCAGGAAAAGGGATAACTGGGGGTGATGTGGTATATATTTACAAAATAAGTGTGCTGTGGATGGATAGGGATTGATTGTTCAATGTCTTTTAGCATGAGAACTGGAAGGCATCAAATAAAGATAACGTGAGCCAGGTCCAGTACAAACAAAATATTTTGGTTATTCACACAGTAGACAGTGGACTGTGGAACTTATTGCTAAATTACTTCAGGGTGCTAAAAATTGACATGGGTTCAAAGTGATAATACACAAATGCACGAAAGAGAAATACAGTGAGAATTGCTACATACACTGAAAAACCACATCCAGCCCAGGAATCCCCTGAACTGGAAAGAGTTGAGGCCTGAGAGAGATGTAGGAGGAAGTGTCACATGTGCTTGACATTTCTTATTCTTCCTTAGATGTTTGTTCATAGATACTTTTGGTAGCAGGGTACTTGGTTTAAACAGATAATTTTTCTGACCCAGCACAGTCATTCAACTAGTCTTAGTATATTTATATCTCCTTCGGACCTATAGAATAAGCAGATGAATTCGAAGCTTTCAGTGAATGAAACTCCCTTGAAATGCACTGTCCCAAATGGGCACTTCCTGTTCATTTTGGCTCTCCAGGGAATAAGCCATCCATCACATCAACAGCTATCATTTAATCTAAGTACAGTTGAGAAAGATTTTAAACTTCTTTGAACATGATACTTCAGTGCTGGAGGACTGGGCTTTCTTGTGGAAATCAATTGTATTTCTCTGAATGTGTCAGGCTATAGATGTCTTATTTGCTTCTGCCTTAATAAAATTAATTTCTGGTAGCCACAAAGAAATCTGGGCACCTCAAATAAATACAGAATTATAGTAAATGGCTCAGGTAGAGTGAATTTTTTTGAGATATTACAGAGTGATTCAGCCCTCCCTGAATGTCTTGAGACTAGATAAACAGAGCCTCTTTAACATCTGATCGTTACCTTGGAAAGGAAAAGGAGTGGCAACAAGATGGCAAAGACAGAGAATGATAAATCTGCAGGTTAGGGCAGCAGGAGGAATATAAAGAACAACAGAGATATGCAGCATGGTAGCTAGCAGAAAATGACCAGTGATAACACAGAAGAGTACTGTGAAAGCCTAATCCATTTTCAAGGGCTTTCAGTCAAGATTCTCATCCTTGATACAGACCCAGATTCCAATACACTTACTCATGTTTAATAGCATCTTTTCTGTCAGATGCTATTTGGAAGATATCTCCCAGAAATCGCTGAAGCCACCTAAGCTGAGATGCCATTAGCATGAGTTGGAGATATGGCTCTCACCAAATTAACACAGGCCAGAAACAATCTCTGTGTTGAAGCCAGTCTCTAAGAAGACTGAAAACAATTTATAGGCGCTCATTCTTCTGAATGGGGTTTTCAGGTAAACTCCTTGTTTAAATATCATGTCTCATTTCTTCAAGGAGCTTACAGTCTTCCAAATTCAGAATAAGGAAGGTCTTTAATTTTTTAACGGTAATTTAAATTAAGGGCAATGGGGTGCGTGTGCATGTGTGCATTAGGATGATAGGTCCGAGAAAATGAATCTGATGAAAGCTACAGAATTTCCATGACTTGAATGACAAGTCAAATTTTGCTGAAGAAATCCTGCTCCCATTCTACAGTCAGGTCCACCTTGTGTGTTAGTGTCTCTAGCATACCAGCAGTGGTGTGCTGAAGCTTCTGAGCACAGATCTCTCAGCTACTGAACTTTGACCCTTTTCCCCTATGGACATCTGGAATGTTTTTCTTAGGAAAAGGTTCTAATAACATTATGGCAAATTCAGTGGTGATGGGACTGTGATTCGTGGAAAACGCAATGCTTTTGCAAGATCTCTGATAGACATGCAGCAGTACATTAAAATTCAGTATCCAAAATTGTTCCTATTTTCAGTTCTCTGCCGTGCCCCTCCCATGGCAGTTGCCAACTTTATAGTAGCAGCCTTGTCCATGAAACAACTCCTGAATCACTACAGTCTTCAGCCCAGCTAACATAAAACTGGAGGAATTTTACCTACTATCTCCCTTCCTTTTCCAGTCATTCATATTTTCTTCAACTATCAGCTTGCTTTGCACTGAAAGAATTCTCTGTTAAGCACTCCTGGCGAGTACACATCTGTTGTGTGCTGCAAGAAATCTGACTTCTAAATACTATACTTTCTATCTGCAAGATTACACTATCTTGAAGTCTGCCAAAGGAATCCTTACACATGGAAATGCTGTCTTATGATTGAGAGTTGGCCGTAGCTTTTGAAGGCGAGGTTAGAGGTATGAGTGCACAAAATGCCCAAGGAAACAACACTTCTCACTGATTTCTGAGTTTATCCTTACCTCATTGTGAGAGGCTTCTGTAACGCTGCTGCTGTTTGCCTTTAACATTTGCTTTTCTAAGTCCTCAGATGGTGTTAATCCACAATGAGACCTAAACAGAATGTGAGACAAAGCACAGGTTGCTGCTGAAATAGGTTATTGTGTGACCTGATAAGGTCCTGAAGTCAATAGAGTTGCACTGACTTATGTGCCTGAAAGGCCTGGTCTACCACATCAAACATACATCAGGACATACAACCGTCTAGAGTTACAACTGTAATTGCGTACTATAACCATGCCTTGAAGCAACTTTATGTAGACACATGTTCTTCGATTTGCTGTGTGAATCTGGGATGCTCAAGTATCCAGGAAAGGAAGAAAGGAGCTTAATAGCAACTTCATAAAGTACGTTACCTCTGTGAATCCCAAATGAATCTGATGCAGTTCTTCCTATTAACCTCTAAACTTCAGTGTCTATTATCCTTTACACAACAGTCACTTCAGTATATTAACCACTGGCATTTCTACTTCATATTAGCAGGTTCAGTGAAAGGGCACAAAAAGTGTTCATAATATCCTGTTTGCAGAGTCAACCTAAGTACCTTTCCTCTTTAGCACTGAATATAACTGAGGATGCAGTGGACAACTGAGGCATCCAGACTCTGCTTGGGCTTAAGCCATCTGTGCAAGAACAATACTTGTTTTTAATGATAAAGGCAACCATGAAAAGAAAAACCTGCCCATATGCTGTTTAATATGGATGTATCACACATGGCAATCTCTGCCCCAGGTGTATCTGAGCTGTTAGAGCAAATAGTGTGTTTCCGATTAACAGCTCATTTTTCTCTCTTAATTACAACTATGTACTTTTTTGAAAAAATCACCTCAGAGAACATTTTAGGGAAGACAGGCAAGACTGAGAAAGTCAGCAGTTTACTCATCCACATAATGTTTCTTCTATGTCCCTGCTTTTGGAGATGTGGATATTTGAGGCATTGCTTGCAAAAATAATGCTACAGCAATGCAGCTGACTTGATTGGATAAAGCTCTGAAAGCACATACATACACTTGTGCTACCTGTGGAGGGCAGCACTTCTAGGAAAGGAACTATGCTGCACCAGCTTCTGAAAAGGAAGAAGGGCTGAGCCTCTTAGATAATCTATCACAATTTTCTTCTTAGCCAACATACAGACAAAAAAGGCAGCCAGCATGGATGGAAGGACAGCCAGAAAGCTCAGTCAGTTAATCTATCAGATGATAGATAGTCTTTAAAACCTGCCTAGGTATCACTGGCTTCTTCTGTTACAATCCCATTTTTTAACCAGGTGTTTTGTGCTCAGGTTGTGCTGAGATGAGAGAGCATGGGCTCTGCCCTCCCTTCATACGCTCAGTAAGAGCTTCTGAAGAAGGCATGCACAAGCCCTCCTTAGGGGAGGGGGGGAGGTGCCAATCACAAGTACGCAACTACAACAGAGGGCCTGATCCTGTCACATCTCAGCATGAAAGTCTGTCCCTAGCTTCAGACAGTGAAGTACTACAGGGAATCTGGAAGGAAAGAGAAGTTTCCCATGAGAAAAAGCTTGATTTCAAACAGAATTAATGCTAACATCATTCTCTTCACAAACAGTTTGCAGAAAATGTGACTTATGACATTTTAGAAAGAGGGAAGAAAGATCTCAAGGATTTCCTTTAGAGGAATATCCATACTTACATGTACACTTCTGCGTGTGCATTACACAGCCAGTCATTAATGCTAATCTCTTTACACCCTCCTACACACCAAGCCTGTGGTATCCCTATGACCATATCATTCTTGAACTTACCGTTTCACACATGTTGTCACAAGTGAAGGTGAAGTGGCCAAAGGGGAATTACACAGTCAAACATAACAAAGCCTATCTCAGGCCAAACACACACAGGATGTCTTTTCTCTCAAGTTTTGGGTTGGATAGTTTTGTGAATAATGACAGACAGAAAGGACAAAGGCAAGAAGAAGAAAGATAGCATGGCAGCTCCTATCTGCCTGCTGGGTTTTCTTTATAATTGTACTTAAATTTGAAATCTCTCCAAGATGGAGTGTTACTGGGGCCTGTGCAGGGTTTAAAGAGAGAACCACACAGACGGTATGCAGACCTTACAGAGAGATTCTTTCCCCAGCACCTGCCAAGGTTGACATCGCCAACAGGAAGGAGGTGGTGAAGCCTTCTCAGCACAGCCCTTTCAGTGCAAGGCGGGCAGCACTGCACCCCACTCACATGCCTAGAGCTAAGCCACTAAGACTGGGCTAGGATGAGGAGCTGTCACCAGGCCAAGCCAAATGACAGAATGAGAAACAGCACAGAGGCAAGGGCAGACCAGGAGCTACGCACTGGTCGTGCAAGAGCATCAGCAGGTTATCAGCCTCAGAGAAGCTGCAGGGGAATCCACCCAGGTGACCCCTCTCACCTCTGTCTGTGAGGACTGTGACAAAGAGAAGTAAGAGCATTACAGGCTTCATAAACCTGAACAAACTGAGCTGAAGACTATGGCCAAGAATAGCTTCCAGGTGGTCATTTAGCTTCTTTGTCATATATTATTGATAGTTTCTGTATTTTTCATGATCTACGTTTAGTTCTCTTTTCCTTTGTTTCATATGGTCTTATTGCACATGCAGATTTAGTGCTTCCAGGGTTTCTGGGCAGTTGCCTGTGGTGGCACATGCAAGGGGAACACTTCTGCCTGTACAACAGGAGCAGTTCACATTGAAGAAATGGTTCACAAAACATTGCTCCCCATGTGCATTTCTTAATGACTTGTATAGATATTCTAACATCTGTCCAATAGCTGTGTCTCTGGCCATCCCCTAGCTTATCTCTATGGCTTCATTTGAGATGTCACCTCCCATGAGAGCCTTTCCTCCCTCTTCTTTTCTGTTATTACCTCTAATGATGCCAAAGGGGCAGCTCTGCTGGTGTAGCTTTTTTTTTTTCTTTGCTAGAGATACTGATCCTCATCTCTACAACTGAGCAAACTGGGACAGAGTTTCAGTCTAATCCCATCTCTCTTTGCCACTTATGAATGAATGGCTGAAATGTAAGACAAGTTTGGCAGCCTGCCACCCCATCAAGCATTGTTGGGACAGTGTTTAATCCCCTGAAGAGATCTCATTCTGCCTGAGCTGTATGTGTGCTATTGTGTGAGGCATGGGCTTTTGGGCAAAGTGTCTGTTTCTTGTGCTGGTGCTGAGTAATTTGCTTTTACAGATTCTGTGTGCCCAGCACAGGAGAGCTTTAGACTGCAAGGTCAGGAGTTAGGCCATACATAAGGTTGTATATATGCAGCATAACTGTTTGTGTTTATGAGTATTTTGGGTGCTTTTCGATTTCTTTTAAATGGTTTTCACAACCTTCCTTTTTAATACCTCCTTTGCCTCAGTCTTTAATAGTCAGACTGGTCATCCTTGCAGTTTTCAGGCCCCTGAGCTGGGAGATGGAGATAGGATGAAGAATGAAGCCCCAGTTGTCAAAGAGGTGGCAGTCACTGACCTGTTCCTCCACCTCAATGCTCACAAGTCTACGGGGCCAGATGGGATCCACCCGAGGATACTGAGGGAGCTGGCAGAGGAGCTTGCCAAGCCACTTTGCATCATTTACCAGCAGTCCTGGTCAACCGGGGAGGTCCCTGATGACTGGAAGTTAGCAAATGTGACACCCATCTACAAGAAGGGTCGGAAGGAGGATCCAGGGAACTACAGGCCTGTCAGCCTGACCTCAGTGCCGGGAAAGGCCATGGAGCAGATCATCTTGAGTGCCATTACACAGCATGTGCGGGACAACGGGGGATCAGGCTAAGCCAGCATGGGTTTATGAAAGTGAGGTCCTGCTTCACTAACCTGGTCTCCTTCTATGACAAGGTGACCTGCTTAGTGGACGACGGGAAGGTTGTGGATGTTGTCTACCTGGACTTTAGTAAGGCCTTTGACACTGTCTCCCACAGCATTCTCCTGGAGAAGCTGGCTGCTCACGGCTTGGATAAGTGCACTCTGCGCTGGGTTAAAAACTGGCTGGACGGCCGAGCCCAGAGTGGTGGTAAATGGAGTCAAATCCAGTTGGCAGCTGGTCACAAGTGGTGTTCCCAGGGGCTCAGTGTTGGGGCCAGTCCTGTTCAATATCTTCATTGATGATCTGGATGAGGGGATTGAGTGCACCCTCAGTAAGTCTGCAGATGACACCAAGTTGGGTGGAAGTGTTGATCTGCTGGACGGTAGGAAGGCCCTACAGAGGGATCTGGACAAGCTGGATTATTGGGCCAGGGCCAACTGTATGAGGTTCAACAAGGCTCAGTGCCGGGTCCTGCAGTTCAGTCACAACCACCCCAGGCAACGCTACAGGCTTGGGGAAGAGCGGCTGGAGAGCTGCCTGGTGGAAAAGGACCTGGGGGTGTTGGTTGACAGCCACCTGAACATGAGCCAGCAGTGTGCTCAGGTGGCCAAGAGGGCCAATGGCATCCTGGCTTGTATCAGGAATAGTGTGGCCCGCAGGACCAGGGAGGTGGTAGTGCCCCTGTACTCGGCACTGGTGAGGCTGCAACTTGAATACAGTGTTCAGTTTTGGGCCCCTCACTACCAGAAAGACATTGAGGTGCTGGAGCGTGTCCAAAGAAGGGCAATGAAGCTGGTGAAGGGTCTAGAGAACAAGTCTTATAAGGAGCAGCTGAGGGAGCTGGGGTTGTTTAGTTTGGAGAAGAGGAGGCTCAGGGGAGACCTTATTGCTCTCTATAGCTACCTGAAAGGAGGTTGTAGTGAGGTGGGTGTCGGTCTCTTCTCCCAAGTAACAAGTGATAGGACAAGATGAAATGGCCTCAAGTTGTGTCAGGGGAGGTTTAGATTAGATATTAGGAAAAATTTCTTCACCAAGGGTAGTCAGGCAGTGGAACAGGCTGCCCAGGGAAGTGGTTGAGTCTCCATCCCTGGAGGTATTTAAAAGACGGGTAGACGTGGTGCTTGAGGACATGGTTTAGTGGTGGACTTGGCAGTGCTAGGTTAATGGTTGGACTTGATGATCTTAAGGGTCTTTTCCAACCTTAACAATTCTATGATTCTATGATTCTATAAAAAGCATATAGTGTTTTCACCTTTTGTCTGAGTCTATTCTTTCTCTCTTACAAGAAGAAAAACACATTTTAAAACAAAATGATACATGACCATTTTCATAGTAATTACATCTTGTTGCGTGCTTGCAAGAAACCCATCATGCTTTAAAACCCCTCTGGAAACAACTCCGCTTCTCTCCCTTATACAAGGAGAAGGCTGGTGCCAGCCCTAATGTGCTGGTCTGCAGTCAAAGGGGATGCGTGTTCAGACCAGCCCAGGAGTGTAAAATTACATTGGGTTTTGGCTCAAGCTCCACAAGGTAGCTCCAGCAGAGCTGGAAAAGATCTACATTTTCCCTGGAAGCTTTGGCATCCCTTTACAGTGTTTCTTTAAGCCTGCCCTGATGTTTCTCAGAACCAGCAGCATGTATGAGAGTACAGATGTGTTCAGCCAACTCTTGCCTCAGACCAGCCCAAGGCTTTCTCTTCTCTAGATAAGTGATTAATGTCTAAGATCAAAAAAGAGGAGAAAGTTGACTTTAAGTCATGCAGATGGGATAATCCTTCAGAATATTCACCTAATTCTGCTTCCCTGACTTTGACCTCTCCAAAATCGAAGAACTGACTTCAGCTCTGTTGCCCTGAGATGAAGCTCTTTGAAATCAATACAAAGCGTTCTATCAATTTCTCCAGAATTAAAAACCTCCTTCCCCACTTTTCCACAGTATTTTGGCTGAATAGCACCAGGGTGACAAGCAGAACATTTGTTTAAGTCCCAGAGGCCCCAGAGATCTTAAATGTCACAGATATTTTGGATGCATTGTCTGGCATAACAGAATTAAAGGTGAGAGGCACAGTGTGCCACAGCTTACCGTTGTCCCAGGATTATGAAAGCGTGTATGTAGAAGCATCTTTGTCCCCAAGTAATTTTGTGTTTTCCATTGTAGTTTCTCCCCAGAGATGTAGATGTTCAAGGCTGCTATGTACTCCAGAACCCACAGCCATGGCACTACTACTCTGTGCGTCCTCCTTACCTGTTAGCAGCATCCTTCAGCAATCTCTGGGCCTACATGCAAACCACAAGCTCTTTGGGGCAGGAGCTGTCTCTCTTATGAAGCACCTCTTTTATGAAGCAAGCAAAAAAATAAGGTTGGGTTTGGTCTAGGATCCAGGTCACATCTATGCAAAAGGCTAAAGTCTGAACACCTGTAAGATACAAATGAAGCCTTGCTTTATTATAGGAAAGAATTCAAAGTTGTCATTTCAGCAAAATGTGGTCTGAGAGTGTTTCCTAAAAATGCAGAAATAAATGCAATTGTTGTACTGCGTGCCCCAGAAGGGTACTTTGAATGTCAGCTGCACTGTCGACATACATAGGTAGTTCCTGTAATTCCATGTTTACGTTTAAAGAGGCAGTTAGACATGCAGCAGGGCCTTGGTACTACAGAAGATTCAATACTCACAGTAGGTTCAATTTTCATAGTTTATCAGATCACTTTGGCTCACAGACTTCACTGTAAGTGACTGCAGGCATGGTTAAGAAAAAAAAAAAAAAACAAAACATTTTAGTCATAAAGAATGAGAAGTTAACCCTGTAAAAATTATATTCAAAGCAGTTGACTCAGCTTTAGCTATTGCAACAATACGAACACAACATCATTCTGTCTTTTATTGTGAATGCTAAGTCATCAAAGTCACATAAACCTGTGAAGTGGAAGCAAATGTGAACCAAAGTAATTGATCCTAGATTTAAAGAGGTAGAAATAACCAGAGACCTGGACGGGTCTGACTTAAACAGAAGCCAATGCTCAGGAGCAAATTGGATCAGCAAATTCTAACACATCTGGCAGCTTAATTACACAGGTCTCTGCTATATTCGCTTGGCTGTGTTGATTTTTTGCCATTTCTTTTCTCACTAAGATTTTCAGAGCCTTCAGATTTCCACTTTCTGCATATCACTTATTTTTTTCAAAGAATTCCTGCTCTGTTTCATGTTCCATTTTAAATCAAGTCCCACCTACAGCACATTTTGATATTTCTGAGCTGTCACTTCTACCTATGATTCATTTTTGCGTGTTTTGTCATTCCTAATTTTGCAGTTTCTAGAATTGGCTGAGGAAGATGGCAGGTGACAGAAAGATCTACAGGAGAGAAGGAAAAAAACATGTAGTTCTTAGTGAGCTAAATTGCAGGCTGTGACATTTTCAACAGTCCATATGGAGGTGATCAAACTGCCTCCAAAGGACAGCAAACGCTTCCCCACAGAGATTGTAATATGCATATATAAGACATTTCAATCACTTATCTTCTATCGCCTGGCATTTCTCCTTAGGTTGTGTTTCCTATGACTTGGGGATTTTTCAGTCCTTCAAGGCAGAGCAGGGACGTTGAATCACTGGGCTGATGGAGGTGGTATATTCCCCATGCTGAAATGGCCAGTTACAGTGGAACGCTGAAGAATATTTTTTATTGCTGTTGTAAAGCTTTAAAGAAAGATCAGTTCATAGAAACAGACTATTCAGAAACTTCCAGATTAATGTCTTCTTAGCTACTAGTAATTACCAAAACTAATTTCTGAGTTGAATTCAGATACGAAAGCTCAAATCTCCAAGATCCAGTGAACTGGAACATGGAAACATGATGCTTCAGGCACTGTGAATCATCTGGAAACCTTGCAATAACTCTACCTTATTGGGGTAACTCTGAGGAGATGTGGTATGCATTTGGGTCCATGTTCTTTCCTTCTTTTTTTAAACTGAGGAGGTCTCTAATCAATGTCTCATCTGTTTGCACTGCTGTAATGAAATGTAAACTACCTCCCTTCTTTCATCTGCAGATTGAGAGGGTACTGCAAGGATCCAGTCAAGCTAGATATTAGTTCAAATTCATGAGTCTCAACTCATTAGCTAGTTTCACAGTAACCTTATTTTGCTTTTTAGATGCAAGTTCTAATGACGACTGCTTAAATTCCACATTGCTTTCTTCACTGTCAGTTACTATATACCTCCTCTTTCTGACACATCTTGGAACTGCTTCAATATGAAGTGTGGGCAGGGTTGTCATTAGCAATTTGACATATATACACATGCTACTTCTACTGCATCCTGGTCTGCACTATCCTAACATAATTAATCAAACTTGGCATGTCTCTGCAGTAAGGAACATATAGGCACCGCTAGCATCTAGAAGGCACTAGTCAACACCAGCTTCTTTTCAGGACTATTCCCATTGAAGTTAATGGGAACAATTTGTTGTCAGCATTTCTGAAAGTCAGTCTGCTCATATCCTTCCTTCTTAACATGAAGCCTTAGAAGCAGAAGCAGCTAGGAGATATGAAGCCAGTGAACACCACAACATACGCATCTGCCTGTAGGTTCCCACTTAGCCCACACCTCCAAGAAGCAGCCTTACCACCAGTGCTGTGGCATGTGGGGCAGTTCCACCCATCCAAACAAAATGCTGCCTGGAGGTCTTTGAGAGAGATCCACCTCCAGGATTAGAAAAGGAAGTGGAAGATCAAAGCTGTGCTGCTTCTATACTACAGAGACCTGCTCAGAGATGCGGTTTATTAGCCCAAGTGTGGTGACATACTGACATGACTATATTAAGTTTCCAACACCTGACCTGGATTTTCTGCATGGTGCTCTTCTGTGTGAATGTGGTATTTCTAATGTCTTGCATGCACTTACACATATGCTTGTGTGTGTTTGCTTTGTCAGACACTTCCTCTGGAAAGCTGTTCTTCACCAACAGATGTAGAAGCAGGAGATAATAGCTAAATTGGTAATGCTGCCAAGCTATTCACGAGTTAGAAACCAGACTCCCAGCCATGGTCAAATGCTAGTGTTTTCCATCCAGACGAGGCTGCTGCTCAGAGCTGGAATGAATAAAGCATAAATAAATAAATCTCTCACGCAGTCATGAAATGTTTGAAAATTGAGTATTTGAAAACCAATCTGAGTGCTGTTTTTGAGGTGAATTATTCATCCTGAGACTTGCTACAAAACTGAAGCAGGTGAACTATTTTTTCTGCATGTCAGCACACTGTAATAGAACAAACTTTTTATTTCCCAAGTATTACACAAAAGAATTCCAAACCCACTAAGGTAAAGGCCTACCTCCTACAATGGCAGACACTTGTCAAATGCGTGGGGGTCCCAAGGACTGAAATGGTTTGAGGTGAATAAACTTTAAAAAGAAAAATCATGCAGGAGGAGAATTTTAGAAAAAGCTCAGACCATTTCTAGAGAAGTAACACAGTCATTAAAGGATCACAGCTTTCTCTATAGAAATAAGGACCTTGAAACTCTCAGAAAGTTGAATCAAAGCCCTTTGCTGCTTGTATGCAAAAGCTGTATCCATACAGTAATCCAAGGATGCTGATTTTAGCTGTAAGGTTAAAGGCAAAAGACTTCTTTATTTTACTGAATGCCACAGTGCCTACTTATTACATTAATGGTTGCTCCATTTTCAAGCTACAGTAACTTCATAATGGGATCTCTAAACCATAATGTTCTTTTTTTTCCCCTGGAAATGCCTCTCAGCAAGTAAAACTAGATCAACCATGTCCAATTCTATCCTTGTGATTGGTTTTCATGGCTGGGCTTTCGTGTTGTGCTTAATGCCTTGGCCAAGAACAATCAAACCTGCCTAACCCATCAAACTTAGTGGTTACACCAAAAAGCCCAGTAATGTAACACATAGAGAATGAACATGGGCTATGGGTTCAGTACCAAATATGCATTGGCTTGGTTCAGAAACCCGTCCTTTATCAGCAGAACTCCTGTGAGATTAATGACACAGTTCTAATGGAGAGCTACTGCAGCAGAGGGACAACACAGAGCAGAACATGCACTTCTTTTTCTCCTCTGATTATATACGTCATACAAGCTCCGTTCATTTTGTTGCAGAATACCAGTTACTGGAGATAATTCTCCTTTCCAAGATAATATGCAGATTACTTTCCAGGAAAACCTCATTCAGTGCTGTTGAAGGACTGCAGAAATTATTTCTGGGAAAAAAGTCTGGTTTGTCTCGTCTTGCAGAGACTGTATCAACAGATAGGCACATGACTCAGAAACACTGTATGAAAAGAAAAAAAGCAAAATCCAGCCCCATTTTTCCAAGGTTTTGATGTGGAGGATCCAGACAACAGAATACTAGAGTCTCAAATATCTTTCTGCCTTTTCCATATCAGTGAAATGCTAACTTAGGGCATGAAGCACCTGCCAGAAACCTCTGGAGAGGTACCTATGTAAAGATGATCTTTGAAACATGGTTTCTCTAGCAGTCAGTCCATCTTTGCCAGTAACACAGCCATTTCTCTTTATTTCCACTTTTTAATGCATCCGCTAGCCTCACAGGTGCCTTTGCATTTCCATTCCTTTCTTCCCATTTGCCCTGCACTGGCAGCTCTTTAAATAACCACAACTATTATTTGGTGACTTTTAGCAGAGACTGCTGAGCGTAATTGGCAATATATTTCCCAGTAAATTCATTAGGCAAGCGGAATGCATTTTTTTCTATTACATCAGCCCTTACACACAGGACCATCATTTCATTTTCCATTTTAAATTTAAATCTACTTCAAAACTTTCCATATCATATTACATTAGACCCTGTTGTTCTGTGCTACTTACAAATGGCAGGAGGAAATAGTGAGTAGCAGGCTAATGGCCTAATTTATAGATATGTCAGGGCAGCTAGAAATCAGGTTTCTGCCATGACCATCATCTGGGAGTATTTTCTATTATTAGATCAAATCCTGAGGTAACTTTCTGGAACTTCAGCTACAGAAAGACTCTTCCAGCCACTACAGCGGCAAAGACTGCCGACTCCTCCAAAACCCATTTCCTGGGATCCTGTTTTTACCACTTTGTAAAGTTCTCTTCTAGCACTTGGAGATACTCTTGGTTTCTCCTCAGTGTCCTCTCAGCCAGTCCTTGATCTTTTTGCTTGCTCAGTGGGGACATTATGGGTAGATGACAAACAAATCTACCCCCACCTTCAAGACATGGGGGACAGCAAAACTGCAAACTGCAATTATGTGCCAGCAATAATGGCTTCCTCTTAAAATATTCCAGTTCACAAGAGTGAGAAATAATCTAATTCTCTTCATACTTTATCAGACGCTGAAGACATTAAGTCGGCGAGGGAAGGCATTAGGGAAGGCAGAACTAAGCACTCTTGCCTGTCCTAGGAGGCTAAAATTGACTGCTCTGACTCATCTCAGCTGCTAGTTCTGCTCCGTTATACAGTGTTACCTCCACTTTCACCTATGTTACCTAGGGACAAGAGGTCTCCTGGCATAGCTCTGCACTGGCACACCACTGCCCTAGCAGTAGTGATGTAGCGATACAACACAGATTTTCACATTTCTCAGAGACATGATCTGAGTCCCAGGGACTCAGATGTGTTCTCTGCTGACTTGCTGCGTGGTGGGGAGCCTTCTCGAGCTATAAGCTCTCCCTGGATGACACTTCTCCCAGCCCCGATGTTTCTGATGCCAGCCCTTCAACAGGCTCAGTTCTGTGCCGACCTACCGTAGTTGCTAACAGGTTCCTGACCCTGGAGCTGGGTGTTTCTTCAGGCATCTCAGAACTTTGCCTTTAAGATTCACCACATCTGTGAGCGAGAAATGTCTTGTATTAATCAGTTACCTTAAAAATCACCTTCAGGTCAAAGCAGGTGAAAGGGAAATGCATGGAGAAGTATTTTTTCCAATCTACAAAATAAACAACCCAGTTTCAAAAACTTATAAAAGACAAAGGTGAAGAAATGAAACAAAAGCCTGTACAAGCCTCTACTATTCAGACCACACCTGAAAGGCTGACTATTTGCACTCCTGACTCATTTCCAATCATCTTCCTGTTGAAGCATGCTAACCTTAGCACTTTTTTTCAGCCAATGAGGTTCTCCAGCTCCATCAATATTCCACCCTCCTTCTGGGTGCCCATCAAATTTATTCTGTCTTACTCAACAGATAACAAGAAGAGGATTAAAACTAAGGAAGGAAAAGGAAGTGTTATTTTAAGGTACCAGCCACTATTTGCTGTACTTGACTGGCCTATTAGCAACTTCTTGACTGAATGAGAGGTAACACTCCGCTCTGTCCAACAATCTCATCTAACTTTATGCATACATTTTAGTGTGACAACTCTTCATTCATTGAACGCTGTCACAGTTTGGAAATTAATACACATAGTTGCTACAAACATCCACATGCATGTAGCTCTTACTCAGGCCAGGCACTGAAGCAGTCAACCATTTTGGGGAAATAGTAAATGTGAGCTGACTGAATCCCATACCTGGCTTTGAAGGGAAGCACAAAATCAATTGACAATGTAGTTCTTCCATGTTCCACACTTCCAAATGCTCTGTTTCTTACCACGTGTATGGATACTCTGCATGCACAGCTCACATTCCCAGTGTCATTTTCCTTCTGCCCAAAGACTTTTCATCCCTCATAGTGTTCTGTGTACTGACAATGCTCTCCTTTCCACTACTACTATTTATTAAGGGCCAGGCCAACCTATATCTTCAGCAGCCTTGTTGACTGAACAGCCCTTCCCCACTGTGGTTGCCCTGTCTCATCCCTGTGCTGCTGAAACACCACTATTGGCAAGGCCTGTCAGAGAACTAGGGTAGGAAAAGGATCCAGCCTAAAACTGTTTTTCAGCCAGCTATGCAATCAGTTGTGCTGACACAACAGGGGGAGCAGCACAGGACTGTAAAAGAACGTCAGTGAGCAGCCCAGCCACCAGATACCTGTGTGGTAGTTGAGTTGTCATCACATCAGACAGCCAGCACTGTGCTATGTCAGGGAGGGCCTCTCGACCACAAAGCACCTATGTCACCTATTCACCAACAGGAATCCAGAGGCGACTGGATCAGGGAAGCTTTATGTTCCTGCCACGCTGAAGAAATGACAAGGGACAGTAACTGTGAAGCAAGATGGGTCCAAAGAGTTGGAGTAGAAACCAGAAGTTTTGAGGTATATAGAATACTTTCGCCTTCAGTTTTTAAGGAAAGCTTATTTTAAATTGTGAAGAGCAAGGTGAGGGCAAGGCTGTCTACCGCAGAAAGGTGGAGATGGTCTTCATGTCCATTTCAGTGTTGTACCTGCTCTGGCTAATGGGTATCCCTAGTCCTACACAAACACACCTTTGAGACTGGCCAACACAGAGCAGCAAAGGAAGCTGTCCCTGGGAATGATCACGGACCAGTACCCAAAAAGTACAGCACATTTTGAGAAATTAATGTTTTAAAATGTAGCTGTTCTTCACACAAAATAAATAGAACCACTTTGCGTACTTTCCAGTGAGGAAAACACCTGCAACAGCTTGCTGAAGAATAGCAAAGAATAAGGCTGAGTTACCTGGAGATAAATGTGAGCCTGTGTGATCTTTGAAAACTCACCTTACTCAAAAATTCCTTTTCACCTCAGTCTGCCATAACCTGAGGGCTCTTTCCCAGTCTCACTGCAAGCCTTCTGTCCTCTCTGATCATGCAATAACCCCCCTGCTCTTTGCTTATTTACAGCTGTTCAAACATCCTCTACAGCACAACAAAGTTTGTGTGCATCTTCCTATTGAGTCTCTTTCTTCCTCCTTCCTAACCTATAGCCTCTTGTCTGCCTTGGGAAATGAAACCTAGCAGCACAGGCAATTTTTCTTCCTGCTTCCATCTGCTGCTGAACACATGTGCTGCAAGTTAAGGAGCTATGAATGGTAGAGTGTATGTAATTTTAACTTAATGACAGCTGGTTAAAGAGTGATGGGTTAGAAAGGAGAGCACAAAGGCCTTTGGGTGGAGTACGTAAATGAAGTCAGAGTTTGTATGTGAAAGACTATGTATTAGGAGAGAAAGAACTCCAGGAATAGTGGAGGTTTTAAAGGGTGAGAGTAGGATCAAGAGACCTTTGGAGGTCTGTGGGGAGGCAAAATCATTTCTCTGGTGAATCAAAGCAGATACAGACTCTTAATCCGATTGACCTGTATATCCTAAAGTTTAGGTAAGATCCCTAAAGAGCAGAATAACCATGAGCAGGTTCATGCTTCTCTAACTGGGACACTGTCTCAGATCATGGCTATATCATACTCTGACATGAGACACTGTCTCAGAAAACACTAAAAGCATGTTTTTCTGATCAGATACCCACCACTTATTTGGATTCAGAATATTGTATGTGAATTCATTAGGTTGTCTGTTCAAGTAGAAAAGATCACTAAGAATGCCATTACTAGTCATGATCCATAAACACCTTTGTTCACAGACTAGGCAAATTACCTTCAGACAGATTGGCATCCCTCCAGTTATGATCTTTCTTCTTGATTTATTCATGGCTCCCAACTTAGAAACATTAATCAGAAACCAATCAAATGGACTCTAAAAGAGGCAGAAAAAAAATAACCAAACAAACATTTTGACTTCCTGGCTGCTTGTTATTGATAGTGAAATGGAGACTGACATTTATCTAGGAGTTTTTCCACATTATTTCCCATAATCAGTGGGTTTCAATACCTAACCATACAATGACATCATCACCACAAGGAAAGATGAGAGACACTATTCAGGACAAATAATGCTGCAGGCAAAAATACAGAAAGCATGCCTAGTCATTTTTGTTATAATGAACATGCCAAACTTTACCTTCACAGTTTCTTACTGATGAGTTATGTTATAATTATTGTATTTTGCATGTGACACTAAATAACTGAGATGCCAGTACTTAGGGATACAAGGAATGACACCAGGAAAAAAAGATGATCTTCCACTATCACAACCTGTTCCTTCTGCTGGCATTTTCTTTAGCTCCCATGCCCTGGCAATGTATTGTACAACCTTAATACAATTCTAATTGCATTAAGAGGTTTTAAAATATCCCCTCATGGACAAGTGCGGATCCATGTTGAATTCAATGGAAAATGTGCTCCTACTGCCAAAATGCATAATTAAGAACAAGATTTATCTGTCTTCTGGGAAATACAGCTCATAATTATAAGAGGACAGGTTCCGAGGTCTGCTATACCATCCTGCTTGAGGACACAAGGACAGCCTAACGAAGGTAAGCCGGAGGACTGTCCAGCCCAGTATTCTCTCTCAAACAATAGACTGGACTGCATGCTTGGAGGTGAACTTTCCATGGGACACCTCCTAACACCTGAGCTGGAGAGTTTTCTCTGCCACAGATATCATCCAGATAATCAAGACTGAAAGCCAGCTATTCCTCCTGCCCCGTGTTTCAGCTCTTTCAGAGCCTGCTTTACTTCTTGCTATTGTTACATTCCTGTGGCAGTAACAGCCACAACTTCACTAGAGGAATAAATACCTCCTGCTTTTTTCCTTTCTCTGGGGGCAAGGGGGAAGATGGGGAGGAGGGAATTCAGCTCATGTCCCCAGTGCTTCCCTTTATGAGCAGCCATAAGTAATTGCTTCCAATCCAGCATCTCCACAACAGAAATTATTTTATTAACCTTTACATTCCCCTTTCCACCATCACTTTTCCAGGCTAGCAAGTCCGAGCCCATTCAGTCCCACTTTGCAGGAAAGCTATTCAGCAGTCAGACAATTGCTCTCAACTGATTTTTTTACCTTTTGTGTCCAACAGTGGCTGGAACATGTGGGACCAGTACAGACGCTGATACATGTCTCTCTGCTCGGCTACTGGAGGAAAAGAAGAGGGAAGCTGTTGCCATGTTCAGCACCACTATGCTTAGGAGGCTTTTGGTTGGCTTCTTGACAATGACTCACAGCTAGAAATACAGGAGCTTAAAAGAAATAGAGCAAGGGAGGTGATAGTGTTCCCTTTTTTCCTTTCAAGTCCTCCAGACTCCAATTTTATGCGCTGCACCCTTTCTGAAATAGACTGATCAGATACGTATTTAGTACAACTGATATGGCCATCTAGGGACAGTTTCTATGCCATTCTCTGTACTCTTCATAGGAACCCAGGAACATGGAATTGAGATTTTCTGAGAACTGCCAACAGCTGATCCATTTCCAACAGGGTAATAGCCCATTTATAGCCCAATCTTGCATGGGTACAGTGAGGGCTATTTTTTTCTTTAGGTACATTCACCGGCATCAAAAGATCCTAGGAGTTCAGGCATTTAGCGGGTCTCCCAGTTGAAAAGTTATCATGTGTACAGACATCCTCAGCAGTTAAGGAGTCTCAGTATCCAGCTAAACTGTTGGTAAGGTTGTATCTTTATTTATCCTTGAAGAAAAGAAGAAACCATTTCTAAGTTGCCAAGCATCATCATGAAAGCACATCTATTCTTAGTTTTTAGTGACAACCCCAAAGGTTAAAAAATATGAGTTACCCTCACAGAAAAAATACCACTGACATTGAAATAGCAAGATGCTTTTGCATGGGATTTTCAAACTTTTTTTTCACAATTGGCACAGCTGACTCCACATATTAATTGGTAGGATCACAGAATGGTTGAGGTTGGAAGGGACCATCTACAGACATCATCCACTCCAATCCCATGCTCAAAGCACAGTCAGCTAGAACAGGTTGCACAGGATGTTGTCTGGCTGGGTTTTGAATATATCCAAGGATGGAGACAACGTAGCCTTTCTGGGAAACATGTTCCAGTCTCCAATTAACTGTAAAGATATTTTTTTCCCCTTAGGTTTAAGTGGAATTTCCTGTATTTTAGTTTGTGTCCGTTGTCTCTCATGTCTTCTTCCTGTCACAATTGAGAAAGGTGTGACTCCATCTTCCTTACTCCCCTGCTCTCCTCCCTCCACCCCCCCTTCTCACCCACCCCCACTCCCAGTATTTCTGCACATGGAAAAGATCCCCCTGAGTCATCTCTCCTCTGGGCTGAACAGTCCCACCTCTCTCAGCCTTTCCTCATATGTGAGATGCTCCAGTCCCTTAATCATCTTGTGGACCTTTGCTGTACTTGTCCCAATATGTCCACATCTCTCTTGTACTGGGGAGCCCAGAACTGGACCCATCACTGCAGAGGCATCTCATCAGTGCTGAGTATAGGGGAAGAATCACCTCCCTTGACCTGCTGGCAAAACTCCCCCTAATGCAGCTCATGCTGCTGTTGGCCTTCTTTGCTGCAACGACACATTGCTGGCTCATGTTCAACTTCGTGTCCACCAGGATCCCCATGTCCCTTTCTGCAAAGCTGCTTTTCAGCCAGTTGGCCCCCAACATTACTGGTGCATGGGGTTATCCATCCCCAGATGTAGGACTTCGCTTTTTCCTTCGTTGAACTTCATGAGGTTCCTGTCAGTCCATTTCTCCAGCCTGTTGAAATTCTTCTGAATGGCAATACATCCATCTGGTCTATCATCTGCAAATTTGCTGTGGGTGTACTTTGTCACATCCTTCAGGCCATTAGTGAAGTTTTAAACAGTACTGGACCCAGTATTGACCCCTAGGTTACTCCACTAGTGACCAGCCTCCAGCTGGACTTTGTGCCATAGATCACAACCCTCTGAGCCCTTTGTTTAGCCAGTTTTCAATCCACCTCACTGTCCACTTATCTAGGCCATACTTCATTGGTTTGTCTTAAGGATGTTATGGGAGACAGCATCAAAAACCTTGCTAAAGTCGAGATAAACAACGTCACTGTTTTCCCCTTGTCCATCAAGCCAGTCATCTCATCGTAGAAGACTATCACATCGGTCAGGCACAATTTCCTCTTCATAAATCCACACTTATGCCTCCCAGTCACCTTGTCCTTTAAGTGTCTGGAAATGGTTTCCAGGATTATTTGTTTCATCACTTTCCCAGGGATCAAGGTGATGCTGACCAGCCTGTAGTTCTCCAGATTCTCTTTCTTGAAGATAGGAGTGATCTTTTCTTACTTCTAGCCTTTTTTAGAGAGCTTTAATCCCTTTACAAGCAATTTCCAGCCAAAAAGACCCTGCACGCCACTTTTATTCCCCAGTCACCTATCTTCAGTTCCTGCCTTGTGTTCCTTACTCTGTCTCTGGTGGAGCTGTGGCCTCCTCCCTTTGAAGACTTAGCATTTTAAAAAGGGACAGAACAGCCAACCTATTGCAGGGTGACATGAGGCAGGAGAGGCATAAGAGAGTAGAGCTGCTGGGATTTTTCTGCACCTTCTTGCCTTTCCTTCTAGAGAAGGGAGTAGGGATTTTGCCCATTTTGCCTGTCTGTTCTTTTCCAGGAGGTGGACAAATGGAGCAGACAGCTGAACAATAGCTCAAAGACTGGGCTGATAATTCCTTGGAGACTGAAGTTTCTCAGCTCCCTGGAAACTGGCTCTTTTCACAGCAGAATCATCATTACCTTTGGCCTCTTCCCAAATAAAACACAAAGCGTGCAGACTATTGACAGAAGCAGCTTCCAGCTTACCCTGAGGAGTGGATATATACAGGGACAGAAACATTAGTGAAATGCAAATCAAAGCACTGTCAATATGCATTACCAAAATGAGAAATTAAGCAACATGGGGAAAACAAATTTTCTGACAGGATGATTCCCTGTATTCTCTCAAAGAGGTGATCAGTCTTTCTCCTCTTTCAAATATGTGTCAAACACTTCATATGTTTAAAAAAAAACCCACAAGACACATGCAAGTGTCTCAGACCGAAATACTGTCTTTACAGCCTCTGTTGCCTCCCTGCTTCCACAGCCACAAGCACAACTTTATTCCAAGAACTCCGTGCCAGCCCAGCCCCTTTCTGTTTGCATGATATAAACCTGGCACCGGAGGCCACGTGCAGCTAAACAACCAGCTTGGCCATCTCTATATTACAGTTAAATTTATTTTTTTTCCAAATACAATTTTCAAGTCATGCATCTGAACCTACATTCTGTTTGACACTCTTGAAGTATGCAAAGCCAATGAATGAGGCGCTTCAGTAATGTTGCATTTTTTGCTTAAAAGTGTTTTTAATTAAAAATAAATATTAGATTTTCAAATTTATCCTTCTGTTTCTCAGCATGTTTGCTTCACATTTTCAGGCTTTGTTCCACAACAAGGTCTAGGTGGACTAAGAAAACATGCAAGATAAGACCTACAGTAAACTCTGAAATTGGGCAATTCCCTACATTCTACACCAGTGGATGACTTATTTGAGACAGTGACTAAATTCTGACCTTGGCAGCTGAGCCTATCAGACTGCTAGGGATCAGATCATACAAAAATCCATCCTCTTATACTTTCTAAAGAGCCCAAAAGAGAGGTGAGATAAATACTCATTTCTTAGCTTTAGAGTTTAAGTGTAGAAGAGAACAAACATTGGGAAACTACCCAACATCTTTTCAAAGGTGCTAGCTGTGCAAATTCACCCACACGCCTGTACTTACAGTATGTTTTTGCTGGCAGAGGAGGGCATTAGTAAAGAAAAGAAATGTTCTTTCCTGTCTTAAATAAAATTCTGATTTCTTGGAAAGAAGATTTTAGGAAAGAAGAAATAAAAGGAGAGTTTGGTCCGTACCCTTCTGATCCATGTCTGGCAGTCTTCTAGAACTGAAGTTTGTAGCAGGAGAATTGGAGATAGCTGGGTTTGGATTCCTGTTACACTGGGCACTCCTTCTGTTTTGCTGTATGAAATACAGCATACAGAAGACTACACACAGATACAGAAGACTGGAAGGTCTTCTAGGGAACTGCAGGATTTCAGAGGTTCTCCCCACCACAAGACAAGCAGTTGACACATTCCCCTGACCAGCCTGGCCATTTTCCAACCCTTGCAGATATTTTTTTTCCCTAGTTTTGCCTCTGTTGTGCACAGACACACAAACATGCACATACTGAAAACCCACAGAATGAATCATTCTTTGTTTTTCCATTCATATCCTAAACAGACACCCACAAAGGAAGTTATGTACCTATGCACATAACATACTTCCACGTCTTTGGGAAGAAAGTATTAAATTATCCTTAACAAAAAATTCATTTGATAAGAACAATTAGCTTTAAGAATGTCAAAGCATGGGTACCGGGCTAGTGTTTTCCTCTCTTGGAAGCTGTGCTAACTTAACAAGCTACACTACCATACTTAGAGAGCACCTCTTTTTCACTGGCTTAGGTGCAAGATTAATGCAAAGCTGTAATCCTTCCATATTCTTCAAAAGTCTTGAATCATTCACATCTCGGAAGCAAAGCATGATTTTTCTGCTTTCCTTCAACAAATATCCAGCCTGTAGCCTCAGTCGGGATACTGGTCATGCAGATAACTAGACATTTGCTCCTGAGCTGTCTTGGTCCATGTATTGAATTTTCCATTGCATTCGATCACTGCCTTAAATGACATCTCCTTCTCAAACCCTGAGGAATGTCTTCATCATGGTCTCCAAAAAGGCAAGATATAAATATACATATATATATAAATATATTTTAAAATATCAACATATAATATATATTATATATAATATATAGAGAGATATTGTATTTTATATCTATACATATATGTATATATAATGATATAAAAGCAAAACAAAAAAAAAAATTTGGTAAACTTTTTACACAAACTGCATTTCCATTTTTTCCATGCAGAAATATATACTCAGGTCTCAGGATGAAAAGAGCATGAAAGAAGAAAAAAGCCACTCCTGACTGAGACTATTCACACATGTTAACATATTGCTGGTAGTTATTTAGATACTATGGTGACAGCTGAAGTAACAATACCTATAGAATTCAAAATAGTAAAAAGAATATCTTCGCTGACAAGAACCTTATTTTTCACTCCTTTGCTATCTTTGTACATACTATTTTTGGTTATTTCTCAAACTGTTGGAATGTCTACAGGAGTTGTTAAGCTGATACCCAAGGGAACCTCCTTTCACCCATGGAAGAACTGCAAAAATTTCTGAGAAGTTCCCATCTCCCCAGGGCTCTACAAACTCTGATCAGCGGTGAAGATGACATGTCTTTGCAACCATTCTAGTCCTCTTGAGCCTACACTCTGGGCAGCTAATTTGGAGGTGGCATGTCTACAATCACAGGCCAACCTATGGATCCTGCAAGTGCTTCCAAGCTCTGAGGTTCAGCATTCCAGTTTTTCCACTACACATCTGGGTGCACCATCCCAACTTAAGTACAGATTTCCATGCAAGGTTTTCATGCCAGTCTCTGAATATGAATAATGAAGACTTTGCAGAGTGAACTGCAAAATGTATCCGCTCCAGATATTGCTAGAGACACTGCAATGATATTGCCAGATTCAATTCACAGAAATCACCTTACTAATCTGTAAGCAATACTGACTTTCAGATGGGGGCTTAAAGATTCTGTATCCTGTTAACAATGCCTCAATCCATCCTCGTGCTTATTAAATCTAATTAATATTGAATTATATCAAATTTAAAAGGCTATGCCGTGATTAATTTCACTAGTAGTTCTTCAGATTTCTAAAATGAAAAACAATTAGCAGTTGCTATAAAAGCTTACTTGTGGGTCTTGGCAAGTTGATGCCATGTGCACACATGAAATCTTAACCATATTAATGATATTGCTTTATGTTAATAGTAATAATGAACGAGCAGAAAAGAAACGAAACTCAAGCGCCTTCATTCCCAAGGTAGTACAAAGAGTGCTTCTCACTTTCAGGGTTTTGCTTATGCAGGAGGAAAAATCCCTTACATATTGCAGAGGTCCTCAACCCTGCCAGCCAGAGCAGAGCGCCACAGCCATTACACTACATGGTCGCCACAGCTCATTTAAGCACTCTGATCACTCATGGCCTGCTAGGCTCGATGTTTCCCCAGCGCACAGGTGACAGACATCTGTCTATGATGTCACCAGTTTCACAAGCACAGATCTCTTGGCAGCAGCAGGAGAAGTTCAATAACTAGTTCACAACAAAACATTCAGAAGCAAAGCATCAGAGGCATTGACAAATGGCAGCGATGTTCCGACAGTGGTCAACAAGGTCACACATGCAAGTGAAGCTTTGTTGTTGAGCAAACTGCAAAAGCCTGCTGTGGTCAGGGGCTCTCAAAAGAAAAGTCAGGCAAATGAACCATCGACCCTTATTTGTCCCAAAGAAACATAGATCTTTTCAGCTATTGTGGAGGTCAGTGCATGTAAAATAGAGATAGATTCAAGCTTCCAGATTGAGATGCAAATCTGGATTACAATTTAGCATCATCCTTTTTTTCCTGCTGAAAAAATGCCTTTTCAGGCTTGTTCAGGAGTGTGGGGCTGGGCTTATCTCTGTCGCACAGGCCTCACAATGCATGAAAATGCTTGGCTGAAGCACACTGGAAAAACCACAAACCATGTGTCAGAGAGGTTTCAACTGACCATGCATTGATTGCCTCCTGGCAAACAAAACTTGCAGGTTCAGAGGTTATGTTTTCAGGGAAGCAATCCTAAACTGATTATGAGAGTTTTTACTGTACAAAGGCCTTCTGAGGCAGCACTGCAAATAAAATACAATACAAGCAACCAGGCATTGACATCCTGAACGTTTTTCCTGGGTGTGCAAAAGATGAGAGACTTTTCCATTCTTTCTTGTACACACAAGTGAAAAACACGCACTCCTCCCTCAAGCACTGACTCAGTTGTTGCATAAGGATTATTTGTACCAATTGCAGTTAAATCTCTTCAACGCAGACTTACTTTGGGCTGTTGCCAAGGCTTTAATGGAAGCTTCACTAAAGCAGCCATAAAAAAATAATTTCTTTTGTGCTAAGATGCACCCTGAACCTGAGCACGCCTGCCTGGCTTGACTCTCTACTGCCAGCTGGCTCTCGGGTGTCAGACCTCAGTTGTTACCATCTTCTAGTGCTTTCCCACACTCACCCAAGGATTTTCTGATCTTTCGATCTATTCACTTTCTATCTTCCTGGTGAACTGCATTCTTCTAGTTGGCAAGTGACCTAGAAGAAAACAAACATGTAATCAAGGAATTATTATGGGAGTAATGAATACAATCAAGTCAAGGGATGATACCTCCATTGTTGGCTCCCATTCCAAGTTGAGCAGCCAGCAAAACATCCCTGCTACATGAAACTTACAGGTGGAAAACACCCCACTACAAGCTTTTCTGCTCAGGTATATTATGCTAATAGTATACAGGCTAAAAGCAAGCAAGTATAGGAAACTTGGATGCAACAGGAACTCCGGTCAGGGGAGAGGACAATACAATTCTAACTCCTTGGGCCATGGGAAGGAACCATAGTGCAGTGAGAAGGAAGGGGATGGGAAAGAGTTGCTCAAGACAAAAACAGAGCTACTAAGAGCTGCTGCTCAAGGCTTAGATCCCTGTGATAGCATTTTTCTGAAGTGCTTCTTGTACTGTAACTAGGACCAGACAAAGAGGAGAGATCCTGTTGAGTTAGTTCAAGGCATAGCTCAGAACCAACAGGCATGAAGGAGAACAACATGATGGAACAGATATTTGAGGGATTAAGTCATTAAACTAGAGATTATATTTTCAAATAAAGTTTAACTAAAATTTTATAAAATTTTAACAGGAAATAGTGAATTACAGTGTCAGCAAATAAAACTTCTGTTATGATAGGTCTATAAATACAGGTGACCAGCTCAAGATCACCCTTTCAAATACTTTGCAAGAACCTAAAAATAAGGTGGTGCACTGAAATGCTTCACTGTATGTGAAAATAATGATATCTCAAAAATTCCGTGAAAAGTATAATCTGTGGTGCACGATAATACTGAAGGTGAGCTAATTATATAGGAATGACATAGCAGTGACATCTGTGAAGGAGTATTTACATGTTAAAGAAAGCTGAGAGTCAAACAGGGCACAAATATTAACAACATCATCAAGGAGCACTGAATCCATACAGACTGAATTTTCCATGCCCAAATTGAAAAGGAATATTATTATTACATTCTTAACCATCCAGAGGAGTAGCTGAGAAAAAGACTGCAAGTGCAGAAGACTAATAATGGAGGAGTTTTATCTCCATACATACTGGGGAAAGGTCACAATGGAGCATAAGAAACAATTTTACACCATTTAAACTACATTTTCTTGGAACAACTAACATCCAGAAGAGGAGAAGTGCTTGATTGTTTCCTGAGTACCCTCTTGGATTTGGATCAAAATGATACTGACATAGTGCCCATGATTATTTAAAGTCAACATATTTTTAGGAGACAAGTCAAAAACAGTCACTGAAAGAATACATAACCCAAAAAAGGGACAACTATATAATAATAAGGAAACTTATTAGAAGATTAAAAGATAAAGACATTTTCAGAGAGTACAAACAGAGCAGAATTACAAGTTCAGACTAAATATAAACCACTATACAAAAAAAAATTTACAACAAATTAAACCTGACACCATTAAACACTAAATTACAAAGGTTAGAAGTAAAAAAAAAAAAATATAATCTCTAAAAGATCCAGTCCCACCCATGCCAAAACCCATCATTTAGTCTTGGCATGTTAGAAGTACAGAACATGATAGAACAGCAGCAACTTGCTAATGGTTAATAACAACACCTTTCTCAAATGTATGAGAAGCAGGAGACCTCTGGGTCATGGGCTCTGTGGGGCTGATGGATGATGGGGGTGTAACAGAGCACACTTCTAGAGAATGAACTCTTTGCACTGGTGTTCGCTATGGAGGAGCTTAGTTAGGTTTCTTCACCCACACAGTGCTTTGCTGGGACAATTAGAAGGAGTTGTCTCAAACTGAAGAGCCGGTAGTAAAGGTTTTAGAACAAATCAGTAAAAGTAGTAGTAAAAGAACACTCAAAAAATAGATATGCCTGAAGAGTTCTAAAGGAATTCAAACACAGAGTTGCTGAGCCATTAACTGGGAGATGTAAACCGTCACTTAAATCAGACGTGTTATCTGAAGAATGGAGGATAGGAGACCTGATGACAATTTCTTGAAAGATTTCCAGGAGTAAGACCAATAAATCTAACTTCCTTCCAAGGAATCAGCAAAAACTATAATAGAAACAGAACTCCCTTTAAACCACATGTAATCTAGTCCTCTGAGGCTTGGGCTGTGACACCTTTGAGGATCTACAGGGACAGGACCCACACTACTTCATATTCTAGCATATACATAGCATATTCTAATGTAAGTGAAAAATTTTCTGATCCAAAATAAAACTTTAAAATTTAATTGCTTAGTCAGTGTGGTCTAGATCACTAAAAACAAACAAACAAACAAAAAAAACCAAACACCACAAAAAACCCCAACCTTCTTGATGAAGTACAGTAAATAGTAAAAATAACTGATAATCTATGTACTTAAATTGATTATGTAGTACCAAGGAACATACATTGATCATATATGATCATCTTCCATGCTTCACAATTCCATGCCATGTTCCGTGTTGTCACTTTTTGCTGCATTCCCATTTACTCTGCTTTAGCTTGTTCTTCTCCTTCCTCTGATTGATTTTTACATTTCTCACCTATCATTTATCTCAAGCTGTTGTGCTGACAACCTGTTCTCTGGCCTATGCCATTCCCTGTAATAGCTAATGATTTTCCCATTCTTGCTGCTCAGCTAGTTTTCAGTATGTTTTCTCAACTAATATAAAGGTCTTCATATATTTTTGGTATACCTTTGTTCAACTTCTTGCTTCATCAGTGTTTAAACCTGGAGAGCACTCCCCGTATTAACTATAGCTCTAGTTTAACCTTGTGACAGTAAGATATTTTCCCATGACTACTCAAAGCTGATTTTGTCTGCTGAATTCTAACTCTGATCTTATTATTTCATCAATAATCATTTGGCATAAGAGCTCTCAAATATTTAACATGGCACATTGCATTTCATCTTGCTTTTCATATGCCTTTAGTTTCCTGAGCTTCGATCTTCATTTAAATTCCTGGGTTGCAGAGAGCACTGATCATTTGTTAAAGCTCTTTTTCTCTGAAGTGACCATGACCTAGTCAACTGAAAGATGATTTGTACCCAACAGTCCATCAGTTAAATAGGTTCTATTGCTGCATGAGCTGCCCAAGAACTATACGCCAATTAACTACAAAACAAAAAGAAAACAGCATTGAACACATTTTTTGATGTTAAACACTATTCTGTGTCAGAATTCATGTACAAAATTGTTCAGCAAATTTTACCCTAATGAAAGGTTGAACCTTGTTTATAAGTTTCTAGAATCATTCTTGTAGTTTGTGAGCGATCCAACCATACCAGAACAAGAAGTGCAAGGCCAACTACTTCATTGCTGTAGCTACTGAAATTAGAACACAGCAGCATTATCTAAAGTCATGAATCCATACTTAACTGTAAACGTGTTGAAATGATGCTTGTGAAACTGAACAATAACTATGTGTCAGACTATCTAGAAAGAGACAATCTGCAAAGGACAAGAGACGAGTGCACCCATTAGGTACAACATAGTATGTACGGTTGACTCATCATGTCATTGCAGCAGATGACAAATCTGAAAGCAAGATTTAGCCTGTAAGGTAAGTGAAACAGACACGCTAAGATTATTTCAGAAGTTGAAGATTATGGCCACTAACTTTCTCTTGATTTTTAATTACATATCAGATACTTAGGTCTCTGTCTCACACATGACAATCTTTGTATGGACAGGTAAGAAGAGAGGGCTTTTTTTCAAACAACTGTTTAATGTTAAAATCAATTTCAAGGGCTCATTAATATCCAAAACATAACAATCTGGCAGTGACGTTCCGTACTTTTTTCCAGAGAAACCAATGGCAAAAATCCCATTGAAAGTAAGACTTTAAATGCATAAATATTCTCAGACAATGGGTTCTAATAAAAAATTGAGTCAAACTTCTCAGCCTGAAGATGACTGAGAACACAGAAATAGATTTCAAGAGTATAAAAAGGTTTTGCAAAGAGAAGAATAACAATATTCATCAAGAAAAGGATAATAAATAAGGAATTTAAATTGGACTTTGAAGTGAGAAAGCTCAGCTTAGACAACAAGAAAATCTTCCTAATGTGAACAATTGTGAAATAGTGGGCTTAGGGCACCTGGAGACATTTTCAAGTCTTAAAATATGAGTGTTTCTCAGTCCCATGACCTCCTCAGGGCTTTTGACAGAGTCCAGAATAATTGCAAATATTGCACAGCAACAGTCAGCAGCAGCTCAGTAACCCCAGAAGGCAGCAGCCTGAGTCTTCCTAACTTCTGAGTGAGAACAGAGCATAACTTCTGGCTGTCAAGCTTCTGCACTAGTCGGTGAATTACCAACATCAGTTCAACTAGAGCAAGAGAGTGAACACAAATTATTACAGGTAGCAGGTCTGTCTTGTTATCATTTCTCCATCCCAGAACAACTGAGATTTTGCTCATTCAGAGACTGATAAAAGGCTCACCTTTGAAACCTGAAAAAAAATCAAAAAGTAATTGGTTATACACAATCATCTGTGAGAAGTTAAACAGGTCTAACTGATTCTACTTTGAGGCAAAAGAATCAATCCTGAAATCCTTTCCAGACTTATTTTCTAATTATCCTATTGGTCTAGAGAAAGAAAGAAGGGAAAATATGTCTTGCACTAGTTGCACTAGCAAACATGCTACAGGATATAATTATATTTCATTGTTTTTATGTACATGGATATTGTTAAAGCTATTCCTTTCCAGATACTTTAAACTAAAAGAGATCAGGGACTCCTATTCCGCATTAAGGAGCGTCCACACATGGAAGTAATCCAGCAGTGTTCTTCCAAAATAACTATATGCACATAGAAGCCCTTACTTAAAAAGACCAGTATGAATGTCCGAAAATAACTTGAACACTGATTAAACATTACATGAAATGGCTTGAGAAATGGCTTCATGGGTTAAAGAACAGAAAACAGACTACAGATGCTTCTATTTTACCATTCCTGTTGAAGCTTTTTTCTCCTCTCCATCTTACTCCGCTTTTTTAAGCGATGAGCATTCACTAATCAAGTGTGAAGACATCAAGCTACAATACAGACACTCAATAACTAAAGAAAAACAATCTAGAGGCATGTTAGAGAGAGAGCTCCATCTCAATCCAACACTTTTATTATGAAGAGGGTGTCTAACACTTCCTATAGGAATAAACAGGAAGGAAAATAGAAGGATCCAGAGCAGATCTGCACTGAGAGACAGGAAAAACTACTGTGAAACCTGTTAGATGGCAGTGAGAACAAAATGTTGGCATAGTAAGTTAAAAAAAATTGTCATTATCAATAGTAGTCTTCTTGAGGCTTCTTCAGTTCTTTGCACATACAAACAACATTACCAAAACTAGGCTATGAACCTTTCATACCATTTTATATTAACCAAGAACATCACTTTTCTAAAATTTTGGGAGAACACCAACTGCTGAGATCAAGAATGGATCCTTCAGAACTTTATGTTTGAACTCCTTTATTTTGTTCCAGGTTTCCAAGAGTTTGCTTTTTTGCTACCACATTCAAAAACTTACCTGAATAATAGTCGTGGCCATTAGCCATCGCTGCACTCAGAAAATTCCTTAATTTTAGGCACCTCTTTGCTGGACTCCAACACTCTCAGTCTGATTGCTTCAATAACATTCAGATCTCCTGCATCCCCTGACCTGACGCCTTCTTAATGTGAGACAAACATTACTAACAACTCCTCCTGCACTTTATGACCTATGTGATTAGATAAAGATTATCATGCAGTTCCTCCATTAGGATTGCCCCTTGAGTTTGCTGCCTCTGTGTAGCCCCTCCTAGCATTTTTATGATGTATATAGAGTTTAAAAGTATGTGGTCATGCAAATGTCTATTCCAGTAATTGCCTATTGGCCTTAAGGCTGGATTGACTTCCATTCATAAAGCAAGGTGTAAGTCCCTTAAATCATTAACGTTAGAGCACTACTGCCAAATCTGTGTCATTTCTGAGAAAGGAAACACATGAAACTCCAAATTAGTTTTCCAGCTGTGCTCAGCAGCAGTTTGAAGACTTTGAACCTTTTAAAACAGTTCCTGCAAGAATGTTTCCTTAGCGTCTGATTTTTTTTTTCTCTCAGATCACTCAGATTTAATCAACAGCCACCTAATTTACCACATGAATTAGCTTCACATCCAAATATTAACATAGGGGAATCTAAAAGGTCTACAAAGCCTTAAAGTGATTCAAGGCACATTTTTTTCTGTAGGGATGCTTGTCCTTCCAGCATACAAGGAAGGACTAGTAGGTGATAACTGAAGCCCAGGAGTGGCATCTGACTGTGACTGGAGGCAGAAGAGGCCTCAGAAAAAGACCTTATTCAGATCTGCTGTTCTGGCCTCTGATTCTCCCAGGTAGCTCCTTCTGTCATAGGTAAAAGCAAATACGGTGCTCTTTGTCCACCACCCCCTAGGACAGAAATTCTTTCTTTTTTCTTGGTGTCTGAACAACAGAAAATCCTTCTTTTGTCATTTCCAAAACAAACATTCAGCTTCAAGGCACCAGTGGCATTTCTGCTCTGGCCACAGCATGTGTACAGCATAATGATGCTTTCTCTGCAAATCAGACAGAGCTGTAGTTGTAGCTGGAGTGACAGGTTCACACTCTGATAAGTTGCCATGATTTCTATATAAGCTTTAAAAACAGCGTTGATGAATAGAGTGAATAGCATGAAACTAGGGTGGGAGCCTGAAACAAAGCCCAAAGGTAAAACATAGCAGGGCATCTAGAGAAAACACCCTGACACTGAAATAATAACACTATGACACTTCCTCTCCTGTCCTCTTCTGTTAGTGTTCAAGACTACTGTCAGGCAAGTGGTAATATAATTGGCAACTGGTGATCTAAGTACCTCATATTGTCAATAAGGTAAAATGTGGAGGTATGCACACTTGGGGCCAAAAGGCCCTGGCTGTTTCTTTCATGTGATGTAAATGTATAAAACTGGTTTTAAAAGTGTCTTTGTCAGACAAGGGGAAAGTTCCTCAGAAATGCTGAAGTCCATCAAGATCACACAACTTGGAAACAGCCCTGCCCTTTACTCCTCAAGGTGGGAAAGAGCTGGTTTCTGAGAAGGCTCTACAGAGCCCATGGCTTTCACTCTGTTCTGGAGCCCTTGTAAGAGATCTGAGCAGCCAGCCCACTTTTGGTGACAATTATTACCAGCTCACTACAACAGATAGTGTTAGAGAGCAACAGAAACAAAACATAAAATAGACGGGTGAACAGAGTAGGATTCGCCTAAGAGTCACTGCAGAAAGGAAGAAAAGATGTTACACAATCACAGGCAGGATTCAAAAATATAGACAGTAAATTATTAGTGTTTGAATCACGTAGAGAGCAAACTTAAGAATTTCAGCTGTATACCAAGAAAACCAAAGTTTAAAATCACTCATGACTTGCAGAGCTAGACATGAAACAGCTGTTGAGCTTGTGATGATCATCTAGCTAGATGACTAGTCCATAGCTTTTTAATCAGCCTTTTTTTTCTCAGTCACTGCTTTGAGAATAGATTTTTTAAGTAGTGGCTGTCATCTACCATTGATCTGTCAATGATCTGATATGTCCAGCTTCCATGATGCAGTTTCTTTTGAGTTCAAAGAAATTGTGCCCCACTGATGATACCATGTATCAAAATCTACTATCAGAACCGATGCAAAGCAGCCCCTTCTCGGTAGTTGCATCAGAAAAACCAAGGACTGAACGTGTATAAAATTCTACTTGTGCAAAAGACTAAAAGTTCACTGCATCTGTCTGTTCTTGATCACTTTAGGCATATTGTCCAATGCAGACAGACAACCTTGCATTTCAAGTTTCGCTCCTTACCAGAATCATTTTTCAAAATTCTTTATCAACATGGAATTAGGTCCTGGGTTTGGGATTTTTCTAAGTGTTTGGGGATGTTTACCAGGGTTGGGAACATGACAGCATTTCATACAGGGGTCAGAGAAAGACTTGAGAAGATTAGATTCCTTTGCTTAACAGAAATCTCAAAACAGACAAACTATCAGAAACCCTGGGAAATTATAAACTACAAATGATTCTCCCTTCTGATTTTCAGCCACACTCAAGCTCCAGCTAGGAAGATCACTTTCTTCTTGAAGCAACACTGATGTTCTTATATAGGTGATCGACTCAAGCGAATGTAGTTCCAGGTCAGAGGTTGAAAACAGAGTAGCAAAGCAACTAGCTAATTCTCTCGATTCTCTGTGAGGCCCCACATAGGACAGGAATCCCTCCATCCGCTCACGTAGACAGAGAGTTCTGTACCCAAGGCTGTCGGCAGACCACATTTTACAAACATTACCTCTACTTAAGTTGTATTTGTATCTGGTACTCCTGTAGCAATTATCCTTCTGGCTGTACTTAATTCAATTAGACAGATGAAGACATCAGGGGTTGTATAAATGCATGCTGCAAAAGAAGTGTGGTAGAGGACCTCTGCATCTTTGGATATGGTTTTGGCAGATGTCCTGATTGCAAACACAATCTCTTTAATGTTCAAATTATGTTCTCTTAATGGTGTTTGCCCTCAGTACATTGGCTGTAATTTACAAGCTGTAAAGCTACAAATCCAGTTTGTGCCTGCTACTGTAGGTATTATTGCTCTCTTAATACCTATTAGGTCTCTGAAATATATTAAAATTCACATTCAACACATTTTTCATGAAATGTTTCAGGGTAATGCATATTAAATAAAAAGTCTAACAGTCAGGAAGCAAATGACACTGTCTGGAATCAAAAAAGAAAAACAAAAATCTGAATGTATTTAAAAGACATTAATAGATTTGCACCTGAGGGACAGGCTCATAAGCTAACAGCAATTTGTAGAAAGCCAAAACTTAAAAAGACATTGCAGTCAGTATTAGCAAGTAAAATAAAATCCAAAACAATTGGCGGTTTAGCATTTGTATACCTAACTTACATTTCTAGAAGGCATAAATAAAATTTCATACCTCATTGAGTGCTAAGAAAACTTAGTTATGTCCCTAAATTCTGTAAATAAAACCCCTGACATTTTAGTCAGTATGACTGTCAGCAGGGTTTTGAGTCCATCTGATGCAACTTTGGAACACCTGCAGCTTTCCAACTAACAGAGAACAAAATAAGCATCTTCTGAATCGCAACGTATCTACTATAAGTAAGAAGTGAACAAATAAACAACATCCCAAATGTTTAGAAAGAAGAATTATACTGATTTTTACTACACAGATCTGAAATTAATGATGGTATAAAGAGCTCGATCGGACAAGGTACAGCCAAAAGAGCAGGGAGAAGTGTGTGTGTGAGGAAGGCAGTATACTGCAGTAGTTGTGAATTTCCAAGATAAGAGATTGAAACTACATGGAGATCAGATTTTACTTGCCTGTTTCATGCATCATGTAAAATATACGGTTTCAATGAATAATAAGAATGAAAGAATATCTGACATGAATTTTCTAACTTCTGATCCCAAGTATACATAGAGACTGATCAAATAACATACAATTCATCAAGAAAAAGAGTCGGAGTGGTGTGTACCAATGGATGACACTTCCCAAGCAGCACAGCTGGAAGACAGGTAGCCTGCACTCTGTGTACATTACAACACTGACTGCAGAGAGCACATTTCTACAGGATCACTAGAGCCAAATGTTTCCAAATGCCCCTAATGCCATCTCTTAGATTCTAACAAATACACAAAAAAAGAAGAAAAACAATGAAGTCATGAAATCAATACAAAAGCAAGCAGTATAAATACAAAAGCTGTTATTAATATATTGAAAATACTGTCTTCAATACAGAGATAAAGCTTACTTTGCCATACTTCCCCTATCTAATAAATAAAGTTGACTAGGAGAAAAGCATTCACATTGTGGTCATTGCTTTAGCAGGTTATGGGCAATCTTTCTCTCTCAGCCCTCTGAAATGCTACCAATTCCACATCCCTTTATTTGTGGGTTATTTTCAGTTTCATAAAGATACATTATCAGCAATGAAAGACTAAATTCTGCCAGAATTCTTGATTTTACCTTTTGTAGATTTTTTTTTTTTCTTACAATCCTAATATCCTTTGCAGAAAGTTTTTTAGGATATAACAGGCTAAGGAAAAAGGACAGATGTAATGACTATTGCAAGAAAGTCCTATTTAAATAGCACATTTCATGATTCATATGAATTTTATCTGTTTGTTTCAATGGAGCATTGTACCATTTCCCCTTTACCACTGAATTACTAAAAAAGAAAAAGTCATTCCGTGTCTAGTCAGTACCATCTAGAAGGACTATCACACAGGAGCAATTATGCAGTTAGAATTTTCACAATCAAAAAAATTGTCGTAATGTCAGCCTGCAGGGTTGGCTCGTATACTTTCATATACTTTCATAGAGAACACTTTGTGATTATAAGTGGAAATGCTGACATCCACAGCAGTGATTAAAAACTGAGTTTTGCAGACCAGTTCTAAACTTCTGGGTTTTGCAGATCAGCTATAAGCTCATAACAGAAACTCACAGAACCACAGAACGGTTGAGGTTGGAAGGGACCTCTGGAGGTCATCTGGTCCAACTGCCCTGCTCAAGCAGGACCACCTAGACCTGGTTGACCAGGACCATGTCCAGACAGCTTTTGAATATCTCCAAGGATGGAGATTCCACAACCTCCCTGGGCAACCTATGCCAGTGCCCCATCACCCGCACAGTAAAAAAAAGTGTTTCCTGATGTTCAGAGGGAACCTCCCGTGTTTCAGTTTCTGCCCATTGCCTCTTGTCCTGTCACTGGGCAACACTGAAAAAAACTTGGCTCCATCTGCTTTGCACGCTCCCTTCAGGTATTTATAAACATTGATGAGATCCACCTTTCAGCCTTCTCTACTTTAGGCTGAACAGTCCCAGCTCTCTCAGCCTTTCCTCATACGTGAGCTGCTCCTGTCCTTTCATCATCTTCATGGCCCTTTGTTGGACTCTCTCTAGAATGTCCATGTCTCTCTTGTACTGAGGAGCCCAGAACTCGACACAGTACTCCAGGTCTGGCCTCACCAGTACTCAGCAGAGGGGAAGGATCCCTTCCTCGACCTGCTGGCAAAACTCATAATGCAGCCCAGGATTCCATTCACCTTCTTTGTGGCAAGGGCACATTGCTGGCTCATGTTCAACATAGTGTCCACCAGGAGCCCCAGGTCCTTTTCTGCAAAGCTACATCTGCATAGCCCCATCCACCACTCCAGTTTTTGACCTTTTGTTTGTTTGTTTGTTTGCTAGTTGCAGTACTAGGACATCTGTGCAATCAGCTCCAATAAGAACAGCTAGGAATGATGGCAAAACACAGCTTTATATCACTACATTTCTGCTTCTGGAATTTATTTTTTAAATAAATGACTAACTGTGGTGTGAGTAACAGGACCGGAAAGTGAGTCAAGGTCATAGAAACTAAATTTTATCTCCTCTTCGGGAACACATAGAAAAGCTTCTTTTTTCAAACAAGGAAATAGTTATAAGAATATTCTTACATGTAAGATCTCCATTTTGAAAGAAGAAAGATGATGTAATTGCTAAAGATGATGTAATTGCTAAAATACAAGTCAAAGAATCAAGAGACTTTGATTCTACAGCTTGGAGTGAAATAGGTCCACAACAAATTCTCAAGAACTTGCTGTTCTCATCCATGATAGCAGATGTTTCGCTCAACAAAAGCTTCCACCATAGTTCTGGTGCATGGGTAAAAGAGCTAAGTTATTGCTAGCTTCTCTGTCTCTTCATATAGCTTTTGCATCTGTAAGATAAGGTTCTTAATTTTTACCTTGTTTGGGCACTAAGTGATTTGGTTCATTAATGTTTATAAAGCACTTCAGAACCTTAGATAGAAAGCTGTACAGGAATGCAAATTACTATTATGTTCTCCCATATGGTACAAAAATACAGTTGTCTTGTCTCATCTAAACAGAACTCTCAAACATAATAATGAAATTTCAAAACATTAACCATGATTCCTAGTCTTCTTCCCTCCTCCTCCATCTACTTTATCCCAGTGACACACAGTAATAATCTTCACCTCCCTCTAAAACTGAATGAAAAAAAATTGCAAAAAACTTTTTCAAATATGAAAGAATAATATTAAAACACCCAAGAAATCTGAAGGCTTTTTATAAAAATACAAATGAGTCAAAGCTACAGGATGTTAGTCCCTACCAAAAAGGATGTTTAAGCCTTAATATTGTACTTGGTAATGAAGCAAACATGTAGAATAATTACTGTCAAGCAATTAACACATTTTAGTGAAGAGGAAATACATCATTTGCTTTAGGATAAAAAAGCAGTATGTGCTACAGTGATGATTACAGACATTCAGTCCAAAATTCACTGTTTTCTTTTACAGATTATGGTGAAACATGTTTTAGGATACCCTTCAATATTTTTTTGAAGTTTATTTGAATGCAATGCATTGGGCTTCTCTCTTTGAAGCAGGAAGCAGTGAATGTTTGCAATGTGCAGTCTTGAGAAACAGGAATGAGACCAGATAGGGGAAACAAGCACACATTCAAAAAAGATGGGTAACCCCTCTTCATTAAACAAAAGATGCAGCTTGTTGCCAGGATGTTTGGCTGAAGAACTAAGAATATCCTCTAGATCTTTTTGAGGTGCACAAAAGAACAATGCAGCTATGGAGAAACACACAAAGTCAAAGAACAAATCTTGGGAAATAGCCTGAGGAAATTAATCTCTCCCCTACATGTAAGTATGCTATCTTCTCTTTGTAGGCTGACAAAAACAAGGCAGGAACACATGAAGCAATTGAAATGGAAGGTCATAAAAGGTTAGGTTAAGAACTGATTTAAAATTAGAATTAAAACTTCGATACCAAAATGGTTGGGCATAGCTTGGGTTTATATGGAGATTATCTTTTTCCACTACTACTAACTCTAAGAAAACTCCTTTTGATTGGAAGCTATACATACTTTCCAGGCATCTTGCAAAAGGGCACAGCCAACTTCCAAAATGCCTTTGTAGTGGCAGCTTCAACAAAGTAAGTCTCCCCTAAGTACTCACCAGGATCGTCTCGGTGTGCTGGGTGTTTGCTCACTGCTCTAGCTCTATATTGCAGCCATATTACGTGTTTTTCTATGTTACATTGGTAAGAAAAAGCTGCAAGAATTCCTCCTCTGCAGGAATTCCTTGATCCGCAGATTCTAGAGCAATGTATCCTGATCTTCTGTGTGTGACCTCAGTGCTACATGCACCAATGCAAAGGTCACAGTGTTCAGAAAATGCATGAAGACGACTAATGGAGTCTCATTCTTGGAAAGAATACGGTTGCCCTCATTATAATAAGTATTTAGTGAGTATGGGAAGGCTCATGTCTCAACAAATGCAATTGTAGAGAGGTAGCCTGATCAGATACTCAAAATGCTCCACAATGTATAGTGATTTCAGCAGAACAGTGCTGAATTATTACTGATGTACTTTGCATTTAGTGGACCTTTTCAATAGTTGTCCAACAATTCTGCTCTGTCAAGTAGACTCAGTTTCACCTACTGAAATCTGATAACAAAGTGAGTTTCCTATTGGAAAAAAAGGTTTGTACCCACCAACTTCCACCAGCATGTCTCTCAGCAGTCACTTCTTACTGAGAACAGTGCTAAGAGAACTAAGTTTATTGTTGACTAACCTGTTCGGGAACACAGTAGTTTTCATTGTCCATTACGCCTTCATGTCAGAAGCAGCTATTTCCATTCATTCTATAATTGTTTCTCAATATAAAAAAAAATATAAAATAAAATAAAAATAAAAAATATTAAAAAAATCACTATTACTGCATCATCATTTAATAATGAACTCTCAGGAAAAACTCTTTCTGAAAGACAGCTGGGAGGTCACTCAAGGCAAACTCTAATCGACTGCCAGGTTTCCTTATTCAGAAAGGGTATTCAAACTATATGTAAAGGAGCATGGGAAATGTCTGTCTCAAAGAAGGGAAGATGACAAATAGGTCAACATTAATTTAAGCCTCACTGAAGATATCTTTAAAAATAGCTGTCTGCATCTACAGAGTGCTACACCTCCTTCATTTATTTAATGTCTACTCTCTGCAATATAAACCTAATTGCAGAAATGATCCATTCAGCACAACATAATTTAAGACTAACAGACTGCACTGTAGAGCTTTACAAAAGTCTCTGGGGTTTATTGTGCTGCTGCTGGCTCCTACAGGTGTTCAGAAGAGGACTGTTCATACCAACACCGCTAACAGGTGAAAAATTGGTCAGTCTTGGCACACTGCTGTCTCCAGTTTATTTTCATTGGCTGCATTTGGACTACAAATGAATCACAACAGATACTAGATACATAACCCTTCAGGCACAGACTGTGTCATCGGCTGTGGGCCAGAGCTCCAGACCCACTACGTCAAACTGACATGTTCTGCCAACTTTCATCATCTGGTATAATTCCATTGTATCATGACCTGCCTGAGAAAAGGTAAAGAATTAATCGTCATGATCAAGCTAAAGAAATGTAAACCTTTGATTCCAGATACTGTTAATTAAAACAAAATTTTAAAAACCCTTGTAAATGAAGTCAATAAACATTGTTTCAATGACTGTATTTATTGTTTCAATTATTGTATTTATGCATTTGTAGAACATATACATATTGCACTGTGGAAGAAACTCAGGAAGGTAGTCTATGGGACAACTCCATCCCTATGGTGCCTCACAACCAGGTAGAAAAGATGAGCACATTATCTGACCTACCAATGTCCAATAACATGTCCTCATAGTCAACATGATCTTTTCAGTAGCTAGAAGCAATAACAGTCAAACTATTCCTCATGGAGCCCTGCTGTCAAGGATCCAAGATACCCACGGGCTGCTGGAACACCACAGTTTATGGGCATGTTCTGCTCAGTTCACAAAGCCAGTGGTCTCTTCCCACCCATCAGCACTGCAGTGTAGGCTGCACCAGCTGCACAGGCAGTGAGTTCTAAGCATTCAGAGCACATCTGTGGCAGAGAGACTCATTTTCTGTCTTGAACGGTGAATCTGCTGGTTCTGTCTTTTCCTTTTTATCCTACCATGGCACTGTTTGCTGCTCTAAAAGACATCTATCTGACTACTTGTTCAGCCATGTGGTCACACGCTCAGCAACTATAATTCACCATTTTGACAAGCTCTGAAACACCCTTTTAAATTAATATTGCTGATCACACATCAGCTAGATCATACGTTAGCCACAAGACCTTCTTTTCAGACACATGGGAATATTGACACTGTGTTAATGACTTATGCCTTTTGAGTGCATTAAGAGCAGCACACAGGCTACAGGAGCAAGAGTCAGTGCATTTTGAAAAGTTCTGAAAGCTGTAATCATGTAGCTCTGCGATATAGCAGTACAATTGCTAACAAGAAGCCATAAGCTTCGTACTGAATTTGCAAGGCTTCAGGCCTGAGGCTTGTCTGCCTTGGTCTGTCTGTCTGTGTCTTGACCTGCCTGCAGCTTTGCTTTACTTGCTGTAGCTGTGTTTGCAATTCCTCTAACTGACCAGTTGTGTACCTCTAATTTGTTGTACTTTTGTTTATCTTTGTATAGTACAACCATAGCTTTATAGCAGTAAAAAGCAGTTACTCTATGCAGAATGAGATACTTATGACTCTAACATAATGATGTAGTATGAAGAGATATAGGCCTGATCCGATAGCAGAGGCCTTGAGAAGTGGAGACACAGGATGCGGTATAGAGGAGTGCAAGTATGGGGTGATAAGAGATGAGGCACAGACTTGGCACTGGTGACTATAAACAACTCAACCATGATCAGTAACAAAATGCAGACCTGGAGGAAACTGGGTTTAGGGGTAGCTAAGAGAACAAAGAAGCAGTATCTAGTACATGTAAAATGCACCATACATTATAAACCCAGATGCATCATGGAGCTGCAGACTAGTGAAGAAACGGCAAAGGTGTAAAACCGTGTTAGCAAATGTATGAAAATGACCCCAAGTGGTGGATCCTAGAGTGAGGAAGACGGAACCATCGATATGAACATCATACTCCTCCTGGCATAGGACTCTAGATGCTGTCAACTCATGGTAACATCCCCACCAGAACAAAACCACTAACCTTGGGAAACAGAGGAGCAGTGAAAGGGTGAGTATAATCCCCCAAAATGGGGAGACGGTAAGAAGTGTTTGTAAAGCAGTTTTAACCGCATTATTATTCTTTTTCTGCAACAGATCTAGACTAATAATGATTCTTTAATTAGACTGCTAAGATTTCAACTATACTAATTTAAAAAAATCATGGAGAGATATATATTATATACACACACACATATAAATAAATAAAAATCTGTGCTTCCTCTTTCTCTGTAAACAAGAGTTTGAGTGTAGCAGTCTACTGATTCCACTGCTGAGGCTAACTTCCAACACTATCTATACTTGCTTACATTGAACCAATGGAGACGGAGGCAGACGAAAGACAGTACTGAAGCTATCGTAAGTCCAAATTTTGAGCAAAACTGAGTAAGTCCAGTTACAGCTTAAGTCAGGGAACATGTCCTGATTGCTGAAATTACAAGCACAGTGGTGCTGGGAAAGACAGACATTAAGTCAAAATATGACAGTGGACAATTAGTTCAATAATGGAAGCAAAATCTTAATAGATAGAAGTTTTTAGTTTGGTAGGAAATTTGAGGACCAATATGTCAAATATTTTAAAATAACTAGTTCTCTTATTATGATTCTCACCATCTCCTGTTGAGAACAGTTGAACAGAGAGGATTCATATGATTTACCTTCCTGCAAGTCAAGAAAGAAAATTAATCAGAAGACCTTTCTTTCCAATTGTTGCTGTTGTCTATCTAGACAAATTGAACAATTAAACTTTCAGTTGAGAAGTTTTTAAATTCAAATGCATGGCGAATTCATACAGTCAAACCCAAACATTCTCAAGTGGTTTCCTCTTTTCACATCTCCTGAAATGCAGTCATTCAGAATTGCCAGTTCTTCCTAAAAACAGGAAGAGAATTCATACGTGCTAAAATTGTGTGTATTATTCAGTTTGGGGAAGTCAATGCTAGAAGCTTTCTTGTTTTTAGCAAAGAATGTTGTTGGCCTTTCTTCTTTAATTAACATAATTCCATAAGTTCATGAACTAGCTGTCAAATTTCTTGATATGAAATATCAATATTCAGGCACTAATTCTACAAGTTATAATGACTGTAAGAAATAGTCTTTAAATACATTATTCTGTGACTGTAAACAGGAATTCCCTTATGGAATAAAAGTAATGATTTGATCCAATGTCAACATTTGATTATTCAGAGATATGACAGGGGACTGGGAAATGATTCAGATAGAGCAAAACATATGTAAATCAGGCTACAGAATACACACACAGTGCATTCTCCTGAGAAAGTACTTGTAACCAGATGACTGTAGAAAGTAGGTGCAAATATGAATAATAGAAGGCAGAATACTACATAATCTCAGGTATTTCACTGCAGCCAAGCAAACTGAAGGCGTACATAAGTCACTGTTTAGATTAACTCATAAATAATCAAAAGTTAGTTGTAGTTTAGTACAGTGTTTCAACATTGTTAGTACCAAACTTTGCAGAATCTCTTTCAATTAGCTTACTAATAAGTACATTTATGCCTGTTTCTCTGATTTTTGCACAGATTATATTAAAGATTACAAGCATGCAAGAAAAAAAAGATACACACCTCGAAGATTACCAGTTATGCACTGGACTGGAACTCAGGAGATGTAGGTCCCATTCTCAAGTTTGCTGATGATTTGATGAATGATATTGGGCAACTTATTTTTGGTTCCTGTATTTCCCTAAATATGCTTTATCTATATTGTCCATACAGAATTTAGCCATACAGAAATTATTCATGGCACAACTGGTTCTTGTTACTTTTCATACAATGGGAAACACAACAGGCCCTGATCTCAGTGGAGAACATCTATATACTAATGCCATAAATTACTTAACAGCTAAGTTAACGAATCTTCTGTGGCAGTTAATTGCCCTACATGTAAAATGCATCAGCTCTTTCCTACAACAGCCAGCATGTCAGTTCAACTTGCAGCCGCGGAGAAAAAAAAAATCCCAGTGAACACTTGGAAAGAAACAGAAAAGACCGCCGATTCCCTGCTTTGATTTGCCTTGGTGGCTGCAGATGTACATACCACCAATCAACCTCTCATCTTGTGGTTACTGGAGAGAAGTCTGCCCTCCTCTGCTGGCCACCAGCTAGTGTTCCACTTTTCACGGTCACAAAAACGAGCACAAAATTTGCTGCAAAGTTAACAGCACTAAAAATACATCAAGAGAAACATAATAAGAGTAATTAATTATACTCTATTTCTCAACAAAAATAATGTCATCAACTATGAATGAACACTACACTATCACACAAATCCAGACAAAACATAAACAATGGTACTCCAAAAAACGCTTGAAATAAGGTCCAAATTATTTCTAAGGCATTCAATGCACTCTGACAATTTAAAATTATAAGACATTTCTGCAAAAATATATTAAAATATGTTACTTTAAGCGTAGATTGGTTTTGCACTATTTTAATGGAAAATTATTATGAGAATTCATATGCAACTTGAATAGGACCAGCATATCAAGGTTTAATTTAAATTAAGTCTTTTTGGATAAAACATTAGTGTAATCAGTTCCATTGGCAGCCATATATAGTGTGGATTTACTTTATAATCCATCAGATTTAACCATACTGCTTTCCCTTTCTCCATTCTAGCAAAGCAAATCTAACACTCTGAACTAGAATAGGAATTGATTTTTAGTGGTAACATTGCAGGAAATGCATCATCTATGGTGATTCATGGTGAAAACTGTAACTACCTGCTGGTGGTACCTTAAGAATCATATGCCTTGACCCTTAACAGACCTTTGCTATCGCTACCGTATCATCGTATAGATGCAAAGATAGTGCCTGATGACTTTCTACATTACACATATATGAAAAGAGGATAGATTTCCTTTTTTTTTTTTTTTTTTTTTTTTTTTTCACACTGCCCATTGGGCCCTTTTTCACTGCTTCACAATTCAGGATGTTGAAGTCACACATCATAGGTGAAATAATACACTTAAATTATTAGGAAATGAATGCCAGTTAGCTATTTATAGTTACAAACAAACTACTGGGGAAAAAAAACTCAGACCAACTTTCGCCAGCTTATGAAGAATACACAACATACATCTGTATCAAATTGCTTATGAGTAATTATGTGATGATCATAATGTTAATAATTTTCAACAGAGTTAGTAAAGCTATATCACCAAGTGCATTCTGGTTATTCTCAAGTTATGATTGCCACAGTATAAACTGTAGAGAAAAGCCTTTGTACCTAATAAGTATTCCTTACTAAACTGTAGACAAAAAACAGCTTCTCTGCTACTGCAGTGAGACATTTTCATCTCCATTTAATACAGAGTTGAAATTCTGAAAGTGCTTTTAAGTACTACAGTTTTGATCAGCAGCAAAGCATGTATTTAATTTACTTAGTCTGTTACACAGTAAATGAATGTATATATAAAATATATATAAATGTACGTGACACATTTCATATACACAGATCTATACAATGTGTGCCTAAAGATAGACATATAATATTCAGGCATTTTGAAATAGCAGTAAAAACAGCTGTTTTTAAAATAACAATCCTTTCAGAAGCTATGCCAGTTGCAAATAATGACTATTAACATGTCATACCAGCACTAGAATTTGCTCCCATCCAAATGTAAGTAAAGAAATTCCTTCTAAATATTAAAATCATACTGATGGTGTTTAATCTGTTTCTAATTCTGGTACATGAACCTACATATATTTTCTGTCTGGTCATATTACAAAGCTCTTTTTCTTCCCATAGAAGACATACATGGATATAAATAAGGTTACAGGCTTTGAACTATCGTTCCAGAAAACCTGACTATGCAGCAATTCTTTCAAAAAAGTTATAAAAATAGAAGATATGTACTGTTGGGAATTGTGTTTTCCTCCTAATGTATAAACCTGGAAGCATCTTTCCCAATGTCCCTTGTAAAGTGCTTATGCTGTAAACAAAGCTAAACTTAACAGTATCATCCTGAAATATCACGTGAGGTCTCTTGATGCTGTCCCACACTGGAATTCCATCTGGATGCTATTTAATGAGCAAAGCTTGCCCCTTTGGTAATCAGACAGCCTCAGCTGAAGTACAGGCAGGTTGACTTCATTAGGAACAATTCTGAACCCTTTGTTCAGAATTACAAGTTCTCTTCTCTTGCTGGACAGTTCTTTGTTCCCCCCTCGGATAGTAGAGATACCTGGGGGGAAAACAATCGGTAGTTAGTATGTGTTGGAACTAAGAATTCCCCACTATTTACAGTCACCAGGTATGGGATCAATCTTTGCGCTATCAGCAGAAAGCTGATGTACAAGCGTGATGTCAAAGACAGGGAACCTCAGAAGTCTATCAAAAGAAATGTTTTAATTCAGAGTTTACAACAGAGTTTGATGCAGAAATCTCTGCGTGAAATTCTACCATTTATGCTACACACAGGGAATCGGTTCACCTAATGATCCTCTGACTCAAAATTTATGGACTAGTCTGCACTGCACACAAATAGAATTAGAGCAGCGTGGTGCAAAGGTCTCCCACAGCTAATCAATGAGGCCTGAATGCAACATAATATATTTGTGGGCCAGCTTTAACTTATGTTGCTGATGTAACATCTCCAGAGACTTCAGCACTGTAGAGAAGTAGTTGAAAGAAAGTCTTTAACATCACTTCTTTCTCCTTTTCTAACTCCTGTTTAGCCTGCTACATAGAAAATTAGCACAGAAAGTGATGGAGCTGCTTCTGTCGGCTTTATTAGGGTCATGGTTTAGTGGTGAACTTGGCATCACTAGGTTAATGGTTGGACTTGATGATCTCAAAGGTCTTTTCCAACCTAACTGATTCTATATAGGTGAAAATCGCTTCATAATCAAGTTGTATTATATTGTTATAACTATTCTGTGAAAATATGATGTAGACTTCTAATCAGTGCTGTGAGAAAGTAAAACAGGTGTTTCTTTTTTGTCTCAAAACTCCACCACTCTCTATTCCAAGAGTAAGACCTCTTCTGCAATTTTCCCTGACTACTTGTTTACAATAAGTATAACCCAGATACCCAAAGCCCTTTCAAACAATCCTCTATACACATGGTCCCTCAGGAAGCAGAGTGTTCTGTTGATTACTGAAGTACTGAAAGATATGGAAGTATTCCAGTAACAAGGAAAGGAAAAACATGAAAAATAATTTATAGTTTTGCACGCACACTTCAACACATATAGATAGAAATCCCTAAGCTGAAAGATTGTTATTAAAGTTGTAAAGCCAAGTACACATAAGAAAACAAAACAAATAAAAACACATAGACCGAAGGCTGACAGCTAACTTTCATTAAGCCCCTATGTGGATAACATAATCCTTAATGGGGCACTGTACCTGTCCAAAAAATAGAATCATAGAATGGTTCCGGTTGGAAGGGACCTTTAAAGATCACCTAGTCCAACCTCCCTGCCATGGGCAGGAACATCTTTCACTAGACCAGGTTGCTCAAAACTTCATCCAATCTGACCTTGAACACTTCCAGGGATGGGACATCCACAACTCCACTGGGCAACCTGTTCCAGTGTCTCACCACCCTCATTGTAAAAAAACTTCTTCCTTATGTTCAAGCTACATCTACCCTTTTCAAGTTTAAAGCCATTGCCTCTTCTGCTGTCACTACAGGCCCTGGTAAAAAGTCTCTCTCCATCTCTCTTACAAGCCCCCTTTCAGTAGTGAAAGGCTGCAGTAAGGTCTCCCTGGAGCCTTCTCTTCTCCAGGCTGAACAACCTCAACTGTCTTAGCCTTTCTTCATAACAGAGATGTTCCAGCCCTCTGATTATTTTTCGTGGCCCTCCTCTGGACCCACTCTAACAGGTCCATGTCTGTCTTGTAGTTTCTGGGACCCCAGAGCTGGATGCAGTACTCCAGGTGAGATCTCATGAATGGAGTAGAGGGGGAGAATCATCTCCCTTGACCTACTGGCCACACTTCTTTTTATGCAGCCCAGGACATGGTTGGCTTTCTGGGTTGCAAGCGCTGGCTTGGACACTGGACATTCCCAGCTCATGTCCAGTTTTTATCCACCAGTATCACCAAGTCCTTCTCCACAGGGCTGCTCTCAATCCATTCATCCCCCAGTCTGTATTGATACTGGGGATTGCCCTGACCTGGGTGCAGGACTTGGCCTTGTTGAACTTCATGACATTCACATGGGTCCAGTCCTGAAGCCAGTCAAGGTCCCTCTGGATGACATCCTGTCCCTCAAGCAAATCAACTGCACCACTCAGCTTTGTGTCATCCGTAGACTATCTGAGGGTGTGCTCAATCCCATTGGCTATGTCATTGATGAAGATATTAGTGTTGGTCCCAGTATAGACCCATGAGGGACGCCAGTCTTTACTGGTTTCCACTTGGACATTGAGCCATTGACTATAATTCTTTGGATGTGGCCACCCACCCAATTTCTTATCCATCTAACAGTCCATCCATCAGACCCATATCTCTCCAATTTAGAGGTAAGAATGTTGTCAGGACTGTATCAAAGCCTTCACAGAAGTCTCGGTAGATGACATCCACAGTACTTCCTTCGTCCGCGGATGCAGTCACTCAATCATAAAAGGCCACTAGATTAGTCAGGCATGATTTGCTCTTGGTGAAGCCATGTTGGCTGTAGTCACACAACTAAAATATTTACCATGATTCATATTAAGAGTACTTCCTATGTCTTTCTTGATTCAGAACCTCTGCAATATAGTTAAGAATATTTAACGTAAAGCTTTGCGCATGTTATTTCCTAATTTTTACATGGTAAGCTAACCCCTCCCCAGGAATTTCATTATATGATATCACCAACTCAGTTCATTGAAACCGTTAACGACACTGCACAGACTCTGCTCTTTAAGTTAATAAATAGCTTGTAGCAGATATAGGTAGCTATCCTTCTGTGAGGATCAGCACCAGATGATAATGATATATGCACTTTTCTCACAATGTAAAAAAGAATAGCGTGCACTCAGGTGCAGCTCCAGCTCTCAGAGGATCCCCTTCTGTCTGAGCTTTTGAGCTTGATTTCTGTTCTGTATGCCTACCCTTTCCACCATCTGCCCTTAATGCAAACCATTCTCTTCACCTGGTCAGTCCCCACTACAGGTGGTTCTTCCTTCTCCCCAGACCAGTCTCCATTCCAGGATTCCTACATTCTGTCTCTTGCTGTTCTTGGCTCTGTATTAGAGGTATGTATCTACTGCTCACTTCCTAGCCTCTCTCTCATTGGTTGCTACTTATCATTTCTTTGCCCAGGCATTACCTTAAGATGATCAGACAGACTCACTTTCTGTTCTGATGTCTAGACTTGATCTGACAATCCTTCAGTGTTCTATTAAGGCTACTGTTAAGCATATACTTACTGTGATTTTTCAAAATTATAACTTGGTTACGTTGGCATGAATTTCTAAGAGAAGGGTAAAAGTCATATCTGTGACAAGAGAGGTGGTACTTTGGCCAGATTTTAAATCCTTGCTCTAACACACAAGTTAATAAAGAAAATGTCACTAGAATTCTTTTAATATGGGCAAGCAATGTAGGGCAAAGCTTCATATTTTCATTGCCTTCATCCAGTGCTGCAAAGGCTAAAATCTTTCAGCTCCTTCCATGGCACAGATTTCTAGGGCTACAGGACTCCATGGAAACATGGAACACTCAGGAGATCAAGGAGATCGAGGTGTTTTACAGATACAAAATCCCAGTAAGACAAACAAATATTCCTTCTTTTTACATAATTTTCAGATGATTGGTCTTGAGTAAAAGGTTTCAAATTAAGTTTCAAAACTGGGGCTGATACTTTGATGAGGCCTAAGAGTTATTGTTATAGAATACCATGACAGAAACATGAAGATCTGACTTTCCCTTATCAGTAAATGGAAATTCTGCTAGCAAAAAGGCAGTCTTCAAGGACAAGGGACACAACTACAGTATTTAGAGGAATACTGTGCCTGTTAGTACTATACTGACATCCTAGAATAGATTTTGTTGTATCTTATACCACTATATCAAAACACCTACCTATGTAACAATGTGCAATTCCTCCCCTAGCCGCAGTCATGAGGGATATCTTGAGACAGTTAAAAAGAATTTGTTTTTGTATGGCCCTGATTTCTAAACACTGAGACCAATCTTGTCTTCCATTTCTTTGAAAACTTTCAGATTGTCTTTCACTTAGCCTAAGAATTCTCAAAACTCTTGCATCTTGCTGTGACATCGAAAGGTATTACATTTTTCTCAGCTAAACTGCCCTAGCTGGACCCAACCATTAAAGTCTCAAACATAAAAAGAAAAATTCCTCTTTACTTCAACTCAAAGTGTTTAGTTCACAGCAGCTGTATAAGATACAGGTCTGCTAGCACAAGAATGATTCCAGACTACAGTGAGCTTTCTGAACCACCTTGAGTAGGAAGGTGCCTTCTTCTTTGATGTTATTTGACAGACTTTGTGCTCTATACAAGAACTGTGCCAAGCAGACATCTCAGACACACAGAAGTCAGTCTCAAAGTAAATCTTTTCCTCAAATTGGTAGAAAGACCTGCTTCAGAACTGCAAGAGCAAACCCATCTTATCTCAGCCAAACAAGTCTGTGATGACAGATGCTTCTACCCAAAGATGGGAAGCTCATATAAAAACGTCTGAGAGCTCAGGGCATGTGATCTCTGCAAGGGATCAGAGCCATCTGCCTAGGGTTGAAAACAGTCATTCCCACGGTCCAAATGCTGACAGACAGCTTCATAAACATGCACTTTTTCTACAGACAGCGTGGACTTCAGGCATTTCTACTGTCAGGAGATCCCTTAATTTTGTGTATTCATCATTGAACTGTACCAATGACTTGGTACCTACCAGTCAACCAAAATTCAGGCCAGATGCTCCGTCATTTTTTCCAACGAGAGGTGAAATGCACCTTTCCACATATCTCATTGCTAAAGAGAAACTTCAGCTGAGTGAGGGGAGAGGTTCTGCGTCAATGACAGTCCTACCACATGATCAGATTATTTTGGTACTTGCACCAGATGGATCCCTGGATCACTTCTCTGTTCCGTACAATGCAATCTCATGAATTACAGCCAGCTTCTACATCTAAGCCTTTTATACCTAGCAGTCCTGATACTAGCCTAATCTAGTAGTCTTGATGCTGACTAACTGCTAGAGCAATAAACAGTTTCTGCTACAGTTCCTATCATCCTGATTCACAGGCAAAAAAGCCTAAAATAAAAAAAGACTGACTTACTAACCAAAGTGGGAAAAGTGTTTTGTAATGGTATTGTAATATCAGAAAAATGCAAATCCTTTTTCTGGGTCATTAGACTACTGGCCATCCCTGAAATGACCAGAACATTCCTGCAATTCTCTAAAAATCCAGTTAGCAATAAGTTTTTCACACCTGGCCATCTGATTTTGACATGCACAGCTGCTAATACCCTAGGATCTAAGGCATACATTTTCCCTAGTTTATAAGTCATTATTTCACTAGAGCTCCACTGTATCATTAACAGGAAGTCTTGGCACATGTATCTTCTGAGTACAGTCAATATTGGTGTGGCTATAACAACTCGGTAAAAATTATGTCTCTAGCAAGCATGAAAAGGTGCAGTGTGGCTATTACCATATGCAGTGGTGATCTCTGTCCAGCAAATGTCTTTTAATCCATCTCTTGGCCACACATTTCATTGTCATTGGAACACTCTATATTCATTAATGTGACAAGGATTAGTCACTTCCTTACCCTAGGAGTTGGTTGAAATTGAAGCTAGGATCAATTGTTACCCCATGTTTTCATGTTGCTTCTCCTTTTTCTAATTTCTGTGGAATCTGTCACTTGGGAAAGGTAGGCCAATACTGCCTCTTAGTGGGAGGACAGCTAACTCAAAAGATGTAGAGAATGCTGGTCTGTGGGAATAGGGTGGCATACTTAACAGTGCCACACAGACCCTCAGCTGATAGCCATCAGAACTGCAGGTGCCTAGTTCAAAGACTCTTACAGCCACAGATGTTTAGAAGAAAAAAAAGAAAGTACTGCTGAGCTTTGGCAGACTTTTTTACCTCCTTGGAGACAAGTACAAATGAACAGATTGCTGGTATGACTCTAATAAACATTGCTGGTCAAAACAATCTTCTCTTGTATGTATGAGACATAAGAAGTAAGAATCAACATGGACAACCATTTGGAAGAAGAAAACAATTAACAGAAAATGCCAGGCAACATTAGCAGGAAATGGTGCCAGAATGGAATAAAAAGTAGCAGACTGTCTAAAATCACCTAGACATCACTAAGTCAAAAAATCTACTTTAGATTCTAGGAGCACTGAGCATTTTCATCTATTGTCTAGTTTGGTATGTTCTAGGACATTAAAAAACATTAACTAAACTAAATACAAATTTGAATCCGTTAGTCATGCAACACAGTTAAAGAGGTGCATTAATGTTGAAGAATAAATAGATAACATGGTAAGAATGTGCAGCTAGAAAAAGCTCCATTAATGCATTTCTATTTTCGAACAATGTACCCATGTATCATTGACCCAATACAAATGAGGGCTGCCTCAAACAGGCAAAATTCAGAATTTGCTCTCATTCTTGAGCTATATTATCCTTTGGTGAATAATACCTTGAGCTAGTCTTTGAGTAGTTGAAAATGTATAGCTATCATTAGAGCCAGACTTGACAGTTTTCTTCTTCATTAAATACATCTTTCTAACTACACGAATGGTTGCTTCTCTAATTCTAAAACTTCAATAAGAATGGAAAAGATGGAATTAAACAAATTTATGTAAATTATAAGTGACAACATATCAATATATGCACTTGATTATGAAGACTGTTTCCTTCTATTCTTACTTACATTGCAACCATTTTTTTTCCTACAAAACTAATGTTGAAACAACATTTATCTCAAAAAGACATCTGATCATATGAGCTTGTACTGCTTTTGGCTGGGATAGAGTTAAATTTCTTCATAGTAGTTTGTATGGGGCTATGTTTTGGATTTGTGATGAAAACTGTGTTGATAACACACCAGTGTTTTAGTTACTGGTGAACAATGCTCATACAGCATCAAGGACTTTTCTGCTTCTCACACCACCTCACCAGCGAGTAAGCTGGAGGTGCACAAGAAATTGGGAGGGGACACAGCCAGGACAGCTGACTCCAACTGACCAAAGGAATATTCCATACCATACAACATCATGCTCAGCAATAAAAGCTAGGGGAAGAAGAAAGAAGGGGCAGGATGTTCAGACTTATGGCACTTATCTTCTCAAACAACTGCTAGGCGTGACGAAGCTCTGCTTTCCTGGAAATGGCTAAGCATCTGCCTGCTGATGGGAAGTAGTGAATGAATTCCTTATTTTGCTTTGCTTGCACGCTCAGCTTTTGTTTTACCGATTAAACTGTCTTTAGCTTAAGCCATGAGCTTTCTCACTTTACCCTTCCGATTCTCTCCCCCATCCCACTGTGGGGCAGTGAGCGAGTGGCTGTGTGGTGCTGAGCTGACTACTGGGGTTAAACCATGACAGAGCTACAGCACTCAGCTGAATACAACTCCTGTCTCTGACCATTACTATTTTTGTTTATTTACAACAAATCTTTTTTCATATAACTGAGTTTCTGCTTGGATTAAGTCTCTTAATGCAATTTATTAAAAATAGATTTCTGCATCAATTTGGGTATTGCACGTCTACTTCAATATAAAACATGATGAAAGTTTGAAACCAGTATTCATTGTCCTATTCATAAATAGGCTTAAAAACAACAAGGAGCTTGCCTCTTGTGCAGTATAATATTAAATCAGAAAGAGAAGAAAAGAAAGTAGCACAATGGATGTGAATAGAATAATTCTGAAACATTACAGAGGTTTTTTATGCATGTTTACCAAATTTCTGTATAAATAAGTAATACAATTGGAGTGCTGAGTAATTTCAGGAGATTAGTGATAAATGGGCACAAGTTGATTATTCAAGATAAAGCTGAGAGTCATTATCCTCAGCTGGTCATTAATCCCCATGAAATGACTGGTATTGAGATAGTAATTACTATTATAATGAAAATGGGGGGAAAAAAAGCATGACATTTTTCTTAGGAAGCTGTCTCTAAAGAATTCATGTTTCTCTTGTCACCCAATCAAGTTGCCCGAATAATTTTTAACCCTTTATACAGTTTATTCATCCTACTACAATTTTCATGTTGTCACCTCACTTAAGGTCTGGTTTCCCAACACATATTCCTGGAATTTGAGGGGCACAGCAAGGGGCAACAGTGATGGGAAAGAAAGACAATGCACACAAATCCTTCAAAAACAGAAACTAAAGAAAAAATGTTTTCAGAATGTTTTCTCTATAAAGTATGCTCCATGATGAGGTAGGAGATTGTATTATTATTATTATTATTATGCATTTAATAGTGCTTTTAGCAATAGCACACGTCTGATGTTGTTGCATAGCAGCTGTGGAATTCTTTGTTCCAAAAAAGAATTCACCTGGTAGCCTTACAACATACGGAACTGATACCGTGAAGTTAACTTGGTCAGACATCATGAAGAAATTTGGCCCTAAAATGAAAAAAATCTTTAAAAATTTGCAACTTCACAAATCAAGTCTGTGGTGTTTTGATGTGCCTTCTGAGGCCTTCTGACCCTTTGGAGTTCTTTTATTCACATTTCTGTTAGAAGACCTGGAAACTTATTAAGGGCAGGAGGGAAGGCAATTTGTTTCCTGCTAGAAACACTACCATTCTCTTTCTATAGTGAAAGCCCCACACATGCTACATCATTAGAACTTCCCATCTTAGAAACTGAAAAAGTCAATCTAAACTAAAAGCTTTTAAAATAAGCTAAGAAAGTTAAAAAATAGGTGTATTGCCCTATATATTACTAAAGCAAACAAGATACAGATATTCATTACTCCTAGTACTTTTTTCTAAAGCTTTTCCATGAACGCTTCTCTAAGAAGGTGATCCCAGGAAAGCTACAGGATGTATTGAGTTTCTGCTGGAAAATTTGCAATTGCTTCTGAAACGTTTCACTCTGTATAAAAGAGAGGAAGTAGAGCAAGGCTCAAAACAGTTTTAGGCAAGAATGGCTGATAGGATGCTGCTCTGACGGCTGCAAACCAAATTCTGTGTGGTAGAATAAAACCAGATCATGGTGGACACTGATAAGTGAATTGCAGTGCAGCTTGGAAGAGTGATTTATCCTTCTAGCTTGCTTAAGCTGTTTGGAGAGTTTGAGGCGAAGCCTAATGATGCATGTCTGCTAGCCAAATGAATCATTCAATACTAGACAGCTATCGAAACCGAACTGTTTGGCTATTCGTAAAGTGTGAGAAGAAAACAAATAAATTGCTTAAGTTCTGAAAGCTCTGAATGGCACTGAGCAGAGCATACTTTAGAAAAAATGGCAAGTCCTCTGGAAATAGAGGCATGGTTTTGACAGCCAAGGCCAAAGCATGGTCTGTCAATTTTCTGGAAGAGAAGGAAAAGTAGGAAGTTATTTGGGAGTAGAACCTTGTCTGGAAAAGAAGCAATGTAATAGTCAGAGGGGAACCAAATGTAATTATGCATGACAGCACATAATAGGATTCAAAAGCATAGTGAAAAATCAAGGGCGCCTATCATTGCTGATGACAGATCAACAACTGTGTTGCAGTATGGCTATTTTGTATGTGCCAGCTAAAGCCAGGACATGCTAGAGTGACACACATGCAGTGGAGTGGGTCAAAGTCTACAACAACTTTAGTAAAGATTTTGACACCATTTCCCACAGCATTCTCCTGGAGAAACTGGATGCTCATGGCTTGGATGGGTGCATTCTTCACTGGGTAAAAAACTGGCTGGATGGCCAGGCCCAAAAAGTTATAGTGAATGGAGTCAAATCCAGTTGGCAGCTGGTCACAAGTGATGTTCCCAGGGGCTCAGTGTTGGGGCCGGTCCTGTTCAATATCTTCATTGATGATCTGGATGAGGGGATTGAGTGCACCCTCAGTCAGTTTGCAGACAACAACAAGTTGGGTGGAAGTGTTGATCTGCTGGACGGTAGGAAGGCCCTACAGAGGGATCTGGACAAGCTGGATCGTTGGGCCAGGGCCAACTGTATGAGATGCAACAAGGCTCAGTGCCGGGTCCTGCACTTCAGTCACAACCACCCCAGGCAATGCTACAGGCTTGGGGAAGAGCGGCTGGAGAGCTGCCTGGTGGAAAAGGGCCTGGGGGTGTTGGTTGACAGCCACCTGAACATGAGCCAGCAGTGTGCTCAGGTGGCCAAGAGGGCCAATGGCATCCTGGCTTGTATCAGGAATAGTGTGGCCAGCAGGACCAGGGAGGTGGTAGTGCCCCTGTACTCGGCACTGGTGAGGCTGCAACTTGAATACAGTGTTCAGTTTTGGGCCCCTCACTACCAGAAAGACATTGAGGTGCTGGAGCGTGTCCAAAGAAGGGCAATGAAGCTGGTGAAGGGTCTAGAGCACAAGTCTTATAAGGAGCAGCTGAGGGAGCTGGGGTTGTTTAGTTTGGAGAAGAGGAGGCTCAGGGGAGACCTTATTGCTCTCTATAGCTACCTGAAAGGAGGTTGTAGTGAGGTGGGTGTCAGTCTCTTCTCCCAAGTAACAAGTGATAGGACAAGATGAAATGGCCTCAAGTTGTGTCAGGGGAGGTTTAGATTAGATATTAGGAAAAATTTCTTCACCAAGGGTAGTCAGGCAGTGGAACAGGCTGCCCAGGGAAGTGGTTGAGTCTCCGTCCCTGGAGGTATTTAAAAGACGGGTAGACGTGGTGCTTGAGGACATGGTTTAGTGGTAGACTTGGCAGTGATAGGTTAACGGCTGGACTTAATGATCTTAAGGGTCTTTTCCAACCTAAATGATTCTATGATAAAACACTGAAAAACAATTCCTTTTTAGCTTCTGCATTTTAATTTCTGCTTGTTTTGCTGCTCTTGAATAAGGGAAATTGTTTATGTTTTTCTGTTTCTTTCTCTAATTCAAATTTCCAGACAGAAATGCAAGCTACTACTTCACCAAGAAATACAATAGCTGTTACATGCACACATTAACAATTCTAAGTAAGAAAAAAAAAAAAAAATCTAGACAACATACTTCTAAGGAGATTCATACCTATAAGGAGATTTCACTCTATTCCTTTCACCCACTCCAAAATCAATTTTGTCTTTGCCATAAGTCCCATGAACAAAGCACAAATCAGCACTGACTGTGGATAACCTATTATCAGCGCTGCTGAAGAAGTTGCATGACTCAGGGGAAACACAATGTGACTTCCAATTTTCGTGTGCTCCTGGAAAAATCAAACACATAGCACATCCACCAATGTGAAGAAGGATGCTGAGCATTCACTGGCCTTCTCCAGACCTTATGTATGTGTGGAAATGTACTGCTTGCTCTTTTTCTCCTGTTTCCTTCTGCAGGATAAGCATAGCATAGAGAAGATCTTATACTACACTATCATCCCATGTGGCTATGAAGAATATTCTCTTGTATGTCCTCTAAAGTAACATTTCCTAAAATGTAGAAAAATAACTTCAGATTCTACAGAACATCTACTCTCTAGGGAATTCCAGCACAGCAGAAAAATAAGAGTCCTGAATAAATCAGGAAAAACAGAATGTTAATTATTTTACTGCTGTTAGTCTCATGTGCATTTCTGTGGCATTCCTATGTTATATGTTGAAAGTACTACCATATTTGCCTGCAATCTTTAAGCATTCTTTATATTTCAGTGATTACATTTACAGCAATAGGGCATGAGGAAATGGTATGAAGCTGTACCAGGGAAGTTCAGATTGGAGATTAGGAAAAAAGTTCTTCACGGAAAGGGTGGTTGGTCACTGGAACAGCCTCCCCAAGGAAGTGGTCACAGCACCAAGCCTGTCATCGTTCAAGGAGCATCTGGATGACGCTTTTAGTCATATGGTTTAGTTTTAGGTAGCCCTGTGAGGAGCGGGGAGTTGGACCCTATGATCCTTATGGGTCCCTTCAACTTGAGATATTCTATGATTCTATGATTTCCCTTAATAGATATCTTATTTTTATAGTAGTTTGCGTAAAATACTCAAGTCCATATTCAGCACACACCTGCTTCATTACAGTTAATTGCAATAAGATGCTTTTTGCCAGTCCGTTTGTGAGATAAATGCCTATACAACTACAACACATTTATACATTTATAATAAGACTTGCTAGATCTTGATGTTAAAAATGAGAGCCTTTTTCTTTCTTTCTTTTCTTTTTTTTCATAAGTTGTGCTATATTTTTTCTACAGCTTTCTTTTTTTTTCCCTACATCTTGGGAGCTTGTGATTAGGATAAAAATTTAAAATACTTGAAAACACTTATAAACAAATTTATTAGACCTCATGGCTGCAAAAGTGATTTGTAAACATGATTCAAGTATACCCTGAAGGTTTAAAGAGTGAATTATTATTTTATTTTGGGAGTGCTGAATCATGATTTTTCAATATTTACAGCTGGCAGCTGCAAGACACTTATAAGCTGGAATTCCATTTTAATGAGTAGCCTACAAAAATATTCAGACTAACATTTGAAACTTTTCAAGCTGGAGTCAATCCACATAGAAAAGTTTTCAGAGATAATAGGTAACTGAAAAATATCACTGAAACACCAGAAACTATAAATTCTTAAAATCTCTTAATATCCGTATTAGGTGGGGAGAGGGTATACGTTTGTTTTAGAAAACCTAACTGCAGTCTCCCAGGCTTTAAAACGTTGATTACAGCAAAGACAAGGAACGGACTTACTTGATGGAAGTAGTGAACTTTTTTTGCACTAAAGAATATCTAAGATGATAAATAACAGGTAAAAAGAATGAGAAATGCTAAGCTTATGTTGTGGACTATAAGGACATTTTAAATGTATTTTCTTTCTTGTTTTCCTCAAAGGTTTCCTGCAGAAAAGATATACCATATCTAGGACAAGGCATTTGTCCAGTTTCAAAGACCATTAATTTTTTTTTTCATCCCCTGCATTTTTGCGCTTGCAACTACTTATTCTGCTTGTTGTGCTGTACTCAAACAGTTTACTAAATATGTCAGCTTCATCCTTTCAACCCTGTAATGGTAGAGTATTATAATAAAACATACTTCTATTTAAATGAAACTTTTGTTCAGCTGCGATTTTATATGGGAAAAATGTGAGGAAATTGCTGCCAAACTTGTACCACTCTATCATCTGAGTGAAGAAAACAGATGCGGCCAAAAAAACCTGCTTAGATTAGCAAATATGTCCCATATATATTTCTTCCAGTCCATGCATCCATGTATTATAATAAATCATGTATTGCACTAAGTTTAAAGTGAAATTGCAATCACGTAAACAGTCAGATGATACATTTGGGTTTAGCACATCATAATTAACTTTTTCTTTTTAAATTGAACAGACTCACCTGTTACAAGAGAAATTGTAATAACCACTTTCCTCTAGAACCTCTTCAATTAGAGTCTACAAGACAACAGAAATTTATTTCAGTAAATTATCTTTATTAAAAGTAATAAATTAATACATATAGGTATATTTAGAGCTTACCTGCAACTGTTCATATGTCATCCCTTCTGCTATGTCGGAAGTGCCAACAGTACCTTCAAGTAAAAGGCAAGTAATGTTACACTACTGAATTTGGGGTTTGTGCTCCCTCATCAGTTTCTTAGCAATTCCAGTACAAATATAATGACAAGAGAGATGCTTGACTATCAGCAGCTTATTCCACTGACCACAATGACCCCCTCCAAAGTTGAGAGGCATCTTATGGCATGATGTGAACATTTGAGGCACACAATGTTATCACATTATGAAAGAGTTCTAACTGATGGAAAATATTTTAAATACTTAATGGTACAGAACACAGCAATGGAACTTTCTTATTCTTCCCCACAATTTATAGTGGAAAGGGCACACAGCCAGCAGCAATTTGTGAGGACAAAAGTATTCTTTGCAGGTTAAGAAAGAGACTCAAAAATTAAAGATACTGAGCATCTGATCAAATTGCATTGTTGTCTCCAGGAACAAAATAAAGCTCACATTTAAAGTGATTGTTAGGGACTCATTTCCTACTCAAGTATCACCCTTGACACCTAGTATTATTTTCGCTTTTTGCAGTAAGCTGTGGGACTGATATGCTAGTTTCAACATAAAGGCCAGCAAACCCAAAGCTTCTCACCCTTCTTTCTGGCACCACAGTTTTTAATATTACTATGTCCACTAGTCCATGGATTGTGACATAGCTTTTCGTGTATTTAGAAGAATGCAAATGGCACAAATACCAAAATACAGGCTGCACATTTCCCTTATGTCCATTGCACAGAGGCATATGATGAAACAAGTCTCTGAACTAGGAATTGTGGTTCCTCACCCTGGATGATGCCAGTGATGGTAGGTTTGATTAAAGATGGAGTTCATGATTTGTCACTCTGAGGATCAGTAGTCCAAAGTATATTTGACACTATTCGTTTTCTGAAGTATATGTATACACTTCATACTATATAGATGTGGTATAGCCTGTAGCATTTCTCTCCTCAAGTTTGTAGGGCTTGATCTAGCTAGGTAATTAAATCATCCCAGTATAATTGTTTCAAACATGACAGAAGAACAACATAGGGTTTAAATAGAGTTTGTTTAAAAATTGCGTGCAAGGACAGGTAAATCCTAAGTAGGATATTTTCAGTTACAAACATTTTTATTGATTTTCATGGATGAGCCATGTGTTATTTGCATCTTTGATATTTCTTTGTAATTCCAAAGTATATTCTCTTAAATTAGTAGAATGTTCCATCAGTGGTAAACTGCATAACTTACCAGGAATTACACAAAACAAAAACCAAACAAACGAAACTCTAATAATGAAAATCAGTATAGTCAACATAACTGTACTGTGTTTAAAGACAGAGCAGCAATTCCTTCTGCTTTGATACCATACACTTTATTAGAAATACGTGTACCATTAGAGAGGTTTTGTTGCTTTCTTTACCTTTTCTATCATCTGGAAGCAACGTATTTCCACCTGAAGAGAGAAGTACCACATGCCAATCTGCTGTGAAGAAGTTGGGCTCCATCAATTCAGGAGAACCTTGCAGCAGCTGGGGAAGAAAAAAAAAGAGAAAAAAAGCAAAGGACACTTGAAATCTCCACCCTTCCCATTTGCCAAAACTTCAGGCTTCTATGAGGCAGCTTACCCTTTCCTATGTTTCCCAGTGCAATCAGGAGTCAAAGGAGATTTCAATACTTTTTAGATTAATGAAAAAGTGGTGAACACAGTTATGAATGTCTTACCTTCTTCTCTCCAGAAACACTGACTGAACATTGCAAGCTGCCAATCTGCACTTAATAGAAAGCACAGAGTTCTTTAGACTATCTGAATAAAATGTCATGAACTATACATTTGTGTGAAGATAAACAGGGAAGTGTATTTCCTCAAACCTAGGAGAGAAACGGTTGATGGCTCTGGTTTTCAAAACTGGGGCTTCAAGTGAAATCGTTAGTCCACATTCAAGCGCTATAATTCCCATTAGAGAGATCCCAGCAGTTCTGAAACCTGAGTCAGTTTAGCTACTTAATTATGTGAACAAGGATACTGACAATAAACTTAAAAACATCTAGTTTTGAAAATATCCACTGGTAACAACTCTGACATGAATATATCTTTGTGGGCAGGAGAGAAATTCCAGTTTTGCATTCTGCAGCATGTTAACACTTTTACAGTTACAGAAACAGAATAATATCTGTTGTTGGAAGACCTTTACCCTGCCACCAATCAGTGAAGGAATCTTTTTGTCTGTTACTCTAATTAAGTTTTCTAATTCAGCATAGTTAAAAACCCATGATTTCTAGATTTTATTTGCAGAAATTGTACAACCTCATAACAACACTTGCTGGAAGAGTTCAACTTAATTCTTTTCTCTATTTAGGTTCTTCCTATTACCTCCAAATGATATCCATGTTACCCAACATATTTATGGTGGTGATTTTGGTAAAATATGTACCATTTATTCACTGATGCTTATCAATTCTCCATCCTTCTAACTGCGCTTTTTGTTGTTGCTTTCTATTTATAGTTTCTATTTCCTTCAAGGTAGAAATACCCAGAATTGCATTCAGCATTTCAAATGTCCTCTATTTACTACCATTTACTTTTTAAATAGTGTATTTTTTCCCTTTTCTTCAGGTTTAAATCCAATAGTTTTGAAAAATTAGGTTAATTTTATAATAAACACTTCCTTTTTCTTACCATATTTTTGAGCATCCTTTCCTGAAAACATCAACTCAATACACAAGTAGCAAATATTTTCTTAGATTTAATGTTATGGCTGAAACACAGGAACTGTTTAATGTAAATCCCGGCTTGATTTACAGGACAGTAAATGGGCATGAAACCGATGGCTCAGAGAGAGGCATCTTTAACTATCTTTCCAATGTACTACCACTGTAAACCAATGTAAACACTAAGCAGCCACCTTCCATGGAGCTTAAGCATCTCAGATTAGTTATTACATAAGTGTAGGAAGGATTTAGCATTTGGGGTCAGTCCACTCCATAGCAAACAAACAGGGGGTCGGTCTCTTCTCCCAAGTAACAAGCAATAGGATGACAGGAAACAGCCTCAAGCTGCGCCAGGGGAAGTTTAGGTTGGATATTAGGAAAAACTTCCTCACCGAAAGGGTAGTCAGGCATTGGAACAGGCTGCCCAGGGAAGTGGTTGAGTCTCCATCCCTGGAGGTATTTAAAAGAAGGGTAGACGTGGTGCTTAAGGACATGGTTTAGTGGTGGACTGGCAGTGCCAGGTTAACGGTTGGACTCAATGGTCTTAAGGGTCTTTTCCAACCTTAACGATTCTGTGATTCTATGATGATTCTATGAAACAATGACTTAGAAGATTCCACAATTCAGTGCAAGTAGGTGACAATCAAATTAGATTACACAGGGGAATTATGTGAGTGATAAGAAATTATCTTTGTCATCAGATTTTAGATACAGTACCATACCTAATAACTGCTTAGTCATCAATTAAAGAATGAAATATCTTAGCCTCACAGTCTCCCATAGTACACAGATGCCAAGGATGTCATTTTCAGATCCTCTTGTGACTACAGCCTTCTCAGGAGATTTTGAAGGAACATTTAGAAATGCCAATATTGGTCATTAGCTCTTTCTCTGTTGGAGAGCACCCAGCATGTCACTGGAAAACATGCAGGCATGGTTCTTTAGTCATGCCATTTTTGCAGATCTGTGGTATTTTTAAACGGATGACACTAAACTGTTTCTGACACACTACGCAACAATGGGATAAAGTATGCTATATTCAAGACACTCTGGGACAGTGCTTTCTTAAAATTCATAGTTTTAGTAGGAATACATTCCAAAACATGAATAATACTGGGAAACTAATAATAAATTAAGAGGAGCTTACATAAATTAAGAGCTTACATAATCTTTATCAGCCTTTGCCACAAAAAGTTACATTTTCCTTCCCCTTCTCTTTCTGAGCCCTGATGAGATGAAGTCTGGTTTTGCATATTAGCAGCTAGCAGGTCCTTTCCATTTACAAAAAATGTCCTAATGATCAGACACAAACTTGAAAACAATCTGTAGAAACTGCTTACTTAAGAAGCCTCCATATTTTCCAAATAAAAGATAGATAGAGAACATTCTAAATATTTCCTTTTAAAAATGGAATCTTACACTTATATTTTTGTGATATTACTATCAGCAGCTTAATTCAAGCAGAAGAGGAGACAAAGTCAACCATAGATGGTAAATGGTGTACTACACCTTTTTCATTTCTGATTTCAGATTACAAGGATTGCTCTGCTGACTGAAGAGGGACTTCTTGAATCTCTCAATGATTCTCCTTTTCCAGTTGCATTGCAAAGCTGGAGGAAGCTATAGAAAACAAAGAAACAGATGTTTTCACCACTCAGTTACACCTCCCATAAAGATGATCTAATCATCAGTGTCATTATTGAAAAAAGTAGCTACACTGCAAAAAGAAACATTGATGTTTAATAGCATGGTGATAAACAACAGTACAAGACTTGATTTAATGGCATATTATAATAATGCTCCTTAGTTTGCCCATTCTGTTAGGCTTGGGATATCATATAACTCAGTCCCTCTAGCCTTGAAGGTACGCCTAATATAGGTAATACTAGATTTGCCTCCCTGATCAAAGTGCTAGTATTTGGGACATTTTTCTACAGATGAAGCCCATAGAACATTGGAGTAGATTTCATGTTAGCTATAATGAGTCGCTCCAGGTGAAATTAATGGAACTTCAAGAAGCTTAGACCTTTATTCAGTGGGTGTAGAAATTAATGTGTATCTTCCTCATGGCTTCAGCAGGCTCTTTTAAGGTCCTTATGTACCTCTTAATACAATTCAGAATGTCTCTTTTGCCAGAAGCTTCCTGTGGGAGGTAATTTATATTACGCTTGTCTATAAAGCAAAACTGACTTTGCATATTTTTTCTCCTGTATTTTTTGGTTTAAAAAGCACACGTCTTTCAACTATATTTGCAAAAGAAAAGCACAAATCATACTTTATTGTGTTTTAAAGCCTTCAATAGACAGTTCAAAGGAAGTCTCTTCCTTTGCTCTTTGAGATTTTAAAATTATTTTTATGCTCCAACAGTAAATGTAAAGCTTCAGCTGTTGGTCACTGCAATGACACCAACCCAGTCTGATGGCAATTCTAGGGTACACACTACGCTTTTGGAAGGATCTCTTATGCTGTTTCTGTATAGTTGCTTATACCTGCAGACAGTGTTTATAAAACCAGGATTTTCTACCATTTAGTATAGAGTTTATAATCACATCACTTATGTAAATTCACAAAGTGCCACTCCATGGAATTCAGGAAGCTTTTTGACTACTCAGGGAAGGTTTGACCACTTATGATTCACATTCAAACACTGTCACAGTACACATTATAAAGACTTTTTTTCCCATTGGAACAAATTACTGCTCTTCGACGGCTAGAAATCTGGAACAGCTATATTGGCCTCACAGGAGTCCTGATTTGCTCTGGCAAACCAGGGATCAAGGTTACATCCTAAGCATAAAAGACTTCATCAGACAGCTGGTTGCATACAGGCTTTTTGTTACAGATAGATACTACTCTCTTTTTCATGCAGCTAAGGCCTTACACATATGCTTTAAGTCAGCTGTTGAATGTCCCTTAGCCTATAAGTGAGTAAAAAAAAAAAAAAAGATGCCTTAGGAAAGGCCTGCAAGATACTCCATAAACTACATGCTACTGCAATGAGCTCTGTGCAGTTAATGTACCATGGGCATAATGGGATATTCTGAAGCAAAGGTGGTAAAAGTCCACTGCATGAGAAACTCAGAATTGCCTCAGGCACTAATGTTCAATTTTAGCTTTTGTTTTAATGAAATCAGATGTCAGATCAGTTAAAAAAAAAAAAAAAAAAGGCCAAAGATTTACATAATGCTTTTTTAAAAGCTCTTACATTGTTTTCCAGAGATCACTCTGACTCTTGTTCCCATGGAAACTGGATTGGGAAGGCTGCTGGGAGCCAAGAACTAACAGGCAAGAACTCTCCCTTGCAAACTTCAGCTTAGAATTGTCAGCTGAAATATGTAACAGAGTTTTAGAAAACAGCTATTATAAAAAATATTCTACCTTAGATTTGTTAGAACATAAACAAGTACAAAAGAAGCACATAGTACACAGTGAGCAAGTACAGGCATGGATCCTGGTTTATCTGCCTTCCCATTCCGAAACCAACTGACACCAACAGCATCGAAGTTGTCACTACTGCTTCAGTGGTCAATTCTGAGCAAGTCTTTGAGTTGCTGTTAGATCTCAATTATCAGGCATCCATGTTATGATAACTTGCATTCATTAGTAGGCCACTTGAGAATACCTTCTTCAATAGAGAGAGTAGGTTCACTAATGAGCATCTTGGACATACTCCTAATATAGCATATAAAGACTGAACTGCCTCGTTTCTGTTAGCAGGTGAAGGAGATCATTCTTGCAATAAATTCAATCAGTTCCAATTATTTTAAATAACAATTGTTTTTGTTGTCCCTGATAAGTTATTTCCTGTACTACCTGTTTTGATAAGCTTGACAATTTAAAAAAAAAAAAAAAAAAAAAAAAAAAAGGAGATGTAAAGTTCGGTTATTCTATTCTGTTCTAAACAAAAACATACAAATTTGGCTCAGCAATCTGAAATCCCCTGAGGTGATAAACATCACTTTCCAAATAGAAATACTTCATTTTGGAAAATAAAAAGATGATTATTTAATAAGAGCAAATTTTGCAAGAAACTGAATGGCAGCCATCTTTCTGGAGAATAAGAAGTTTTCCATCACATTTTTAGTTGAGAGTTCAATGCAGATTTATATCAGCTCCATTTTTGCTTTGGAATCAGCATGAAATAACTTTAACTCTCTTTCACTATGAAACAGCTGAACTTAATTTTAAAATAAGTCTTAAGTTTGAAAAAGATCTGACATTTCAAAATATTTAACATATTCAGGATTTGAACTATTGCACTAGAAATCCCAATAAATTATTACTATTTATTGATCATAAAAATTATTAGTTAGAAGTTATTTAGAAATTATTGCTATAGAGGAAAGCATTTTCTATACTCTCCATGTCAGTATATGATATTAAGTCACTTAAAATATTCATATTGGTGGCATGACAGAATGTTGTCAAAATTATTTACTGTACAATCCATTTTTCTGAGGTGAGCCAATAAATTTTTTCATATGACTCAATTATTGCCATCCTCCACATACTAATATTCAAGGTTAGTCTTTATTTAAATGATATATTTTTAAAGCATCCTGCCATCTGTAAAAATGTCAAGTTCTGTTGTTTTTAAAGAACAGTGACTAAATTAGCAGCACTTTGCAGTACCATCATTTTGACAACAGCAAATAACTAAAAAGTATAGAATGTCAGAAGCAACAGTAACGCATACTTGAGTGATGAAGATAATTTTGTGCAGCTGAATAAGAATCTGCTGAACAGGGTCACTGATCTGACGCACCTTCCGTTGTGATACAGCAATTCCTGCCGATGCTGTAGATGACAACAGTAAAATAAGGACAGCTCATTTTGTTGCCTTAATATATTAATAGTGTACATTGTTTAAAACCTGTAGATGTAAATATTAAGCTTTAATGCATGACTTGTTTTTCCAATAGTGTTGGGAACAAAAAAAAGGATAATCTAAAAACTTTAAAAGATTAGAAAATGTAATGAATAATGTGTTTCAAAAGGAAATCCCTTTCTCTGATTCACTTTTAAGTTACTGTAGCAGAAAAGAAGTATTAATGTACCTCACTAATCATAAAAGTTTTCCCATATTTATTCAGAAGGAAATTTAAAGATATGATAAACAGAATTTTCTTATTTTAACTGATTTTTTTTACATAGACTAACACACGTGATATTTATTTTTTTATACATTACGATGTTATGAAATTTATTTTCATTTTACCCTAAGAATTACAATAAAATGTCTGATGAGGACCATTTGGAGAACAATTTTGTTAAAATATATCTTCATGTTGCCTTACAGTGATGTGTGCCGCTTTATCACAGCTACTTTTTGTTTCCAACATCTAGCAAGAGCATGTTTTGAGAGAAACCTCAAGAAAATGTGAAAGAAGCTATGAACCTCTTGGATCTTCTTTACTTTGCTTCGGAAAATGAGTAGTTTCTGTTCTTTGTCATAAATTTCTCCCCACCAGAGATCACTCTATCTAAAGGACGTATTGATGGAAACTATGGAAGGGACCTGTTACCAGCATTCTCCATGATGAAAATGGCACCATCATAAAGCACGTAAACGGCATTTTTCATCTTTAGAATAAAAGAACATCAATGCTAAGCAAAGAATAATGCTGTAAAAATTCCTCTCCCCACAAAGGAAAGAAAACAGACAATTGCTCTGGTGTTACAGACTATATATAGCTTTTGCTTGTAAATTCCATAAAAATAGTAGTGTTGACCTGTGAATATAAGGGAAAAGTGGGTTTTAAAAACTTTTAAATGCAAAGCTAGTTAGATATTGATAGAAAAATACATGAGGTTAAGCAAACCACAAAATGGGGTTACGAGCACCAGATAATATTAACACAGATTCAATTCCCATGTACATACGCATGTAATTATGAGCTATGCACATTACATATACACGATATATAATGAAAATTTTATCCCCCACTGCCCCTGCCATTTTATATGGGATATAACATTGACCTATTTGAAGAAAAAGAACAGGCTAAACAAATTTAGAAATTAAATATTTTATCAGTTTTGAAAAGTGCTGTGTCTCTTAATGTATCTCCATATCATTTCTCTAAGCATTAGCATTTCAAGTGGACTTGTACACTAGACAGATCAGAAGATAAAATATTCATTGACTAACTACTAAGAGGAGATCACGAAGCTGGAGATTCACAATAAGAAAGTATTGGCACTTCGAGAAAATAATGTTGCGTTGAGTTATTTCTAATATTTTCTTCTAAAACAGATATTCAAAAACCTTTTTTTTTAAACACATGGTATTTGAACATTTCCTTTAGCTATTACCTAACAACATGCACAATAGCTATGCATACACAAATTCACAAACAGAACACACACAGGTTTATATTTAACTATTTAATTGGATATCCAAATGTGATCTTTGCTAAAAAGCATCCATCATACCCAATGACAATGACACTTCATTTTGTAGTACAAACTCTGAAGTAAAGAACTGAGTCAATTGGACTTAAATTGGAATTAAAAGGAAAAACATGACTTTAGAATTAAGAATATTGCAGTACTTCAAACATTTAGGCTTCCTCATATGATTTTTATTAGATTATTGTTGACCTTATTTAGATAAGTGTGAATTAATTATCACGGCAAGGAGCAAGAAAGCTGATTTTTTTCTTATCTTATGAAAATAGTGAGTAGGTGTAAACTTGTTCCTCTTCCTCTAAAGGTAGACTACCATCCCCTGTCAAGCAAATCCATGTACATAATGTATACTTTTCATAGACAAAAGCACTGCAAAGGAAGTCATGCATGACTAGAAGCTATGTTTTTCTTTCAGCAAAATAAATATAACACAACAATTTTAACCTGTTCATTTAATTCTCTGTGTTAAAATCAGATTAAAAAAATATCAGCTATGTGAAAACATTTCGTTCTTGGGATCAAGAACTAAAAACAAAAGCTGAAAGTGAAAGTTTATTTCCCCCACTGAACTACTGTTTGGGACTTATCACAAACAGCCATTAAATCAGATATGGTCTTGGTCATCCAGAATTTGAGATAGATACACTTGTCTGCTGTAGGTACATTTTTTCTTGTAGTACCAGTATCTTGGTGATTAAAAGACTGTGCTGTTTTTCTGAAGGAAAACTGCCCTAATGTACCTGCAAGTAATACCAAATATCTATGCAATTTGTTTCCTGCCATATTCAATGAGATATTTGAAAAATACTAGCTAAAGGTAGCTTGATAAAAAGCAAAACCAAATTCACTTTACTACCTAAATGAGTGAGCATTACTTAAAATTCAAAAGGACAGTAAACTCAGTACTGATTTGTGGATATTATACCTAAAAGGTTGACTATATTTTGTTAACTAAAGAGCATTACGACCTTAACTATTGAACTGAAAAAAGACATAATAATTTGTTTGTGTTCCATGGAATAATTGTAATTCCAGCCATAAGAACAAATAGAGAAATACTACTGATCAAGCTTTAGGTAATTTAATAGAATTAGGGCATAGAAGTAAATATTATGTGTTCTACAAACTGTGCAGATTTACAAAATATCATTCAGGTTTTAAAAATAACAATTAAAACAAACAGAACAACTTGATTCTTATTTACCTAGTGCTCCTCTATCATGCTTTGCCTGCTGAGAAAGAGTATAGAGCCAAAACTAAATCAGATTCTTCAATTTTTATGTGGTAAATCAGTCGTTATTTATGATTTTTAATCTTATGTATTTAAGTCATACACACTGTCAGACACAGAGATGAAATAAAAGCTTATCAGCAGACTTCCACTATGAAACACTTACTGTATCACTAAAGAACATTAGTTAACAAAATTATCTTTCAAAGTTAAGTATTAGACCGGGAAGCTAAGCAAAGAGCTTACGTCCAAGTATTGAACTTCAGCCAGCAGCTCTGTATCTCTCTTAAATACAGTTATCTCTAAACTACACTTCAGAGGCTAATTTAGATCCATATTCGAAAATTTCCTCATACAGAAATACCCTGAGGATCATAAAGTCTTATGCACATACAGATTTACATTCACCTAAACTTCCCCCCCCTCAAAGTGATCTGGTATCAAAAATGAAAATTCTACTAAGAAGGAGATGAAATGCAAATACCAAAATAAATTAGCCCGCAACTGAACTATTATAATTTTTTTCCTGTTGAATTGCTGTGCTGGCTACTTTAACAAGAACTAGAAGAGAGACATTCACAAACTGAAGCGTCTAGGGACGAACCAGATCTGAGCTGCGCGCTCACAGAAAATAAAGAGAGACAGAAAATCTCACTCTCTGTCACAGAGAGAACCACTTCTAGTAGGATCAGGAAGATAATGATATCATTGCTATTGTCAGATTTTTTATGGCAATGCCTTTTGGCAGATGGGTTGAGAGAGGCAAGTGAAATTCAGTTCCACATTTTTTTCCTAAGCCTCCTCTTAATAATCAATAAGAGGAAAAGAAGTCCTGCATTTCCCCTGAGCCACTTAAGGAAGAATTTAGGTTGGTCTTTCTGCTCAAGGTGACAGTGGAAGTCATGCTATAATAATCTAAAATATTATATGCCACGGGAAGAACAATTTTGATTTAGCTCTTTTTGCCTCATTTTTACCTCTCTACCAACTGTTTCAACACTGCTATATTCAATCCCAAAATAAATAATGTAATCTTGCTGTTACAACCTAGGAATCTTCAGGTTTTGTTAGGACACTGATAAAAACTTTACTTCCTTGACATGTTACCTTTTTCACTGCTCGCTGTTCTGGGGTACTCGACTTCTCCTTTGCTGTCAATGGCTTGTATTACAAAACAAAAGCAAATAAATGAATGCCCTTTCTTTTGTGGGTCTTCTCAGATATTTTTTTTCTGAATAAAAATATGCCTAGAATTATATCAGCAAACAGAAAGGACTGAGTAGGACATGATATGGATTTCCCTGTTATTCAGTGTTTAGAGCCTTCTCTTTTCTAGTATGACAGCAACAATATGACTTACCAGTCTAGGAGAACCAGGTGTAATGTCTACTTGTAATGTCTATGTGCTTCAAAGACAGCTAGAGACCCAATGTTCAGCTAGGAACTTTAGGAGTTCCTATAAAGTCCATATAGTCCAGACCACTCCACAACTATATTTCTTTTAAATATGGAAGTATAGCATTATTTGGGGGATGAGGGCACGTGTGTGTGAAAAGACAGCTGAGGACTTGATCAAAACTGTTAAGAGTTTTACCCAAAAGGAAAACATTACTGACAAAAGATACCAGCTTTGCTCAAATTACCCACAGGACTGAAAATATTAACAAAGGCTAAAGTGTTTGTCTGAAGATCATTATAGTTCTGATACATTATGGCTGGATAGTGGGTTTAAACTGTATGTTGTTATTATAATGGCACTCTAGTAAACAGCATTGAAAAGTGCTGAAACTGGACAGCAAATTTTGATTTGTACTGCATAATTAAAACTCCTAATACAATTTTTATATCAAAAAGCTGTGAAATAGAAGTTAGTATAGACAAAAAGTCCTTTTTATATGAAGATCAATATTTCAAATGCTCAAAATAATTTTCTTTCAAATATTATCTAATTCAGACAATATGCATTCTGAAATCACAGCTTAGCAGCTTACAGTATGTGAAGCTTCTCAGTAAGAAAGAAAAGAATCTCAAATGGAAAACTTGTTTCATCAGTGATGATGTATTAATACATGATTATTTACAAGGGCTCTGAGAAATAGTCCTTTCATAGAAGAAATTCCCACTGCATTCAGCAGACGTTTAGCCAGGATAATGACCATTAAAATGCAGTCTTACTGATTTACTATTGGAATTCATATTTTTTAAAAATTCCTTAAGGATATTTCAGATAACGTATTTGTATCTGAAATGTAAATATCACCTTTTCTAACATTTTAAAATATAATTATTAGATAATACCATGATTTTCCATACTGCAAAGAACTACGAGAAGACTATGAGACTGTTACCCTGTCACAAATGAATCCTCTATTTTCTTAGCGTGGGCCCTGCACATGAGTGGAAGCACTCTCAAGAGCAGATCAATAGGCAGTAAAGCTGAAGAAATAAAAGAGAAGACACTCTATATGCAACAGGAGAATAAGGTTTAAAAAGTTGGAAATCATTAGGTTTAACTGAAGTTAAAGTTTGATTTTGTTGCAAGCACAAAATTACCTGGTCGCAGTCTTGATCCCAGACCTTCAATATAATCTCTATTATTTAACAAAACAAAAAAAAAAGTTGTTTTAATTGTGTTTGGCATCAGTGACTGTAGAGCAAATATCAGTATTCCCTGATTCCTTCTCAAGTTTCCTCTAAAGGAAATCTGTCCAAATTCACTAGTTTTTAACTGTACATTTGTAAGTCACATAAAGCATAAAGGCTGGCTTACTCCACGTGTCCAAAATAGCATGACTTCTACTAAATAAAAGTTATACTCCATTCCTTTCCCTCCTCAGTTTTTAGCCTGGAAAGTACAAAAACAGTAGACAGGATAATCCACTAGATTACGTATTATTTTGCATTTGTACAGCATGTGCTGGTTTAGGCTGGGATAGAGTTAATTTTCTTTATAGTAGCTAGTATGGGGCTATGTTTTGGATTTATGCTGAAAACAGTGTTGATGATAACACAGAGATGTTTTCATTACTGCTGAGTAGTGCTTACACAGAGTCAAGGCCTCTTCTGCTTCTCACACCACCCCACCAGTGAGTAGGCTGGGGGTGCACAAGAAGCTGGGAGGGGACACAGCTGGGACAGCTGACCCCAACTGACCAAAGGGGTATTCCATACCATATGACATCATACTCAGCATATAAAGTTCGGGGAAGAAGAATGAAGGGGGGGACGTTCAGAGTGATGGCATTTGTCTTCCCAAATAACCATTACACATGATGGAGCCCTGCTTTCCTGGAGATGGCTGAACACCTGCCTGCCAATGGGAAGTACTGAATGAATTCCTTGTTTTGCTTTGCTTGCATGCATGGCTTTTGCTTTACTTATTAGACTGCCTTTATCTCAACCCCTGAGTTTTCCCATTTTTACTCTTCTGATTCTCTCCCCCCTCCCACCAGAGGGGAGCGAGCAAGCGGCTGTGTGGTGCTTAGTTGCCGGCTAGGGTTAAAATACAACAAAGGACATTTCAGTTAACCCATTTTATGGATGGAAAGCATAAAGAATAAAGTAATTATTGTCTAGTGGATAATACAGGAATAATAATGCATACAGTACTAGTAAAGGGGGAGAGGGGGGAATATTACATCACCAGGACAGCAATACCTCAATGTCTGAAATACAGGTCCAGATGCTTCAGTGCTAGCTTCTGCTCTATACTCAACACAAACACTGTCCCAGCCTGCAGATTGCACTAGCTGAGATAAGCAACAACAAATAGATACAGACAGGGAACTGAAAGAACCAATATGATGTCCTGATGGATGGCAGCCTCAACAGCATGGCAAGAATTTATATATAGTTTTCAGGCTGTAGGGAAAATTACCGTTGCAAGAAGTAGTTATGAAGAAAGATAAGGAGATAGTTTTTCTAATGTTTATATGAGGGGCAGAGATAAAAGAAAAAACAAATGTGCTTGCTTCAATGCTCAAGCATTAGGAGGCTGCCATTACTGACTGCAGCAGGACTGAAACTGGAAAGCTAGTGAGTGATAAGTGACAGACTGGATGGTGATATGCAAAGAACAACTCTGAAAGCAAAGCAAGTATTGTGTTTGAAGTGATAGGAAAAGCACAACCAGTAAAAGGATACACACAGAAGATGGCAAGGTTGAAGGTAGGGCTGTAGAATTGAAGGCAGGACTGTAGAAATGTTCCTCGCAGCAGTGTTCTGAATGGGCATTTGAGTGACTAGAAAGCACATATCAAAACCAGGAAAGATGTTGCTTGCATGATAGCTTTATGAACCCAAGCAAGAGTTTTAGCAGTGTATATTCATAGGAAAGGTTATATCTTAGAGGTGCCAGGCAGAACAGTGAGACATATTCTGAATGCAAGAACTTCGAGAGACGTGGAAGTTGAAGCAGATGCTCAGATGTCAAAGTATTGGTGAGGATAGATGTTATTTTTGAGAATGATCAAAACCCAAGCTAATGGGTAGGACTTCAGGTACAGGCAATTATGACATTCTTTTTAGTTATGTAGCACTCAACTGTATGGCCACATGGCCATGAAGAGATCTTACAGAGATGAGCAAAAATTTAGCATAGACAGAAGGAACTACATCTGGTGTATACAGCTAAATTCATGATTTGCAGCATGACTTCGCAGGTAGATGAATAAGTAGACACATTTGTACATGCAAAGACAAGATGCAGAAGAAAAGACAAGAGAATCAGTGATAAAGCCACATGTAACATCCAGAGGAAATTAGATGAACAGATAAACTAGTATCCTTCTGAATGGTCCTTAAGAGTACTTTCAAAAGATAGGGGGAGAATTAGAAAAAGATAGAGTCAGAAGAGTCAGAAAAACATGATTTTAAGACGACAAAGATAGCACCAATATTAAATAGCAGATCAAGAAAATAAAGGAACTATGACTTAGAAGAGGTCATTTAACAGCTTAGTAAGAGTTGCTACAGTAATATTGCTGAAGTAAGGCTGGATCAAACAGGGTCTCTGGAGAAAGAGGGGAGAGGAATCAATGCTGTTTTTATAAATACTTACCTAGTTAAGTTAAAGGTAAGAGAAAAAAATTGTTCAGGAAGCAGATGGAGCCAAGAGTGATTTTGGGTTGGTTTTTGGTTTTTTTGTTTTTCAGATGTGAAAGAAAAGCAGAAATGAAGAAACAAAGAACAGAGTCTATGAATAAGAGTGGTGCCAAGGAGATCACAAAAAATAATGGTTGGTCAAGGATGTGTTTGATGCATTTCTGAATAAATAACAGAAGAAAAAGGAAAGACCTTTAGAAGGAGAATGGGGATGGCGATGCCATATTCTGTTTTGGTTTGTTTCCTTTTTGAAAGAAATGAGAAGGACTCCAGAATTCCAAAACCAAGTATCTACGTTTATATCAAAGGTTTAGGGGGGTTCAAAGGGACAAGATATTACTCTACACTATCAAATGCACAAACACATTTTTCTATAGAAAAACAGCCACTTAAAAATGCAAAATCAGAGTTTGGCCAACCAACTAATGTCAGTTTAAGCTGATGTAGCAAAGTCCACTTTTAAAACTATTTATCAGTTTAATGCCAGTCTTCAAATTACTCATGTAAAGCTTCTGTGTGCAAACACTCTCAAACAATATCCTCGAGCAGACTAAGTGTCATAGGCTGAGATAAAATGAAGTTGTAATGATAAGCAAGGAAATGTTTCATGAAGGCAATTGCACAGCTGTTCCACTGTGAAATGACAGACTGGAATTGATCATAACAATGACCAATTATATAATCTATATCAAAATCATAAATCATACCTACCTAATCTGGGGTTGTCTTTCAGAAGCACTAAAACTTCGTTTAATTATACCTGAAACAAATGCATAAATATTATCTCTGCATTAAAAAGAATACATACATGCTAACATTTTCTATTTCCCAGACATGGTGTCAAAATAAATTTTAAAAAGCAGTGTTAAACAAACTCCAAACTCTCATTTGACTATGGAGTTGCTGTTTGATGTATCAAAGATTTGCTTGCATCATAACTAAAATCTCAGCCCTGCACAGTATTTTAATAAATACTTTCAGAATTTCACAGAAACTAATAACATATGCTGACTAGATGTCCACAGAAGATGTATCTGGATTTGCACTAAATAACTACCTCAGTTACTGCTACCACTGTAGCCACAACATTGTCTCTAGTCTGGATAAAAAGCTAGAACATCTGCCCACTCTCTCAGAGGACCTTTGATGGGTTGTCTAGACCTTGTTCTACCAGAGTTGTATTGCCACCGTTCTATTAGCTAACTATTCAAACTACTACATATGCAATACCTTACTTCTTAAATAATCCCACTGATTTTAAGACCTTGAAGACAGGGGTATGACCAGTTATTGGTCAAACATATAAGCAGCAATAAAACTGAACCCAAACATTTATGTCATTTATTGCATAGTGCCAAAAAATGTGAAGAAGGAGGGGTAATGTATGATGACACATTTATTATTTATGCGCTTGGAAAGGATTGCCTTAAACCAAGTATTTGTCTTAAGCATTTGTCTTAAAACATACCTGTAAAACCATTCCTTTGATAGTAATTTCGACATATGAGACCACTCTCTCCTACAAATGATATCTCACTTTGAATAAGGAATAAGTGTATGTTTACATCAAAAGATATTTCAGCTAACTGAAGGTCTGAGTAGTAAGATTAGGAAATTCTACAAGAATTTTCCTGTACAATTAATGCATTTTAATATAATACCCCGCATCTTTGTCTACATGAGATGTTTTTCCACACTAGTAACATCACAAGCATTATCATAAAACAAGAACAGAGGCATCTAATCACTCAAACAGTAGCTACGGAAAAAAAAAGTTTATGCCAAACTTACACTAGTTTTCCCATTGTTGGTCTTGTTACAGCAGTTATACTAGTTCTAGAGCAACAGTAGAGGACTTTCAGAGAGCAAACATTTCTGAGAGTCTTAAATCTTTTCTTTGTGTTCAAACATACTTTCTGTTGTGCTATGAAATATAGCGCCTCTATTTTTCCTACTTTTCTGAGATCTTCTGAATTTAAAAAAAAAAAAATCCTGAAGGAGGTTGACATCTGTCACACAGAATTCACTTTAAAAAAAAAAAAAAAGAAATTATATATTTTTAGGCCAAATCTGTCTCCCTAAAAAGAAGACACAGACAGAACAAAAGAAGAAAGAAACAGTATTTTATTCCTTTCTAATGCTTTGCTTAGCAAAACAGATATTAAAACTCTGTAGTAGTTAGCCCAAAAGAAGGTTTGATAAGAACAGTTGATTTACGTAATCGCAAATAAACTAGGCCCTTACAGAAGCAAAGATACTCCAATTAACTTTAACACTGAGACAGGAAAATAGATAGGAAAATACAGTGTCCACTGTCTAGAAAGTAAAGAAGGCCTTTGGAAATGAAAAAATATGATTGTGCCTATTCGAGGAACAGATATTTTACCCGCTTAGGATGCAAACACGATAATACAAATACAAAAGTAGAAGCTCTGACTGAACCTGAATCATGTTGCTTGGAGTAAGGATTTTGAGTGACAACCTCAGACACTCTGTTATAAGAAAGACTATTACATATTATGGGAATATATGCGAGAAGAGCTGTAACAGAAACTACTTAGCTAGAAAGCTAAGTTTGAACACAGCTGTTTGCTAGAATTTTAAAAACAGCTCCCCTTTCCCAGTATTCATATACAAATTGGATTTGAAATACTATACCTTTTGGTTGTTTCAAATAAATGGTCTCTCTATCAGTAAAGGGCTTATATCCAAATTTTCTTGATCAGTTTGATGACTCACTACATTTGACTTGCTAATCTGCCAGCTTATGAGTGTATTTACAAGTGCATGATATTTCACACCAAAGCGTCTGTCTCACCACTCACTGTACATGGCAGAGATACAATATTTTCTGATTCATGTACTAAAGTTAGGAAAATACTCATTAATGCTAAAAAAAAAAACACCACAAACAACAACAAAAAAAAACCAAACAAAAAACCCACAAACACTAACCAGAAATCATGATACAGAATCATAGAATGTCTTGAGTTGGAAGGGACCCACAAGGATCATCGAGTCCAACTCCTCTCCCTGCATAGGACAACCCCAAAATTCACACCATATGTCTGAGGGCGTTGTCCAAATGCTTCCTGAATATTGTCAGGCTTGGTACCATGACTACCTCCTGGGGGAGCCTGTTCCAGTGCTCCACCACCCTCTGGGTGAAGAACCTTTTCCTAATGTCCAATCTAAACCTCCCCTGGCATAGATTCCTGCCATTCCCTCAGGTCCTATCATTGGTCACCAGAGAGATCAGCGCCTGCCCCTCCTCCTTCCCTTGTGAGGAAGCTGTAGACCGCGATGAGGTCTCCCCTCACTCTCCTCTTCTCCAGGCTGAACAGACCAAATGACTTCAGCCGCTCCTCATACGGCTTCCCCTCTAAACCCTTCACCATCTTCATGGCTCTCCTCTGGACACTCTCTGGTAGCTTCGTGTCCTTTTTGTACTGTGGCACCCAAAACTGCACACAGCACTCAAGATGAGGCCGCACCAGTGCAGAGTAGAGCAGAACAATCACCTCCCTCGACCAGCTAGCAATACAGTGCTTGATGCACCCCAGGACACTGTTGGCTCTCCTGGCTGCCAGGGCACACTGTTGGCTCATGTTCAACTTGTCATTGACCAGAACCCCCAGATCCCTCTCCGCGGGGCTGCTCTCCAGCCTCTCGTTCCCCAGTCTGTATGCACATCCAGGGTTGCCATGTCCCAGGTGCAAAATCCAGCACTTGCCCTTGTTAAACTTCATACGGTTGGTGATTGCCCAGCTCTCTAATTTGTCCACATCTCTCTGCAGGGCTTCTCTGCCCTTGAGAGTGTCAACAGCTCCTCCCAGTTTTGTGTCATCAGCAAACTTTGATAACAAACCTTCCAAGTCCTGCATCCAAGTCATTTATGAAGATATTGAAGAGCACTGGCCCCAAGATGGGTCCCTGCGGAACCCAGCTAGTGACTGGTTGCCAGCCCGATGTAACCCCATTTACTATAACCCTTTGAGCCTGATCCGTCAGCCAATTGCTCACCCATTGCATTATGTGTTTATCCAGCTGTGTGCTGGACATTTTGTCCAGGAGGATACTGTGAGAGACAGTATCACAAGCTTTACTGAAATCCAAAAAGGTTACATTGACTAGCTTCCCTTGGTCAGCTAGGCAGGTAACCTTGTCATAGAAAGAAATCAAGTTTGTCAAGCAGGACTTTCCCCTCGTGAACCCATGCTGTCTGGGACCAATGACTGCGTTGTCTTTCAGGTGTTTTTCAGTAACTCCCAGAATAATATTCTCCACAATTTTGCCAGGCACAGAGGTGAGACTGACAGGCCTGTAGTTACCAGGGTCATCCCTGTTGCCCTTCTTGAAGATTGGGATAATGTTTTCCAGGTTCAAGTCAACTGGGACCTCCCCAGATTCCTAAGAGCATTGAAAAATCATTGAGAGAGGTCTCGCTATGACTTCAACCAGCTCTTTAAGTACCCTTGGACGAATCCCATTGGGCCCCATTGACTTATAGGGATCCAGCTAGAGCAGCAAATCCCACACAAGTTCGGGGTTGGTTGGGAGTTGGTTGTTCTCGCAGTCATGGTTCTCTAGCCCAGAGCCCATCATCAGTGTTGAAGACCGAGGCGAAGAAGTTATTAAACATCTCTGCTTTGTCTATGTCCCTGTTTGTGACGTGACCATGCTTGTCAAGTAATGGGCCAATGTTATTTCTTGCCTGCCTTTTGCTATTAACATATTTTAAAAAGCCCTTTTTATTGTCCTTCACAGTACTGGCCAGCTTCAGCTCTAATTGAGCTTTGGCCACGTGTATTTCCTCCCTACAGTGGCGAACAGCCACTCTGTAGTCCTCCCATGTCACCTGACCTTGCTTCCACTGGCTATAAATTTTCTTTTTTCATCTTAGTTCTAGAATAAGATCCCTACTCAGCCAAGCCAGGCTTCTACCTTGCCTGGTTGACTTCTGACATTTTGGAATTGCCTGCTCCTGTGCTCTTAGGAGGTGGTACTTAAAAAGTGACCAGCACTGATGGACGCCAGCACCTTCAAAAGCTTTTTCCCAGGGGACCTTACTAAGTAGTTCCCTGAGCAGCCTGAAGTCAGCTCTCCTCATATCCAGAGTTGAGGTCTTGCTGGCAATGTTCCTCCTGTTACCATCCATAGATTTTAAACCTGACCGCTTTGTGGTCACTGTGGCCAAGGCAGCCACCAATCTCCACTTCACCCATGAGACCCTCTCTGTTAGTAAGCAGGAAGTCGAGGAAGGCACCTTTCCTGGTCGGCTCTCTTAGTACTTGTATCAAGAAGGTATCATCCAGATGCTTTAAGAATCTTCTGGACCTGCTTGTACCAGCTGTGTGGTATTCCCAGTTGACATATGGCAAGTTGAAGTCCCCCATAAGGACAAGGGCAGATGATTTGGAAGCATCCCTTAGTTCCTTAAAGGATAACTCATCTGTGTTGTCATCCTGGCTGGGTGGCCTATAGTAGACTCCCACAACAACATCCGCTTTATTTGCCTGTCCCTTAATCCTTACCCAGAGGCTCCCAACTGTGCCATCGCTAACTGCTAGCTCCATGCATTCCAGCCCCTCCACTACATACAATGCCACCCCCCCCTCCACCTCGCCTGCCCTGCCTATCTCTCCTGAAGAGCTTGTAACCATCCATCATGGCACACCAGTCACAGGACTCATCCCACCAGGTTTCGCTTATGCCTATGACATCACATCTCTGGGACTGGGCCAAGGCATCTAGCTCCTCTTGCTTGTTCCTCAGGCTGCGTGCATTTGCGTAAAAACACTTCAAATGCAGTTCATTGTGCTCGTTGCCTCATGGAGCAGCCTGAGGAATTGCGCTAGCACGCAGCTCCTCAAACTTTGGCGTGCCATGCTGTTGCTCATCGCTGACTAGCCAGGTATTGTCCCTTTCCCCCTTCCAATCTAGTTTAAAGCTCTTGCAATCAGCCCTGCTAGCTCCTGGGCAAAAACCCTTTTCCTCTTCTGAGGAAGGTGCATCCCATCAGATGTCAGTACACCTGGGGATGAATAGACCATCCCATAATTGAAAAACCCAAAGTTCTGCCGATGACACCAGCATCAGAGCCACGTATTGATTATCTGGGTCTGCCTGTTCATTCAATGTTATTCCCTGCTACCTGAAGGATTGAAGAGAACACCACCTGAACACCTGATCCTTCAACTAACCGCCCCAAGGCTCTGAAGTCCCTTTTGATTGACTTAGGATTTTTCTTTGTTATCTCTTTCCTGCCGACACGAAGAACTGATAGCAGGTAGTAGTCTGAGGACCTTACCAGACTGGGGAGTTTTCTAGTAACATCTCTTATCCTTGCCCTGGGGAGGCAGCAGACTTCCCTGTGGGTTGGGTCCGGTCAGCATGTGGGACCCTCCGTTCCCCTCAGAAGGGAGTCACCTATGACAACTACTTTTCTTTCTTTCTTGACATGGGTGGTTGTGATGCGGGGGGGAGGCTGCCTAGACGACCCCTCCATACCAGAAGGACCTGTGTCCGCACCATCGCTTGTCTGCCCATCTGATTCCAGGGCCTCATACCTGTTGTGTATGGGCACCCGGGAAGGTGAGGCAGGCTGAGAGCGGATTCGCCTGCTGCCCCGAGCAGTAACCTGCTTCCATTCTTGCCCGTCACCTGGGTCTCCTCCTTCTGCCTGGTGGTGAGAGAGTAGGGGGTCCCTTGCCTCTTGTGCTGCGGTAGGCTGTTGCACCTGTCTCAGGGATGGTAGAGTACAATTCCACCTGTCAATCTCCTTCTCTGACTCCCTGATACTCCTCAGCCTGGACACCTCCTCTCGAAGCTCCGTCACCAGGGTGAGCGGCTCCTTTACTTGGGCACATCTCCCGCAGGTGAGCTCACCGCTGCTGTCAGACACTGACCTGAAACTCGGGCACTCCCTGCAACCCAGGACCAGGATGGCTGCGTGCTCCCTCGAAGGCCCTGTTTGGGTGGCCGTGTCAGCTGGAGGGGCTGCGAGGGACCCTGAGAGCGCAGCTTTCTGCCGGGTGGATACCATGGCTCCTGCTGTTCTTAGCTCCTTGTAAGTGGGCTGCAGCCTCCGTTTGAAGCGGCAGGGCCCTGCCTGCTCGCCCTCCCTGTGCGAACCGCCGCGCCGCCCTTTAAATCTCCCGCGGTTGCTGCTGGCAACGCCTCCGTGGCTCGCGAGGTCTCCCTGCGGGTCCGCGGGCGGCGGGGGCCCCCCCTTCCCCCTCAGCGGCCGCGGGTCTCGCCGTTGCCGCCGCTGCGCCCCTCGCCGGCTGACAGGACGTCAGAAAACAACAGCCGACACCCTTCAGCGCCATTCTTATTGCTTATTATTATGTTAGAGACCCGCTGAGCAACTACAACCGAGAGGAGTCTCTTTATGAAAATCCATTGAACTCATTTCTTCGATAACTAAGCACGAGGAGACTCAGACATCTAAAAATCGCTGTAACAAACACATTCAGGCGTGTATACACACACCCATGAAGACCAATGACTTCAGTTATAATCCGTAGTCACTTCTGTAGGAGTTAAGCTAATCATACAACCTCAGACAGGGAGTAAGAAACAACGCAGGGAAGTTAACGAAGGTAAGCCACGCAGCACAGGGTGCGTAGTTCAGCCCCGGGTGTTACCTGGGCCGTATTCCTTTGACCACGGTTACTGCTTTGACGTGGGTGGGAAGAGCAAGGCAATGTGTTTTGTTCAAGGTGATCTCAAGGAAAATGAAATATAAACCCTCTCTCTCTCTCCCATTTTGTGCCTACCCTTGTTGGAGCGTGAAAGAGACGCAAAAGCCAAAGCTTTAGGTTCCCATCAGCCTCCCTGTTCTGAAGATGTAGATATCAAATGAGGCATCAAGCATTTTTCTGACTGCTACTTTGGTCTTTAATAGCTGATCTAATTAAAGCAACTCCTAAGGCTTTAACTTCATCACATGCATTGACATCGGTGCAAATCATACAAATACATTCTAATGTGCAGTTTAGTGTTTTTCTCTTGCAGGCACCTAACCATGTAATTTCAAGAAAAAAGCTTATAACATGATATGAGTTCAGAAAAACCTGGGAAGACAGTAACTTTTGCTTTGGCTTTCATTTTCACTTCACTGGTATCTAAAAAAACCCTCTGGAAACCCTTTCAAGTTTGATCGGACGGATAGGAAAATTGAATCAAGATTTCATATTAGGAGAAAACTTCAATCCGTCTCCTTGAATGAAATGGAAGCAATGGAAGTGTTTTTTTGAATGACGGCTTAATGATCTTTTCGGGAGAAAGGTCAAATTACCTTTATTTATAGAAAATACTCTTAGTAAGCTGCCCTTTAAATCACTGTACACCAGAATGGACAGTCCCATCCATGTTAATTAAGCTGTTTTGCAGAGCAACCAGAATTAAGTTTTTTGCTCATTAGCAGTGACTACATGTACAGCAACAGAAGTTGCCATAAACATACTTGAAGCTTAACTCAAGCATCATACAGGAAAACCAGGTCTTGGCAGATCTTGTTCTAGCTGATGTCTTCAACAAAGTCCCAGTACACTGAAGTCTCAAGAGAAATCTGAATCTTAGGCAAAGTCAAGTTGGGAAAAACAAGCCTAAAACCACTGTAAGATCTCCAAAATTCTTCACAGACAGCCCATTGTGCAAATTATGGGTTTCTTGACGCAATGATAATTTTCAACAGATTTCCTGAGCTTTCCTCTCACAAGCTAAAGAACCACAGATGTGAGATGGGGCAGATGTGAGATCTTACCCCTAAGATTTACCAAACTATCTAAATGTCTTATGTAAGGAAGAAATATCATCTCAAATCATCAAATCCACCACAGAATACAACTGGTCTGAATTAAAAAAAAAAAAAAAAAAAAAGCTCTGCTATCACGGAATTTGCAAGATATAAGGTAGCTGACTGCAATTAAGCCCAAATTTTGAATGAAACTACTAGCTCCAGACAGCAAGTGACATTACTGAACGGGTATTTATTTCCTATTGTGTTTGTTGTTATCCTCAAAAAAAATTAAATCTGGAGCTAAGTGATGACCTAAACTTGGAGCCCAATCATTTGCTACATACAACATGCGGAGTTCCTATTTTGAGAGTATCCTAGTTCTAGAAATCCCCAGTTATTCAACTGGATACTTTCGACTGCTTTGAGCATTACCTGCACAAGACTCAAGTCCTGGCACTGTGTAAACAAGTCATTTTTCTAAAAGCTCAAAGAAAAATATAGGAGACCCTTCCAGAGTTACATCAATATTCTTCTGGCAGATCTGTGGTCTCTTCATTACACGGTAACTTTGAATACTATTGCATTGCAGAAATTCTGGCAAGAAAGAGTCCTGAATTTCAACGTCTTTGCTTATTGGTCAAAAGTTAGATAAGTTCAGACATTCCTCCAAATACTGGAAATATATATTAAATTATGAGGTAACAGAAAAACTCCTAAGCAAGATACAGCAGAACAACAGGACTGTGCATTGAGACTTCTTAGCCTCATGAAAAGCTAGTAGCTAAGCAATTCTGGAAGGGACCTATTGTATGCTTACCTTTTTATTGTGAGGAAGGTCAGAGGGCAAGTACATAAAATCTTAGGGACTAGGGTTTTCTAATAGCATATCTACTAGTCTTTCAATGTACTTAGGACATTGTCCTGATTGCAGTGTAAATGAACATGACTCAAGGAAACAAAAAGATTTTCCAAAAAGTGTTCCCAGATAGAGAGTAAAATTTTAAACGCTCTCTCACCCAACTGACATACTAGCTCTACTGGACTGCAAGGCACTAAGAGATACCACGTATTTTCCTGCTATTTGGTATACCAGCAGAAATACAGGTACAGTTACACTGTAAATCAAAACCAAGTAAAAACCCCTTAAATATGACTAAGCTAAGGTAAAGTTGGGAACCTTCTTGATTTTAAAATAAGAAAAATAATGCAACTAATAGGCTGTAATCATCCCATCACTCTTTGTTGCTTTTTGACTCAATATGTCCCTCTCCTCTGTCAATCCTTATCATTTCAAATTATAAGGACTTCAGGGAAAAAAAAAAAAAAAAATCACATCTCCTACTACTGCCTCTATGCTTCTGAAATGTGCAGAATCTCGCTCCTGTAGGATTAATCATTTCAAGTAGCAGGAACAACTATTCCAGAATCTACATACCCTGCATTTGGCAATCTTAGGAGTTGTTAAAGGATCTGGTCTTGTAGAACTACATTGTCTAGACTAAGAACAATAATCCTTTTCTTAAAGCATAATTCAAAAGCACAGGGTATGTAAAATTACTGAAAATATTATGACAATTAGTGGACTATAAAAAAAGCTAACCACTATTACACTGTCACTCACATGCATACCAGCCTCTGTGCCACTAAACAACTCAGTATATCACAACTTCTTACAAAATACCACCCCAGTTTTAAAATAGAGCAATATTTTTCTAAATTTGCAGATCATGTTTTCTCTGAAAGCGATGTGATGGCAGCATGATTAGACAAACCCTTTCAAGACCCTGATCAAGACACCCGTAATTGAAACACATTTTCATGTTAGCAGTTTCCAAGTTAGCTAGAAGAAAGTTGGTCATTTTCCCCTGTAATGCTGACATGCCTGACAAAACCATGGCTGATAATACATACACTGTTAGCCATTTATTAACAATGAATGGAGCATAACCCAAGCAATACCCAAGTATCCTGAATTTATAATACTTTTCTCAAAAGCTATCTTTTCTTTTTCCCTGAAAAGAAGAAAAATTTGCCAGCATTAATTACAACTGATCTACAACACTAACTTCAACATTACATAGAAACTACAGGTGATCTAAAAATGTATGACTGCAGAATTATTTTTCTGAAAAAGCAATCCTAAAGTATCTATATACCAATTAAACTCTATGCTGGGAGGAAAATGGGCAATGACTTCTAGAAATGCTGATTAAAGTTACTGGGACTAATAAGAAATGAGTGGATCTTTCCAGTTAAAATATTTCATTAAATCAGTGGAAATCTGGCACAAAAATATTTAAATAATAGAAAAAGTTGATGTTTGTTAATGTCCAAATCTTAACAAAGAAAAACTAACAACAAGGAAATCATTACCAGTAACACTTTGGGTGTGGCAAGTTACAAACTACACAAAGATTTCAGATGTCTCTGTACAGTGCTGAGCTAGCCCACAAAGAAGTCAATTTCTGGGAGATGCACAATGTATTATTCTTCAGTATAAACACCAAAATAGAACATTGCCTCCACAGGCTGCTTTTCCTCAAGACATTCCTTCTATGCAGCCCCCTCCCACAGTCAGACTAGGCTTCCCTGTACCCTGTAGCTTCTCTTGTTACTCACTTAGCACAAAAAAGTAACAAAGAAAAAGGGGGGGGTTGGCCTTTTTTTTTTTTTATTTTATTTTTTTTAAAGAAAACCTTAATAATAAACTCAGGGCTGGCTAGCCACAGGTCCTCAAGCCTTTAGAATGGCAGGCTATCCAGTTACAATTAGCAAATCATATTAATGGGTTTTAAGTAGAATTATCACATCACGTATTTACCCTGCACTAATGGCTAGACATTTCACTTAAAAGCAGTCACATTTCTTCAGTACCTGGGCCAAAACGTAAAGAAAACCCAAGTAGCACTACAAACAGATAAAGTAATGTTATTCTACATTTTTTGAAGCCTGGGACCCTGAAACAATAAAATTTGTTAATCTTCAGACAACTACATTTCTTTCACCTTTTAAAAGGACAGTCTAAATCACCCACAGATTTTCTGTCGGAACTTCATGGGATGAATGGAAATCTCAAATTTTTCTCAGCTCTAATATCAATCTTTCTCTTCTAGTATAAAATGTTCTTTGATTTTCCTCTAAGCAGAATCCCATCCCATCCCATTTAGCAGATAGATCATGGTAGCTCAGAATTTAGCAGGTAGCTCACAGTGGTTGTAGATGTTTCACATCTCCTTTTTTTTTTTATTTTCATATTTAGAATATAATCCAGAAAACTGTTACTTAAGATAACACCCAACACAGCTGGTGCTTTCCTATTTGATTACCATAAATAACTACAGGCAGAATTAATGCTGTGTTTTGTCACATAATCCCTTCCTAATTCGAATCTAATCATTAAGTATTCCTTCACTTCCATTTAGTCAATTCACCTAAACAGCTAAAGCTTGCATCTTTCGACTTTCTTTTTTACACGCTCTAACGAGGCACTCCATTTATTCATTTGCATAGCATTATTGTTACTGAGACAACACTGTTACCTTCTGTTTCTTATCAACCTAGTTATCTTATGCTTCAAATCTAAAACCACTTTCTTTGTCAAGTTGCCCAGTAATATTCTAGTTTTCATAGGCATTACTTCAAAATATAGGGACAAGACAAAGAAAATGTGATTCAAAATATACTGGAAATGGCTGCCACAGAGGCATAGTTATTTTAATTTGCTTTTGCTTAGGACAAACAACAGATAATGAACTTGCAACAAATCATGAAATACCCTAATGCTTTGGAATAAACAACTACTTTGCTGTTATAAAATAGTGTACACTTCATTCTTAAGTAATCTTACCAATAGCAGACTCTTTCAAATTACTTGAACTGGAGCTGCTTGAGTTGTCCAATACGTCCAGCTCATCATCTAATTCAGAGAACATATCTGCAGAGAAAAATGAATGCAAAGAAGGTTTTAACCCACCTCTGACCAGCATAATAGTACTCCTAATGCTTCTTTTGCTAATAACTACCTTTCTGAGAGTTCTCCAAAGTGCTGTGATCTTCTACCAGGATTTCTTCATATGTTCTTTCCTCATCTTTTCCACATGCAGATTGACAACTTTCAGCTGAGAGGTCAGTATTTTCTGAAAATTCACTTTTGCAGTTGGCTGCTCCACTCCTGCTGCTGTGAAGACTCAACTTCTCATAATTTTTCTGACAACAAAGAACAAAAACGAAATGTTACATATTGTCCTTATCTAGCACTCATTAGAAAACCTGCAAATGGAAGTGTCACTTGTGTATACACGCACACATAAAAATGGACTTTTTGTTCCCACTTAGCTGTTAGTCCAGGACTACATGGTACCCGTTTCAACCCCTGATTCTACATTTAGAGCAAAACTTTTAAACTCTTAATCTAAACAAATTCTTTCTAGCCTTTACATAAAAGGCATCTCTATTCTTGATGAAGGTCTTTTCATAACAAGCACTGAAAGTGAAAAAAATGAAACAAATACCAGACCAGAAAGAACTACTGAACAACACAAAAAAATAAAGTCTAGACAAAGATAGCAGGTTCCCAGATACAAGGAATGGAAGATCTACTCTCTTTCAGCTTAGATAATAAACAGCAGACCAGTCCTGGACAATACAAACCTGCACAATAGTCAAGATGGCAGTAAAATATGAAGTGAACTTGATACAATGTGATGCCAGAGAGAGTCTCCAAGACTGTACTGACCAAATGTAGCAAGGGGTTCTTTAATGAGTACAAAATTCTGCCTCTACTGTTGTCATTGTTTATAGCTTTTCTGGAAAGAACAGAGATCCCTGATCCCTATTATTCCTTCTGTTTTAATGCAACATATTTTGAAAACAGACTGTTTTTATGATCTCTTTATATATTGTTCCAAGTCTTCTCATATTATTTCTGTTGTGTGTAAATAAATTCATGTTTCTTTTTACTCTGTCTTGTCAGAACAAAGTGTGATAAAGGAGAACAGGAGATAAATTATATAAACATATCAGATTAAACAAATGAGTATCTTTAATATTAATTTCAGGAGATAATACGTTCCTAAATATTTATATTCTTACCAAGTGTGTCAAAGACAATTTGGCCTGTATCTAAGACAGTATTCTTCCACAGTCTTTCCCATGAAGTATTTTGACCTTATTGTGACGCAGCAGAATGGGTGCATTCTGAAAACCCTTCCTCCTTCAGAAACCTAACCGCACCCCTGAGCACTGACTATTGTCTCTGCCTGCATAATGGTCTGCTTCAATTATTTCCCCATCTTTTGTTCTATTCCCAAAACTATAACTTAACTTGTAAGAGATGGCTTGTCAAGCTTTTCTTTTTAAATTTGAGCGGAAAAAGATCATTTTATACTTAAGTACTGGACTGAGCTTATGTCCAAGATGCCACAATAGCAGTGACTGCAGTGTAGCACAGCATGGCAACCACTAAGGATGACTCGGCAAGCTCACTTGAAGAGATTAGTCTAGTCATGACATATGAGCACGCTTATTGTACCCTGAACAGTAAGTGCACAATTACTAAAGAGAACCAATTCACCTGTTCTACATCAAAGAAAACAAAGTAAAGGGAGAGAAGGGTCAAACTCCATGGACATTTCAAACTTAAAACTCCTTTCAACATTGCCAAGACTGAACTTCACACTCAAATGACTAATTGTTAACAATAACTGATAAATCAAGTAGAGCAAAGAGGACAAAAAAAAAAAAAAAAAAAGATCAAAGACTGCTGTTACCAACTGATGTCAGATCCAACTGCCACATCAAGAAAGGAAACCGGTTTGAAATGCCTGAACTGAACTCTGTAGACCTCATGATAAAAATAATAATCATACCTGCTACAGAAACTGTTCAGAGATCAGTGAAATGTATCCTAAAGCCTTAAAGCAGTTATATAAACTGTAAAGCTATAACCTGTCTATACATAAAATCTGGTCCATTTACATAATATCTGAACATAGAGAAATACAGTATTTCATTACTAATCTGAGAGTAATATATAAATTTACTGTGATATATTTTGCCGTACCTAGACAATAGCTAATAATTTTCAAAAGTGAGATTATATACTATTGTTTCTCTTTTGAGTAGGATGCTACTAAATCTAAATCAGTTGGGATTTAGAAGGACAAAAGTACACTGACTGGAGGAGGCTGGGATGAGACTTCAGTGCTACTTCTGCTCAGCATTGGAATGGGACCGTAAAAGACCTACATAAGAATATAAGGATATAAAGAACGTAATTTTGTGAGAAGAGCATGGAGGAAAGTATTCTCCAACACCTTGAAACACCCATTTCTATATCCTTGGAGAGACTTCTCTCAGATAGGCCAAAAGACAGATAGTTACGCTTTGAAGAAATCTATCAAACTGGGATATTCAAAATATCACAAACATTGAAACATGAGTTAGATTGATATATATTCACTTGAACTGTGCTCATACCTACACTTTATTCTAGAGTCCAGTATTTTACAAATCTTTCTGGAGGCTTCATCAGTTGATCCAGTTTATTTTCACATTTCCATAATAAACTAGTATCTCAGTTTCCCCATGGGTCCGATTGTTCGCCACCTTAGTTGAAACAAACTCTGCCTTCTACTATAAACAAACACAGTTCAAAAGAATATCGAAGGGGAAAACAGTCCCTGTGCAAAAATGTTCAAATGATAAACCAATTAATTTTTTTTTTCCAGAATTCATCTTTATGACTGAGCAAAGGCATCTCAACACTTGAAATTTGTGTCCCAGCCTCTGTCTACAAGCTGAGACTCTTCATCCATATATCCTGTACACTTGCACCATCTCTCTCTTCACCGGTCACTGTTCACTGTTACCACTGTAAAATTAGATATGCTTTATTTTTGGAGAAGTGAAACTTAAATTGGTCTTTTTGCCTTCCAACAGGAATCTAATCTTTCATAAATTGAAATTAATGCTGTCAAAACAAACAAACAAACTAGGTTTAACTAAAATAAAGATATTGACCATTTGTTTAGCTCTGTTTTGCCATATTGCTGTGCAGAAGAATTAACTTTTCTGTCTTCAAGAAATATAGAGCTCTCTAGTGGCACTTGCAAACAGTGTTTAGTTAATCTTTTATTAGAGACAAGTACTTACAGCATTATACTAGTCAACTGAATTTCTACTTTAAGGAAAAAAAAATAGAACTACTTCCACTATTAAGCTATTTGTAAAAATCTAGAACATAGCAATAAAGTGAGTAACAGCTAACATGAAATTGTCGGGGAAAAAAAAAAAAACCAAACATACTAAACGAACATATTTCTTTCTCTAACAGGGTAGCAGCTCTTGTGCACTGGGAACAAGAAGTCGATGTTATTTATAACGGTTTTAGTAAGGCTTTTGACAATATTTCTCATGACATCTTACAAAAAAGCTAGGGAAGCGTGACCTAGACAAAATCACAATCAGTTTGCTGTACAATTGACCATAAAAATTGTACTCAACTTGGTAACTACTTTGAATGTTTGTTAAACTAAAAATGGGTAGTGAGCACAATTTTTCAGTCTCCCTTCTGACCTTGTTCCAAAACCATTCAATGGTGTCACTGAATTACAATGATAATCTGCATAATGGGATAGATAGACTGCCTCTTAAATGCGCATAGACTGTGATACATTCACCTCATATATCATACTACAGCATATACATCATACACAGAATTGCATCAATGCAAGTGACAAAAGGTTACGAAGAAAGTTTTGACAAACTGGAGAAACTAAAAGAGCTGATGAAATTTAAATAGGGAGAATGCAAAGTTCTATGAGCAGGGAGAAACTACTGTACAAATGCACAGACTGGGGAAAGACTGGTCAGACAGCACCTCTGCAGGAAAAGATATGGGGATTTTGGTGGATCAGAAACAGAGCATGACTCAACGATACCATGCTGTTATGAAAAGTTAAACATCATACTGGGATGTATAAAGAGAATCATCTCCAAGAACTGCGTAATCTTTCTACTTGGCACCAATAGGGTTCTCAGTTGGAGTAATGGAGTCCAATTTTGAATACTACACTTAAAAAAAGTGGAGAGACAGCAAAGGAGAGAAATGAGAATAATCAGAGGTCCACAAAACACAACTTACAAAGTAAGACTGATGGAATTTGATTATTCAGGCCAAAGAAAAAGATTACTGAGGGGAGATATATAAAACAAAACAACTCTTACATATTTCCAATGTGGGAAGGACAAAAAGTAAGCAGCTTAAGCTCCAACAAATACAATTTAGGTTAGACTTTAAGACCATTTAACAGTAATTAAGTGTTCAACTATTGCATCTATCTGTGATCCTGCAGAGAGAAGTAAGGGTTCATACACTATGTAACAGGTTTGAATGTGCTCAGTAATGCGGTGTTCTGGGGACATTCTGGACTTAGTGCTCTCAGAGCAATTATATGACACTTAAGAGTGGGTCCAAAAATTTCAAGTGTCATATACATCCCATACGTGCACATGCATATGTCCATCTAATATCTCCTGGAAACAAGACATACATAACACATTTACTCTGTCAAGCATACAAAGTGAGACCAACATTTTCTGAAAGCATCAGACTAACTGCAGGTACAGAATATAGCACAATGTATATGTGCTGTGGGTGTGCCCAGGATTTCCAATTATCTTCTGACAGTGCTTCAGGCGTCCTCATGGTTTTCCAGACATTATCTTCAGATGGAAAAAAAAGACATTTTTATGATTGACTGGTCAAATACCTGTCAGGAGTTACAGGTAGCTTGGACATGGACAAGATAATCTCTGACAACTCTTCCTGCCTTGTATTCTGTGATTCTATTAAAGTACGTTGATGCACTAACAGACTGAAGCTGAATTAAACATATTATGGGTTTGTCCTTAATAATTTGATCATACACTTTCACAGGTAGTAACTAGGCTATGATGACTATTTTCTACCTTCAGCAACTGTTAAAAAAATTATACCTGCAAAACAGTTTTTGCATCATTATTTTATTCTCCAAACATAAATAATATAAATCTAAAAAGGTTACTTTCTTCTTATCACACCAACCGTAATTTCTAAGACTTAAACTTTAATTCCAGTACCTGCTACATAAATGCCAAAACAGAATAGTCAGAACAAAATCAATGGAGTGAAAGGTAGAAGAAGAAACCAATTTGTGGAATGCTAAGCTTTCATGACATTCCTGAGTCCTCACTCATTTCCAAAGGAATGGGAATTGTATGCAGCAGTGCACAGACAGGCACTATCACCCAAACTTTTAAATAAAACTTTTAATAATCAATTTTTAATAAAAATAGGATTTGAATATTCTAACCTAATGTAAAGATTGGACTATATTGCTGCAATATTAATAACCTGTTGCATTCTAAGTGTTTTAAAACCAAACATACTCTTTGCTTCAACCAATACAAAAACAGTTGCTGTATTCATACACTGTTGTTTTAAGAAAAAAAAAAAATCTTTTATGCATTGATTGGCTGAATTAAGCAAAATATATATCTAAACACAAAGAGGAAATGAAAATGAACATTAATCCAATCTTCATGTTCTTTTCTGAGTTAACAGGAAAAAAAAATTAATTCAAATCAAATTGCTAATTAAGCCCGACTTTGTAATGCATGTGGTGATGCTTAGAAACTAACGTGATTATTAGCACAACAATTGCCAACAGTGCAGAACTGAATTTGGGTATGGGGGGAAATGACTTGGTGAAAATGCAGTTAAATCGTTTTGTGTTTCTTTGCCTTTCAGAGAGCTGTGATCCTGTGCTCATTTCTTCTAAAAACTTGAGGAAATTGATAGCTGCTTTTAATTACAAGAGTTGCCAGTAACCTGCAGTGTGGTTACAAAAGTATGGATTCTTAAACCATGAGCTTTAACCCTTCCCCCCTTTGGTCACATATCCCTGTGGATGAAGAAAAGGATTGGGATAAAGAAAATCCATTCCTGTGGATAAAGAAGAGTGGGAGCAGTAGCATGCTCTGTATTTACAGGTATTCCTACAAAACGCTTCACAGTTATTTACATTATTGTCTTTGTGATAGAAGGGACATACAAAGAAATCCCAACATTTCTCAAGACTTTAGATACACCATTCATGTTTCTAAACCAATCTAGAAAAGACATAACACAATCTACTCGTAATTATCTACAGGTGGATTATGAAGGTTTATGCCACAGATGGAACACAGGAAACTGCATCAGCCATTTCAGGTCTGGCCAGGCTCTTCAGTTTAGATGTAGTCCTGTCTGAAAACTCCTATACTGCTTCTTTCACTATTTCCAGCCAATAAATAGTTGAAATGCTCCTGCAACAGAGCGCGCCAGCCAGGCTTCTTAGCATAGGCTGTAACCAAGCTGCCTGCAAGCAGAATAATCAGAATATGTCTCCCAGCAGTAGCATCCTAGTCCACCAGAAGTGCAATACCTTGATACCTGAAGATCTAGGTCTGAGAGGCCCAGTGTTGACCTGCAGCTAAAAATCCTATCTAGATGGAAGATGACTTACCTTGGATCCATATGCCATGCTCTTCAGCATGCTAAGTTAGAGGAAGACTTATCAGTTGAAGTGTGAAAACAAAAAAGTGCAGAGAGCAACCTTGCTAATAAGCATTCTTGTGTGTCTGAACATTAGGACAAAGCACTCAGCTAATGGTGACCTAAATGGACCAGCTCAGCCCAAGCACTGTTAGTGACTTCTGACACCCTGACAAAACTGGATGTGGAGCCACTCCATAGATCGCACTACACTCAGAAACAAAAGTTGTACCTACTTTTCCATTATCTAAGCACCTCAGTCTCCCGTTACTCTGCATAATTGGAAACTTCATTTGAATACAGGGATTTGCATATATGGATTTAAAAATAAAATGTGTGTTCTAGTGACATTATTAATACAAAAATTACAATAAGCTTAAATTCCCAAAGAATACAGTATTACAAAAACCTGGTATAGAGTAAGAATGTGACGGAACACGTGTGCCATATGCACAGATCAGAACTTCAGGAACTGAGAAAAGCAATTTACTCTCGGGGAATATATTAAAAATGGGCAGACATGATAGACTACCTGGCTGATCAGAGTAGCAGGAGGTACAAATGGCTCATATTTTGTTATATATTTTTAGCTGACAGACTCAGATTATAAAGCTTACCGTTTTCTCTCCCACATTCAAAATATAGGACAGATCTCAATATTCATCATTCTATATTGTTTCAGGTATATTGATATTTTACATTTAAAAATCTGGCAATGAGAAAAAAGTTATTCTATTTATATGTCAAACAGTATGTGAACACACAGGCTTATCAAGGGCTTCTAAGCATTATTTCTAAGTTAAAAACACTTCAGGATACATGCAGTAAATGAAACAATAATGGGTAATGCCTATGTAATCAAATACATATTTCCAAAGTAATAAAAGTGACTTATTTGCAGCTTTTTGCAAACAGCCAAAATAATGTCTAAATTTTTCAAATCTATATACCTCAAAAAAGCAATCAAATTATTATTTGGCTACCCTCTCATCTCCTTAAAGGAAAATATTAGAAAGATACTATCATTATCAGTTAAATCAACTGCTGCTTTGAGACTCAGATTTGGCTTGGAACACAGAAAACTCAACTTTGCCAGTGGTCTGTTTGGTGACCTTACACAAACTACTTTTTTCCTCTCCTTTTCCTACCCAGAGCATGAATATATAATATTGACCACCTTGAAATAAAAGGTACTATGTGAGAGAGAATTACTACTATTATTATTATTACTTGTTTTGGTCCTCTGTACCTTGTGTTATGTCAGCAACCATAACCTTTCAGAACTGAACACATTAACTCTATTAAACACCCTTCATCCCTACATCTGCTTCTGTTCTTACATAAACAACAATTTCTATGGAAAACAAGGAAAGACAAGAGTTTATGTAGGGAGCTGATAATGATTCTTTTTATTAGGATTATTTTCAAGCATGGATTTTATGCTATACTTGCCAGGCAAGGTAACTACACTTCTCCATCATCATCTACGGACCTGCATTTCAATTGCCTACTTATCAGCTTCCATACTGGTCTTAAACTACTTACTTATAAAACAGATTCCATTCTGGCTCCAAAAGATCTCTGCTGCTTAGTTCCATAAACCAAGACAGAGGGTACGCTCTTTATTTCAGAAACATTATATGACACAACTGGGATGAAAAGGAGGCCATAAGTACATTTTAGTAGAGAGAAAACAAAGTATAATATAGCCTGCTTCAACAAAACATTGAATTACATGGCAGAAACACTGAATTCTCCGACACCATGGAAAAGTGACAAATTACCTGGCTGTGGCATTGCTGGGGCCTTGACTAAGATGAATTAGGTTGTCCATACCTCACAGAGTTTTTATTTCAGGAACAGCTGCGTGAAATTCTTCCTAGTACTTTTAGTCAGAATATTGTCTTTTTTTCAAAAGTCAAACTTTTCAGGAATAATTATTCTCTTTATTAGAAATCTTCATAAACTTCATAAAACTTTCTTACAATACAAGGAACAAGGAAACAAGATGGCTCCTTCTGTTTGTAAGCCCTGTGTCACTCCTCTGAAATTTGAAAGATCCTAGCCTGATTTATTCTATCTTATTCACAGCAACGACACACAATTATGTCTCCCACTTCTCATTACTGAGCCATACTCCTCTCAGCTTCTGTAGCGTTCTCGATCTTTGTCAGGTCCTCCTGTTGTACCTGTTTCTTTTAATATACATAATAAAATATCCATTGGAGTGGAACTAGAATTACAGTATTTCTTCCTTGAGAAGACTAGCCATTATCCCCCAAAATACAGAGGCATTTTCCTTCTTGTTTTGTAGATAGCTGTATTTTTCAAGTATTTATACAAAACAGAGGCAGTCTAACTTCAATATAAAGCTATTAGTTCTATCATATCTTACAAGTGTCTGGATAGGGCACTCTTCTCTCAAAGACAGGATAATTGCATTGAAATCCCAAATCAAGCAGCTTTCCGTCCATAGTACATTTTCTGCAAATTTCATCACAGTTATGCAAGAGAACAACTATATCAAGATATGAAAAAATAATGGTGTACAACAAGCTTCCAAATGTGTAGGGTAAGAAAACTCAAAAAACATGGAAAAAAATTGGTCATACTGTTTTAAGTTATAAATCCTACTCTATCTTTCTTTCATCTCAGTACCTCTTACATTTCAAATGACAGTGGTTTGTTGAGGTTTTTCTAGAAGTTGTTGGCATCCTTTTTAATGAAAAAAAAAATGGTACAATACAAATAATGATCTTGGACTGATAGGTCAAAAAAATACTGAAAAAAAAAAATGGTTAACAATTTCTACAAGTCTTATGTTTGGCCAGGTAGTTGAAGACAAAGAATGTATAAAAAAAACAAAAACAAAACAAAAAAAACCAACAAGCCAAAAAAAACCACAAAACAAACAAACAAAAAGAAAACCAAACAAAAAAAAAAAAACACAAAAAGAACCAAATCCATGAGTTTGGGACCAGGTGTTCCTGAAAACCTTTTTCCTGCACAGAGGTTCTTCAGTGCAAACTACTGAGCCCTGATAAAAGGAATCTGAGATACAATAGCTGAAAGACAAGAGTAGCTGTGTAAATTATAGCTTTGCTTCATAACTACCATAACAATAATTTTCACAGTGAGCTTTTACTACACAAAAGCACTGTCCTTGTATTTTTTTAAGTAAATTCTCTAAGATCATATACAAGTTTGGTTCATTATGTAAAATACTGATGTCCTTCATGAAGAGTGCTTAAAACACAGCCTGAAGCAAATGGAAGAATTTTAAGTATTTCTGCAGAACTGTATCAGACAGTAAGAAAGCATTAGCAAATACCTTATCAGCATCACTGTTCTTTGTTTAGCAATCTGTAATTAAAAATTATATTTGTGTAGGTTCCATTTTCTAGGTGTCATTGTTTGTGAATCATACACAAGATTATCCATTTGTTCCACCCCAGCCAAGTGTATATTCTCCTATTCACAAGCCATTCACAAGCGTGCAGTAATAATTAAACATTATCAGATTCTATCAAAACTGCAAGTACCTCCATAACAATGCCATTTTCCAACATAGAATGATACTGGGTTTTAAGATACTGTTATTTTTCCTGCATAAGCATGTCCACAAAAAATGAATGAATATCTCATTAAAAATAAATTAGCCTGCATGGAAAAATGTTCTAAGAGGATGGGTCTTTTCATTTTGATTTATTTTCTGCTTTGTTGTACCTTATTTTCTCAGATACAGCAAACAATGATAAGAAAAAAATAAAGCCCAATACATGTACTTACTTGTGATAAAATGGAAAGCCGATGGTGATAGGTTACTGCATTTCGATTAGCCTCCATGAAGTACTCCTGGGTTCGCCTCCTCTCCCGATGCAGTTTCTTCTCCAACATGAGATGGGAGGTGGATAAAACATCCAGGTATTTCATCATCACATCGGACAGCAGTGAGCTGACCTCCACTATGTCTGGACGTGCCTCTGCATCAGGAGTCAAGCATCTACAGAAAGAACATTCTCTAATGAAAGCTAATTACTTTTTTCTAGAAAACTGTTGAGTACCACAGCACTCCTCCACTGGTATTTATCAAGTCATGCTGGCCAGCAGTCTGCTCAAGCCTGTGTGGGACAGTTTGGCACTGTGCAGCCTTGGTGTTGAGACACCACAGAGCACAGTCTCTGTATCAGCTGGAGCAATTACCCTTGGCACTGCAGAGGCACCGACCTGGACAGAACTGTTACGGGGGGCTGCTGCTGTGCACACCCAGACACACTAGGGAGTGCCTGGTGCCTCTTCTTGGGGCAGGGGGAGACATTGGCCTCCCCTGTGGTGACTGTGCTCTGGTCAAAGTGCTGCACCACTGGACAAAGCTGTGAAAGAGATGAGTGTGCTGTCAGGAGGATTTACAGAACAAGATCTTCACAGAGACTTTGCAGAGACGAGACCCCCAAACAATGCAGAGGAGGAAAACCTAGAGATTACCCTCAAAGGAGCAGTGGATGGAGGGTCCCAAGAGGAGATAGGCTGGAGACTTGTGACTTCTGCCAACAGAAGGAAGGCTTTTCCTCTGTCTACAGATATACAATTACAGAAGAGGTATAGCAACCTGGGAACAGGTGAGGAAGAACAAGACCTACCAGAGGACACACCAGAGCCAGGTGAGTCTGAATCAAGTGTCTCCATCACAAATAAGAAGCAGCAGCTGAGAGTCATTTGAGATTGAGGAAACAGAGGCACCCATCTACTTGATCTGATTTGATGATTGTGAAGCCTGTTGCTTGCGAGGTGCTTGGATTCAGGACATTGTGGAGATACTACCAAGACTCATCTAGCCCTTGGGCTATTACACCTTGCTGCTCATTCATATGGGCACTAATGACACTACCGGGGCTGACCCTGAACATACCAAAAGTGACTACAGAGCACCGGGGTCAAGTGTGAAGGCCAGGGGGGTGAGGTGGTGCTCTCCTCAATTCTTCCAATGAGGGGGAAAGGCTCAAGTCAGGGTGGATGCAACCTGCAGTCCAACACCTGGGTGCGTGTAGTCAAGAGCTTATGGGCAAGGATCAGAGGAACAGACCAACGTGGGTGACATTGTGGTAGATGCCTGCTATAAACCACCCAAAAATGAAGAGGAAGTCAATGAAGCCTTTGTTGGACAGATGAAGGAAGCTTCATGATTGCAGGCACTCATATTCTTTGGGGCCTATTAACCACCCTGATATGTGCTGATGGGGTAACATGGCGGAGTGCAGCAATCCAGGAGATTTCTGGAATCTGTTGATGACAATGTCTTGGTGGAGGTGATTCAGAAGCTAACTAGCAAAGGCACTCTGTGAGACCTGTTATTCATAAACAAGGTAGAACCAGACAGGGTTGTGAAGACTGAGGGCAGCCTTGGCTACAGCAACCATCAAACTGTGGAGTTCAAAATCATGAGAGAAGTGAGAGAAGGACAGATTGTATGGTCACAACACAGGACTTCAGGAGAGCAGAATTCAGCCTGTCCAGGGATCTTCCTGGTAGAATCTCATGGAAGACTGCTCTGGAAGGTAAAGGGAAAGCTTGGGAGAGCTAGCTAATCTTCAGGGACACCTCAAAGCACAAGAACAGCCCACTCCTGCATGTAGGAAGCAGGGGTGGGCTACACAGGAAGAATATACAGATATTGCCTGAAGGGTGGCATTAGGAAAGACAAAGCTCAGCTGGAGTTGAAACTAGCAATGGATGTGGAAGGCAGAAGAAAGGCCTTCTGTAAGTACATTGACAACAAAAGAAAGGCTAAGGAAAATGTGGACCTACTATGCAACATAGTGACAAAGGACATGGAAAAAGCTGGGGCACTCAATCCCTTTTTTTGCTTCCATTTCCATTGGGAAACTTTGGCCTTAAGTATTCTAGATCTCCGAGCCTACCTGTAGAATCCATGAGCATGAAGCATTACCACACAGTAGAAAATATAGTGAGAAAGCATTTAAGCCAATTGGACATACACAAGCCCATGGGACCAGATGAGATGAGCCTGAGGGTGCTGGTGCAACTGGTTGATGCCACTATTCATCATGTCTGAAAGGATCAGAGGGAGGTTCCTGCAGACTGGAAAAAGTTGAATATCACACCCATACCCAAGAAGAGCAAGAGGGAGGATCCAGGAAGCTACCAGTCAGCCAGCTTCACCTCAGTCCCTGGGAAAATAATAGAGCAAATTCCCCTGGAAGTAATTTCCAAGTACACAAAGGACAACAAGGCAACTGGGAACAGCCAGGATGGATTTACCAAACAGCTGTCATACTTGACAAGCCTGATTGCTCTCTATGATGAGAATACTGGCTCTGTGGACAAAAGGAGAGCACTATAAGCTGTGGGTGGCTTTATTTTAGCAAGGTCTTTGACATAATATCCCAGAGTATCCACAGGTCTATAAGGTAGGTAGATAATTGGCTGAACTTCCTGGCTCACAGAGATGTCATCAGCAGTACAAAGTCCAGCTGGTGGCTGGAAGTAGCATCCTCCAGGCATTGATATTGGGCCAGCACTGTTTAATGTCTTTATTAATGACCTAGACGGTGGGATGGAGTGCATTCTCAAAAGGTTTGTGAACACCAAATTGCAGGGATCAGTTGATAAACGGGGCAGGGCTGCTGTCAGAGGGACCTGCGCCACCTATACAGAGATCTGATTGCTATCTACATAATGGGAGGGTATAGAAAAGATGGAGCCAGATCCTTCTCAGAGGTGCACAGTGGCAAGAGGCAATAGACACAAGATAGAACACACGAAAGTCTGATTAGATATAAGGATTATTATTATTACTACTACTACTACTTCTAATCACAAAGGCAGACAAGCACTGAAGAGGGCCCAGGGAAGTTGTGTGATCTCCATCCTTCAAAATATTCAGAACTCAGTGAGACAAGGGACAAGACTCTGCAGTGAGCAACCAGATCTAATTGTATCTGCTTTGAGCAGATGGACTAGATGACTTCTGCGGGTCCCTTCCAACCTAAATTACTTTACAGTTCTATGGTTCTTGTTTCAGGCACCCTAGGTAGCTGTTTAGTTACAGTAATAGTGTATTATTAAGTCTGTTTTTAAATCCCCAGAATATTTTCTATGTAGTGTAGGACATAAAAGCTGATAGGGACAGTTCTGCATGTACTATAAACTGTCTTAGATCTGTTAACTCCAGTGAACCTGATAATTTACTATGATTTCCCTGCAGAGTACTATTGACCAGCTAGCATACAGATACACTTAACCCAAGAGCCTTATTTAAAGAAAGTGTCACAGAATGATTTTATTATTTCTAAAACAGTACTTTCTAAATAAACATAGCTGCCATGTAAAGTAGCAGTTTGGAAAATGTTTTACAGTACTTGAACTTCTTGATTTTAATCTTTTTTGTTTAAATTTGCTCAAATCCGTGGATTCGTCTCATTAATTTTCATAACTTTGTTAATCTGTTTTACTTAAAATTTTATATTTCCTTTAAACAGATGCAAGTTTTTCACCCTTAAGAATGTTCTGTTTGATTTTTTTCTTTTTAATTTTTTATTTTAATCCACTGAAATTGGTCAAAATTTCCAAGAATGATGTGAGCTATGAAAGATTTCTGATAAGTCCTAAATCCATTTCCCATGCATCTAGAAAATTATTTATTTATGACTAAACACTGAGTAGGTTGATGTTCAATTCTGAAAGACTTTGATGATTATGATTCCCGAACCTTCTTTAGTAGCTTAATCCAATAAAACTGTATTTTAATAATAACAATACTGAATAGTAATAATGATAACACTAAATGCAAATTTACAGTTGCAACATGAAGCTTTCAACGTTTTTTCTAATCATTATCAATAAATTATTTTTTCTATTTATGACATTCATCTTTGAATATGTGTTGTGCTCCAGTCATTCGGAAAGAACTTCTTAATTTCTGTTAATATTTCCTCATCTATGTTATAAGTAAAATCTCATTATTACTGCTTTTCTTTAATGTTCTTCATTCTTTTTGAATATCTCACAAGCATAAGCCAAAACCTAAACATAATATTCCATTTAAGGATTAACCCATAGTAAGAGAATCAACATTTTTTAAAAAAAAACGTTTTATGCTTCCCACTGCTATTAAAATAAGCAGAAAAAAATCTTACGTGATAGGAAAACTTAATTTTAATATTTTCATGCAAATACCTATTTAATCCTCTGTTTAAACCAGGTAGCCTCCATAGCAGCCAGTCTCATGATGATATGGGACTTTCGGTGAACCTATTTAATACAGCCACAGTATCTGCAATCATAACTAACTCCATAACTGGCCTTGGAAGTACCCTCAAAAACTTCCTATTACAGAGTTTCTCAACATTATCAGGAATGAAAAGAAGGA